>NW_026930434.1:0-422616 GCF_032062105.1 Saccostrea cuccullata | reverse complement strand
GAAACTTTAAATGGCAATATCTCCTTTGTTTTTTGACGAAATTCTTTGAAATTTAAAATATAGTCATGCTTTAGGATATCCTACAAAATGGTAAAGAAAAAAATCATGAAATCACGCGCATGCACGTGTGCTGCAATCTGATTGGCTGAAACTTTAAATGGCTACTTCTCCTTTGTTTTTTGACGAAATTCTTTGAAATTTAAAATATAGTCATGCATTAGGATATTATACAAAATGATATAAAAAAAAATCATGAAATTACGCGCATGCACGTGTGCTGCAATCTGATTGGCTGAAACTTTAAATGGCTGTAACCCCCTTGTTTTTCAACCAAACAGGATGGGATTTAGAAGATAGATAGATGTAAGGGACTCCTACAAGAAGGTATGATCATCATGCACGTGCACGCACGTGCGTGCATTTGAAACGAGTATATTTAAAAATACTCCTGAATGAGTGATTTTTATTACTTTTGGACTGAATGCTTTAATATATAGTATATTAAAATATATAAATAGTGTAGACAAGATGATATGGTCATAACGCACATGCATTCACATGCGCTTGGGTGCAATGCTAAAAATTGAATATAATTGGTATCCTTCTGGGAAAACGTTGTTAAAGTCAAAAATGCACAGAGTTTGTCTTATTTAATGAAGCTTACAGGAAATATGGCACCGAAAGGGAGTTTGGGTGCGTTTGGGGAACATCTGTAACGGTTCCCGTTACAATTAGCACTAGTTTGATTTGATTTTTAATTAAGCTATGTGTGTAGAAAGTAAAAATATACTTGACAAAAAAAAGTTTAAGACTTCAAATATGAGGATCGAACGTCGTTAATGAAAAAACGCTGTCGATATAAATGTATGTAAAATCGAACTGGAAACCAACACATTTCTTTTCATGTTCAAGTTTTGAATACCGGGGTATATTATGCTTCATATGAAAACAAAAAGATCTAGCATATTAACAGCCGGGTACTTACAATTAGTAGTTATTGGAATTCCGGCACATATTTATAAGATTTTATCTCGAAATATTACATATATATTGTCAATCAGATACACAATAACCTATTAATATCAAATTCACAGAACTTGTGTACAATTTAGAATGTTTGTAAACAAAATACTAGTAGTATTGCAAATGAGCAATGAAAAGGTATGTAAATTATCGAGTTAAATTTTTATTGAAAAAAGCAGCTGTCTGTATACTCAGTATAATACTGGAAATTTTGTTATTTCAAATTTTCTGTAAGTTCCCTCAGTCTTTAAGTAACAGTATAGGACATAGATAAAGAGGTGAAGAACAAAATCGAATCTTTAAGAAGAGTGTGATATGTCAAGACCAAGTTCTAGGAGGAAAGGACAAACTAGTAACACAATTTTGTAAAAGAAGGATATATGATACGATTCTATAACTATCGAAACCAACTTTTCACCTTTGAAATAGATCAAACAATAGGTCAAAAGTAAAAGGGTTTGAAAAATCAGCCTAGATCTACAAATTCTGTTAGATTAATACATTTTTGAAAAAGGAAAAGATAAAGAATAGAGATCGATGTAAAAAATCTCTTGAGGAGTGCCCTAGTATTGATCATGTAGACGGAACTTTTCGTAAAGAAGAAAGGGCTCACAATTGATATGAAAGTCAAAAAAAGACTCAGTGATAGGTTGTATTTGTTAACAAGATTATCATTGCAGCCACAGAATCTACAAATGCTGACTTTAAACGAAGTTAATTGAAATCCCTTTAATATCAACTAATTTGTCAGTAACTTGCCTTAGTTTAAAGTATAATACCAGTAGCATGCTCTTTGGTATCGATAAGGCTGGGGAAAATAAATAAATAAGGAAAGGAAGATGGAAAAGCTGGTCATCTTGTTTGACATACAATTTAGTTGTCAGTTGGGCCTTTATTGTCTCTAATCCGTAAATCATCTAAATCTGAAACAGACGTGACCGACTCTGTGGTGAACCAGTTTCTTTTTCATGTTCACTGTGATATATTGAGTTGACATCTGAATGGATTTAACGATAGTTAATTGACAAACTGTCATCGATATTAATAAGCATTACACATGCTGAATATCAAAGCCAGTCTAAAGGATGATTTTTAATAAAATGACATTTAAGGTCAGATAGAAAATCACAGGGTCAACTAGATAGACATTTCTGGCATTATTTTTGTGTGATTTTTGCTGCTTATAACACATCCGTACTCCTTACGATTGAAAAGATGATGAACCTAAGCCACTTCTGTCTTTGGAAAAACATCTATTTTACTTTTTTAAAAAATTCTTTTATATTCTCTGCTTCTTTTAATAGAGAAATATTTTTCTTTTTAAATCTTTTGCTGAGTTTAAATTGGGTTTTAATGGATAATTACATTTCTACATTAAAAAAATTTCTGTTAAATCAGATTTTTTCTTTTATTACAAATTCAGGTTGTGATTTTTTTTTCATTCATAGATTTGTATATTATAAATAGGGCTAGTCAGGTTTCTGCAGTGCCAGTAGAAAAATTAGAATTCAAAATTTTATTCAACAGAAACTAAAGAATTCTGTGAGACAGAAAATGTTATTCTAAAACATTTTACAATAACATATTGCTTGCTATGAATTAATAAATAATGTTTATAGATTGTAATAGATCAAATAATTTGAAGTGTATTAATGGTATCGTACACATGTACTAATTGGTCTGCAGTAACTTACATCCCGTCCTCCACCCATGTCTGTATACTCTTTCTTCGAACACTTTCTTACCTTCTCCAACTTCAATTTACATGAACCAACCTTGAGGATTTTTTTTTTCAAAAAAAAAAAAAATCGTTACTTTGTTTAAAGATGTAAATACATGTACAACATGTACTTAAGCTGTTAATACATTGAATTTCCAATAAAAAGTTAAGTTAAAGTTAACGAATGATTGTATATCCAAAGACAATTTTATGCAATAATTTTCGAGTTGAACATGATTACAGAATTATCAAGATCAGATGAGAGATTTTAACTCGTATCAGAATGCGTTTTTAATCTATTTACAGTTCTTTTTAAACTGCTGCATGACTTAGGATGAGACATTTGGAATTCTTCTCAATCCCAAGTGAACACTACAGGTGCAAAAAAGAGACAAATATCATGTACATTTGTGTAATATAATATTTGCATATATCCTCGGAAGCACGACACTGCATGGGAAATAATGTCACGTGATATTAAAAAAAATCATAAATACCACAAACTCCTTGCTTAAAGTCTATTTCTCACTTTCAAATACACGATTGCAGCAATGTTTCAACACAAATCCATTTTAAAATCCAATGTGCAGTACTCACAAAATATTGAGAATTCGTTAAATGTCCATCACTTGTATGTGCGTTCTTTTTGCACAGTTTTGGTATGTTGGCATGCAGACATCATATTGTAGATAAGGTGCAAAGTGGGGTATATATAGTTTTTTTGATTGTACGATAAAACATCTCCAAAGAACTATTGAAATCACACCATTGCAGTTCTGTGATTTTGGCCATCATTGCTTGATTCCATGGTGTCTTTTCTTCAGGTCCACTCCTTGATTAGCAATATTCCACACAGTAAAACCAGTATTGAAAACTGTGTTCCAGAAGAAACATTACATCTCGAGTCCTTACAGAAGCATATTTCTCCGGAGCGAGGCCTCGACTCTTCCATGCAGACAATGTTAATCATCAACTTGATTCTTAAGTTGGTAGAGCAGGTGCGTGTGTAGGTCATCACACCTAAAATATAGATCGTTACACATATATATTTATTAAATGGCTATCAATTAAAGCAAGTGTAAATGTTAGTGGAAGTTGATATCTAATAGGAATAGTAGGTTGAATAGAAAGCGGAATATAGACCAAAAATGTTTTACTTACTCTACTTAGGATTTTAAAAAAAAGACTTCAATAATTGTGTGGAATATTTTTTTCTTGTATAGTTATCAAAGAAAACACTTAACTCTGCTTAAACATATTTTTCAAACTGTAAACATAAGAACTTATGACCATATAAGTCTACAGCCCATTTTTGCAACCTGAACATGTGAGTTTCGCTTCAGCCAGTGTTTCTCAATTTAGAATGTATAGCCCTTTCTTCATGGGGCTTCCTTCTTAAAGACATTAGCATCTGAATGTATTTTAACTTAAAGGAAGCAATCTCACCTGGGCTTGAATTCCTGACCCACTTTACACAGTGACCCTCACAAATGGAGACATTTTTTGCTAGCAGAGTGGCATTGAATGGGTCAGAGCAGTTGTTAGGGTCATTTGAAGAATCTTGGCACTCATAGCAGTACATTGGTTTTTTGTAATCTGAAAGTGAAAACAGTTGACTACGAAAGCGTATCAGGGCAGCAGCTATGTCTTTTATTAATTTGTTTTAATAAATTATCCTTTTGCAACATCAAATTACTGATTTTTATTTAACAGATTACAATTTGTTATAACAATTTATCACTTTGAAAAACAATAACAAATTAACAATTTGTTATAACATTATTAAACTGTTATTCAAAATTAATAAATTGTTACAACAAACAAGTAATAAGAAATAACGAATTGTTCATTTCTAATATCAAAATTACTATTTTGTTACGTAATATCCTTGATTTTGTATATCAAAATGATTATTTGTTATAGCAAATTTATAATGTTTTTAAAGAAACTTTTAAATTTAACTTAACAAAATGCTGTTTTTCCTATCATGAATTGATATTTTGTTAAATGAAATTTATGAAAGATCCTGGTGACGTCCAAATACGCTTGCGAAGCTGCCAATTGATATATGTACATGTATTACAAAAAATAGCGTAACTGTACATGTTATAACGTTCGGTTAATATTGATATACAATGAAGCGCATTGAAGTGGTAAAATTTTCCGTTCGAATGGAACGTTTTGAGCTATCCTTAGAACGTTGTTTGTCAAAGGATGACACGCCCATTTCTTTACAAATAAATAAAACGGTCAATTTGTTTATTCGAATACCTGTAGAACATGTTTTCCATAAATATAATAGCCAATCAAATTGACAGTCTAAATAAACACTGAGTAAACATGTGTTCGACCGAAACATGTGTTCTGGTAACTTTAACAGACATGATAAATTCAGAAATATGCAAATATTTGTTGCAATTTGTGATTTACGGAAGCAGGGAGTCTCTAACTCTCCCTTCTTATCTTTTTAAAGCTCCATTTCAGTGTAACTCATGTTGCTTGTCGCGAAGAGTGGGGTGTCCTAAAACATAACGACGAATATTTCTTTCTCATTTCTAAAAATATGGGCGTGTCATTATGTTATAATTGACGTTCAAACCATGACTCAGAACGTTTCATCCAAACGGAAAATTTTATCACTTCAATGCGCTTCATTGTAGCTCGATCTTACTTCTGGTCAACGGGAGCTTGAAATAACGAGCTGTGCGTTTGAAACTTCTAATGGCAAAATACAGGCAAAAGGAGGTTGGAATGAAATATATGGAGAAAACGAAAAGTATTCCAAGCTCAAAAGTCCATTAAACAATACAAAATAGGAGCAGAGCAAACACAGACCTCCAAAACATCAGAAGTAGGATCAGATGTCATGGGGGAGTGAGCATCCCCTGTCACTGATCACACCCTTCGTGTGTTCTTTGTCATGATCGGAGAATAACGGGAAAATCCGTCGTCAATTCAGTGTGTTAATAGTGGCTTAAAAATTAGTATGAAAAACGTCGGTTAGCATTTCACTTAATGATAGCTGACAACGTCATTACATTGACCATACAACTTACGAAATGATGATATTGATATTCTTTTTGTTTGTTTGTCAGTAATTTACCTCCTTTTAGAAATTGTAGAAACGTAAAGCATGCTTTTGCATATCGAATCAACTGAGAGATGTAAACCCCGTATGCAGGTGATGAAAAAATATTTTTGCTGCATAAGTAAAGGAAGTTAACGATTGAAAAGTTAGTCAACACGTTTATCATAGAGCTTAGTTGTTAGATTAGCATTAAAGTATTTTTTAAGTAAAATGTCCAGATATGAAACAGATGTGTCAGACTCTGTGGTATCTTGATCTCAAGCTCACCGGGATATATCGTATCGACATAAGAATGGAAATAACCATTGTCAATTGACGATACGTCATCGATATATTTAAAATGTCGAGTTGAAGGCCACAGCAAGTGTTTCTTTTTCTCACATATAAGGTTTTGAATAAATTCTGCTTCATATGAATACAATTCCTTTCATTCTCAGTCATTTTTCTTAGTAAATCTGTAAATCTAGATAGACAGTTAAGTCAATTTAGCCAACATTGCGAGAGACCTGCTTCCACAAAGAATTTGAGTATCATACTATCTATAGAAACAGCAAAAAAAAACCCACTCTGGAATCGTACATCAAGAAGTATATTTAGTTCCACATGTGTGTTAAGCTATTTTGATGGAATTTCAAGAGTCATTGCAGCAAAACTGACAAATTGGTCTTATGCTCCATTCCAGCCAAGAATTTTTAACTCAAATAGAGACGTCACAATATCTCAGTGAAGGGCTTCAAATTTAGACCTTTGGCAAGCAGCTTGCAGTTGTTCGCCTGAACGTCTGAAGGTTTTATATATATATATATATATATATATATATATATATATATATATATATATATATATATATATATATATATATATATATATATTGAGAATTGACAATATTATCTAATTTATTTTAAACATAATAGACCTTTAACGATGTTCAATGAAAACAAATAATTAGAGCAAAACAAAAATAAGGGTAGAAGACAGCCGAAGGTATATTTAGCCAGGTAGGTAACCGGTGCTTGGTCACGGTAATTACTGTATAAACACTGCTGCAGGGGATTACGGTCATTTAGAGTCGTAGGAAACCCTAATTACTATATGTACAAGTGCAATGAACATTTTACGTTTTAAAACTGATTTTTAATGCATTAATAAACATATATATATATATATATATATATATATATATATATATATATATATATATATATATATATATATATATATATATATATATATATATATATATATATATATATATATATATATATATATATATATATATATATATATATATATATATATATATATATATATATATATATATATATATAATCTATTGTGCATACTTACAGCCATCGCACTCCTCGTCCTGTTGTGTACTCAAGTCAAAAATGACTACAACTGAAAAATAAAAGAAATATTGTAGCATATAGGTTTTAACAGTTGTAGCTAAATTAATTAGTGACTGGAGGTAAATCATACAGTAGAATACAAGTATGAACTGGAGAACAGTCCTCGGACAGCGGTCTAAAGGACCTTTAAATGTACAAAATATTTTTTTCATTTAGATGTGTATTTAGAGGTCATCTGATGCATTTGTGCAACAATGATTGAGATCTTCATTTTATATACAGACAATATTTATATCAATCATTTGCAAAAACTATTGAAATATGTTCATCACAAACTTTCTTCAGCCGTTTCTAAGTCGACCTGAATTCAATTTACATGTAAGTAATAATTTCTTCCAAAACATTCTTGATAAATATAACCACCTACATTTTGAAAAAAAAAATGTGTAGGAAATCTGAAGAATTTAAAGAGTGTAGGAGTTTCTACATACAATTTAAAAACAAATCGCATTATAATGATTATCTATAAATCCTCTTGAGTATACTGTTTTTCTGGGTTAGACTACGTTCTGCAGTTCTAATGCAAGGACGATTCTGCACCAAATTAGTCGCTTTATAGGAGTCCCTCCAAACCCATGTCATCAATTATGCATAACATGCTGCATTCTCTCGCCCTAATCAATTGTTAAATAATTATGACACGTGAAATTAAATTAGTCTCCTTGACGTCAAAAAAAATGTTTCTTGCAAATAATGGAGCGGAAAACAGAAGATTGTTAAAAATTGTACCCGTATTTGGTATTTAAGACGATGATTTGGATTTTTCAAGGCGAAACTCTAAAGAATAAATGAATTTTGTGTTTTCTGGAAAAAGGTTTTGATTACTGCAATTGTATAAAAGGTGCTATTCGTGCGTGAAGTTCCTATAGCTAATCAAAGTTCGATATAATGTTAGAAGGTGTTTTTGATTGCCTCTTTCGTAAAAAATACATAGTAAACGAAAAGGTCAAACGAATAAGTCAAAAAGTTTCTGTTTTTATAAGCCTTATAGGATCTAATTGGATTTTGATATGGAAGATTTTCTAGTGTCCCTCCACATTTTTAATCAATCTGTTCCTTGCGTCCTTATCGCCTCCCGGAAGCAGATGAATTTCCTATTAAGGAGAATTAAAACATGACTTATTGGGATGTTTGACCAATGTAGAGGGCACTCCATGTCCACTGGAGAGAACTGGCAAACATCAGAACAAGATAATAGACATTGATCTGAATCCAGCATGTAGTGAGAAAATATCAAGGGTGCTTCGTTGGTTGTCTAATACACTAGATGAACATGTACATCTGTTGCACGAAATTGCAAATTACATTCAATGTACAGACACAAAATATATATTGCTATTAATATCTTGATCTCATTTTTTCGTTTTGTGGATTGGTATACTTTTTACCACATTTTTGCAATCAATATAAGGACCTTTAAAGGACACATGATTGACAATGTCTCTAAAATTATCACAAATTACTGCGGAAAAAATGCAGTTCTGCAGGATAAAGAAGATGTTTCATTCAACTTCTCAAAGAATTGCCAACATAATACATTAAAGCTATTCGTTTTATCCAACTGTTTTCTTTAAATGGTATATTACGTTAACTTTAAAGATATTATTAGAAATAACTGAAGAATAAAACATCAATGAGTTTATATAACTGAAAAAAATATGTACGATTAATACAATTAATAATTGCAATTAGATAATTCCAACAAACCTCCAGCGCAATAGAAGCTCAAATACTTACGAAAAAGCAGTGTTTGTAGAAATGCAGCGTATTTTTTGGCCATAATTTTGATGAAATGCACGTCCCCATGCTGTGTAGATAACTAAGTCTTTTACAGAAGTCTGCGATGAGCTGAAATTATGCTGCAATAAACGGCATCAATAAGTAACGAGAATCCAAATCATACCGAATTACGTCAATTAGCAGAGTCTAAAATCAATGACGAGGGGTGTCAGAAATTATCTATTTAATCAAATTAGTACCCAGAAATCTAACTTCACATATATTTTGAATTTACAGTCATGTTGTAAATTTTGTATTTACTGCCACCCGGTAAATTCAAAATTTACAACATGACACAACTGTGACAGCTATCAGATCACAGGGAAGGAACAACATTCTATATAGTCCTCCACAAAATGTCTTCTGTTTCCTTATAAAGTTAACATTGTTATCCCAGTAATAACTTCAGAATCCAAGGGTCAAAGCCAAAAGAAATCGATAACAAAAGAGTTATCATTTAATGTGAGACTTACTTGTATTCCTCTTTTAGTTGAGTGATAATAAACAGTAATTAATTACATTTTTACATCCCATTGTAGCAAATGCAATCAGCCAGTTGATTGGTTGTTTTACTTGTGAACAGTAAGTCCTACGAAGGATACACCGTATATTGTATAATAGAACTTGAAAAAGTTCATCGATGGATGGTCTTTTAAATCTCAAACAATGCAATATTGATTAGTAACATTCTGTACATAGGTGGGCAATATATAGATTTTGGGAGGCAATTCGATGTCTATAATAAACGAATTGATGTAATCATTAGTCAAGACCAAACAGAGGAAATTTGTTTACAGCGCTGCGTTCATTGGAAATATTATCTACCTGTGAAAGTGTGAATATGATGTCATTAACATGGTTTTCACAAAAACAAACAAAACAACATATGAATTGGATCTAAATTATAACTCTGCTAAAAATTGTACTGATTTTTAAACAATTGATTTCTTAGTCTCCTTTCGAGACCGAAGCAAACATGCCAAACGGAATCAAAATTAAAAAGTGCTGTACAGTTGAATCTGTGGTTAGCATCACATTTTATCCATATTATGTACACAAAACGTTTTTAGATATAATGGTTAAACAAAAATATAAATCCATTCTGATAAAAAAAAAATTAAGAGGAATTGACTACTCTACTCTAGATTATTATTTTTTCTTCGATCGTGACAGCTCTTTTTTATATATTTAAATGAATGTAAGTTTGTTACACTAACATATTGTATTTATATTTGTTTTCATTATCATTAATCAAAACTTTACAAACTATGTTAAGTAATCAATATTTTTAAGCAATGATCTTTTTTTTCTTTTTTAACGTGGAAATGTCTCTTCATTCCTCAACTTTAAAAGAAATGTCTCAACTTTTAAAGAAATATCTGCTCATTCCTCAACTTTAAAAGAATTGTCTCCTAAACTTTAAAAGAAATTCTCCTTAACTTTGAAAAAAATGCTTAAAATAAGCATCCCCTGCCTACCTGTCACACCCGAAAATGCAGTGTGTAAATAATGACTTGACAATTCGTATGGAAAATGACAGTCAGCATATGACTCAATGATAAATTATATTTGCTGACAAGGTCATTGGATCGACCATAGAACTTACGAAATGATGACTAAAAACGAGACTGTTGTTATTTTTGTTTCATCAACTTGTTTGTCAATAATTTACCTCATTTTGAAATTCTTCAAAATTATTTAGATATGCTAATGAGTATCGAATCAACTGAAATATATAAACCCCGTATGCAGTTGATAAGGGCATATCGCTGCATAAGTTAGGGAAGTTGGCGATTGAAAAGTTAAATTTTAAGTCACCACTACCAGGCAACCAAATTCACAAAAATGAGCTAAACATAGTTTCACAGTTGATAAACTAGGTTTATCGACTTTAAAATATAGTTTACAAACCGTGAACTATATATGGCAGGCCAAATTCACAAAAATGAGCTAATCATAGTTTCACAATCGATAAACTAGGTTTTTCGGTTGTAAACTATAGTTTACGGACTGTAAACTATAGTTAACGACGTTAATCTATATTTTACATCTGTAAACCATAGTTAACGCGATAATCTATGTTTCACAACTGTAAACTATACTTAACACCGAAAACTATCATTTGCGATTGCAAAACATAGATTATCTGATAAATACAGTTTCACGATTTGTAAACTATGGTTAACGAGCGTAAAGTATAGTTTACAGAAGTGAATCTATGTTTATCAACAAATCTATTGTTAACGTTTTGTTACAGACAGATAAACTTAGATTAGCATTTGTAAACTATAGTTAACAACCGTTAAATATAGTTTTACAGATGAAAAGTATAGTTAACGAATTGTAAAGTATAGTTTACAGTCGATAAACCTAGTTTATCAATTGTGAAACTATGTTTAGCATGCCAAATTCACAAAAATGAGCTAATCATAGTTTCACAGTCGATAAACTAAGTTTATCAGTTGTAAACTATAGTTTACGGACTGTAAACTATACTTATCAACTTTAATCTATATTTTACATCTGTAAACCATAATTAACGCGATAATCTATGTTTCACAGCCATACACTGTACTTAACAATGAAACAATCATTTGCGATCGCAAAACATAGATTATCTGATAAATACAGTTTCACGATTTGTAAACTATGATTTACAATTCTTAACTATAGTTAACGATCGTAAATTATAGTTTACAGACGTGAATCTAAGTTTATCAACAAAAGCTATTGTTAACGTTTTATTACAGACAGATAAACTTAGATTAGCATTTGTAAACTATAGTTAACAACCGTTAAATATAGTTTTACAGATGAAAACTATAGTTAACGAGTTATTAACTATTGTATACGATTTGTAAACTATAGTTTACAGTCGATAAACCTAGTTTATCAATTGTGAAACTAGGCTTAGCTCATTTTTGTGAATTTGGCGTGCCATAGATAAACCTGGTTTATCGACTGTAAAACTATGTTTAGCTCAATTTGTGAATTTGGTGTGCCATACACCACATTTATCATAAAGCTTTTGTTGTTACGGATTACCATATGGATGATTTTTTTCTAGTAAAATAACTAAATATGAAAGACCTGGTCTGAAAAATCCACGTAGATATTGTCAATCAGAAACTCAAGCATCTTTTTAATATCAACTTCAGAGTACTTGTGCGTACATATATTTTTTGAATAAAGTAATTTTGCAAATGGCCAATGACAAGGCAAGAACCAGTTCCATTTTTATTGAAAAAAAAAAACTGTCAGATGATGTCAAATAGCCTGAACTCTAATTTATCTTTATTAGAATGGTTGTATATGAAGTTGAAAAGCAGCGAGATTTTGGTATAATTTTGTGATTTCCAATATTCCCAGAGTTCTTCAGAATTTTTAAGTACTGTAGTATCCACATCTATTTATGCCACTTCTCCATATTGTTGCACTGAGTAAAAAATATTACAGAAATAAGTGTCTGTGGTCCTTATACAACTTAATGTATTTTACAAGCTACTGGTTTCACAGGAGACGGCAATTTTTTCAATACATAGAAAATAAATGGTAAACAGGCATAAATCCTACCAGTGAGCTTTGCTATGTATTGACAAATTAAAATTGCCGACTCCTGTGCCAGGGACCTATATAGTTAGTATATAGGTTCCTGCCTGTGTTAAAATTTCCTAAATTTGAGAAATATGTTGGAAACTTTCACTAACTATATCTTGACCTAAATTCAGAGTAAATTAACGAGTGAAAAATCGATGCAAAAGATTCAGAGGACTGGACTATTCTGGAGAGATACAATTCTCAGTTGTCAGTGCCCGTTTTAATTCGGTCGGGATCGGTCCTACTAAACAGAGAACCCTAGAGAACTCTAGAGAACCCTAGAGAACTTGAGGTTTATATGGTGAATTTTGATATATTTTATGCATAATTTGGTTGATTTTTATTAAATAAAACATATTTTATACATAAAATCAATTTAAAAATTATTTTATGGAAGTTTTCACCAGAGAAACGTAACAAACTAGAGGGTGAAATATTTTCTGACATCCCGATTCCGATTGAATTTCAAAAACATTGTACATTATCGAAATAATATTTATTAAGTAATTTTACGATTATTTTTCACATTATTTATTATTTGATTTTAATAATATATAGAATTCTTAATCATTTACTCTGATCTAAAACATATTAATTAATTTCTTACAAGTTTATCACAAGGCTATGATGAAGTCTTAAGTACAGGTCCACGTAAGAATCAGGCAGGAGGTGATGCACGAGGTTGTCAGAAATTAATGATTTTTCACTCACAGATTTTTCTCGGAGTATAAGCCATGCATGCGGAAAGAAAAATAATTTGGTTCATTGTTACTATGGTGACCTGGACAAAGAAATTTCCTTAGCAACAGGCCAATTTTTCTTTATAGATTGACGAAATTTCACCCATTTTGAAGGCTTTGTACAAAAAAATTTAAAAAGTAATTCTTTTCTTCCTTAGTGTCACAAGAAAGATAAACTCTTGAAGTCCTCTGACAACGTAATAAAAAGAAATTACATTCTCCAATATATTTACTATAGATACAGCTAAAGATACATGTTTCCCGTTTTTTGGTGATTCAGCATTTTGCTTGATTTTAGCAAAAATCAAGTCCATATTTTTCGTTTCACCATCTTAGTTCAAATGTTTCATCTATTTCCTGTAAAACTACAAGAAAGGCTTTCTTAGAATTTAAAATAAAAAGTTTTGCAAATTTGAAATTTACCACCTGTTGCTAGGCAACAAAAATGGATGGTTAAATAAATTAAAATTGGTGAAATGTTTTTGTCTTATAGTTAACATTCTTAAAGATTCTTGTTGAGAAGTTGCTTCATCCTAATTCTTTATCAGATGTATTCGTTGCTATGTTTGTAATTCTTTTGCTTGGGAAAAAATAACTTAAAAATTCTTTTAAAAACCTGGTTTGACAATGCTGAACCTGGGCAATAGCAATTCAAATGTAAAAATCAGATAATATGTTAAAAACTTAAATGAATATGTTCTAAAAATAACTTTCATTGCTTCGTTGCTAAGGAAAATTTACTGTTGCCATGGAGATAAAAATTCTTTTAAAAACCTGGTTTGACACTGCCGAACCTGGGCAATAGCGATTCAAATATAAGAATAAGATAATATGTTGAAAACTTAAATGAATATGTTCTTAAAATAACTTGCATTGCTTCGTTGCTAAGGAAAATTTACTGTTTTCATGGAGATATAAATTCTTTTAAAAACCTGGTTTGACAATGCCGAACCTGGGGAATAGCAATTCAAATGTAAGAATCAGATAATATGTTGAAAACTTAAATGAATGTTCTAAAAATAACTTTCATTGCTTCGTTGCTAAGGAAAATTTACTGTTGCCATGGAGATAAAAATTCTTTTAAAAACCTGGTTTGACAATGCCGAACCTGGGGAATAGCAATTCAAATATATAAGAATCAGATAAATATGTAGAAAACTTTAATGAATATGTTCTAAAAATAACTTTCAATGCTTCATTGCTAAGGAAAATTTACTGTTGCCATGGAGATAGCTTATTGTAAAATAATCATATGTACACAATAAAGAATATTTTATATTTTATGATTATTCTAAAAATTGATTTTGGTACTTAGTGATTACAATTTATATGATTTTTCTACCAATGCTTTAGACTTTCACCAATTTTAATTTATCAAACCATCCATTTTTGTTGCCTAGCAACAGGTGGTAAATTCAAATTTGCAAAACTTTTTCTTTTAAATTCTAAGAAAGCCTTTCCTGTAGTTTTACAGGAAATAGATGAAACATTTGTACTAAGACGGTGCAACGAATAATATCGACTTGATTTCTACTAAAATCAAGCAAAATGCTGAATCAGCAAAAAACGGGAAACATGTATCTGTAGCGGTATCTGTGGTAAATATATTAGAGAATGTAATTTCTTTTTATTACGTTGTCAGAGCACTTCAAGAGTTTATCTTTCTTGTGACACTAAGGAAGAAAAGAATTACTTTTTAAAATTTTTTGTACAAAGCCTTCAAAATGGGTGAAATTTCGTCAATCTATAAAGAAAAATTGGCCTGTTGCTAAGGAAATTTCTTTGTCCAGGTTTCCATAGTAACAATGACCCAAATTATTTTTCTTTCCGCATACATGGCTTATACCCCAAGAAAAATCTGTGAGTGAAAAATCATTAATTTCTGAAATCCTCATGTATCACCTTTTATATATAGGCTGCCTGATTCTTACATGGACCTGTACTTAAAAGATTATAATACTCTTTGAAAAAAAGCAAAAAAAACTTGTCAGAATATGTATTTTTAAATTTAATTTTGTTCTGGTATGACATATTAGTTATTTAAAATATAAATAAATTATTTACAGACAGTAAATAGTTAAAAATCACTAGGGTTCTCTAAGGTTTTCTAGAGTTCTCTAGGGTTCTCTGTTTAGTAGTACTCAGTCGGGATCGATGAGCGTTTTGTATGTCACATGACTTCAAAATGGCGAGCTCCGTTGGGAAAGTTTCAAGTGTTTTCAGGCCAGGCTTGTTTAAAGGAAAAGTGGCCATTGTGACAGGAGGCAGCACTGGCATCGGATTGGCTATAACTCAAGAACTCTTATATTTAGGTCTGTGTATTTTAAAGTTCAGTTACAGTTTGCATTTTTATTAAATTATGTTTTATTGGATGTTCAAAGTTTTGACATGCATGATACAGGATGCAAAGTAATGATCGCGTCCCGGAATGCACAAAGACTTGCTTCTGCTTCTGATGCCATTAAGAAACAGATCCCTCGTGACAGTTCAGCAGAAATAAGTGATATCCAATGCAACATTCGGAAAGAAGATCAGGTAAATTTAGTCAGATAGACCCAGAATTTCCTTTATATATACAAATCTAAAATTTAAATCATGAGTATTTGCATAGTATATACACTATATACAGCTGTGTGCTAGGACTTTAATAAGACTAACCAAAAATGACAATCATCTCTAATCTTTATTTTACATGCTTGCCCACTCCCGACTCAGGATTTAAAAATAATGTACCGGCCAATAGGTGGTGGTAAAATCTTTTTTTTCAGAAAATTTTAACTTAACATTGACTCAGTGGGAAATTCAGAAACAAAAAGAAAAATATTTTAGTTCAGAAAGGTTGAATTGATTTCAGTAATTTTTAGTCTATCAGGTCCAGCACAATACCCCGATAAAGGTATATAGCTTGATAAAGCTATATAGCTTTATCAAGGTATTTAAAATACCTTGATCAAGGTATTTTATGAAATGAAAATTTAAAAAAATTCTTTGAAAATTAATTATTGAAAGTCGAGTTTTGAGTTGTTGTCAGTAAATTCACCCATGCATGCAAAGTAGTCAAACACAATAAAATCAGTAGAAAAACATGTCGTGTGAGGAGACGTTATTTCATGCTTTCTTTTTGATACCGAGTGTTTTTCATGCACGAGTAGACACACTGACAAAAACTCAGAACTCGACTTTCAGTATTTAATTTTTAAAGAATTTTCATTACATAAAATACCTTGATCAAGGTATTTTAACCCTTTAACGGCCAGAGATTTTGCAATTTTTTTGCATAATTGCCTAAAAAAGTTCAAATAGAATTTTAGACATTTTCTAGTCACTTTTACATAGAGCAACCTATATATTTTCTGAAAGGTAAGATCCTAAACTATTTGATTCTGCAAAGTAATTTGACGTCACGGTTGCCATGGCAACGATTGAGACCCATAATTGCCAAAATATGTGCTTTTCTCCTTTTATTCGTCCCTGAAATACAAACAATTTTACAAATAATGTTTCCAAACCAGAGGATTTGGTGTTACTATTAAAACAAAGCATGCATTCAATTAGTTTTTAGTTTTACTGGTCAATTTTATTTAATAGAAAGAGTTTATACAATTACACAATGTCAGTACCTCATGCGTTCGACTTCGGCTTTACAACTGTCTGATTGTCGTGAGCAATTTTTGAATCGCTCTCCCTCCTACAGTTTTTTACTGACTTCAATAAAATTTGATACACATGTGGAGCATACAAAGATGCACATTTTTTTCATTTTAGTATTTTTATTTCAAGGAACAGTGTGTGTAGCCATGGTTACAAAAATAGCAATTTGGAGAAGGGGGCTTCCTAACAAATCATGGGTATTTTATATTTATTTACTTTCAGCAGAGTCTTATCAATGAATAAAATTACCTGCCTAGTTCCAGTGATCTGCATATAAGAATTCACAATACCCTGTTATGTACTCGAACATACAATATCATCAGTATATATCATTAAGTTTTATATGACGGCCATGGGGAGAGTATGACAAAGAACTATGCACACTAACTCTCGATTCCAGCCTACATTTTACATTAACACCTTTTATTCAATAAAAATGACATTATGCCATTACTTTTTTTTAATTACAAACCTGAATTAGAATTGAATTAATTATAATATTAATACCAATGTCAAATTTTTAATTGCTCTTAATTTCAACTCTTTGTATAAGGGTGAAGGGGGTGGGGTGGGGTTATAAGATATATCTCCACTGTAATTAAGTTTAAACATCACCAGATTTAAAAATAGTTTTCAAATTTTCATTTTTCATGGATATGGATATTTTTTTCAGTTTTCACTTTACTTCGCTGATGTAATTTTTTTGTTTTATCTGTAAACATACCCCCAGCTGAGCAGTCTTCACGAAAACTCACTGGTCCGAAGACCGAGGCCAGTGAATTTTGATGTCGGGTCAGTGAAAATCAAAATTCAAGAAGTCCGATGGGCTTTTTGATTATAAAAATCATATACAGTCAAAATTTATTTCAACTGACTTACTTGCGTAATTTCATTGATATGTAAAATAAAAAGAAAAAACGTGTTGTTGAATCGTATAACCCTATTATAACATGGATGTATTACGTAACAACCGGAACACTAGTACGTAAAATGTGCAAAGTTTAACAACAACTTACCGAAACCCGTCAAAGGGTGAAAAATGGCGGCATTACAAAAGTTGAAGTACGTAAACATGTATAAATTTACAGTTATGAAAATGTATTTATTTTATTTTTTAAGAAAGGGGCCAGTAAAAATTTTGGTGGGCTAGTAAATTTTGAAAGTTCACTGGTCCGACTGGCCAGTTCGCTTGAAAAGTTTTCGTGAAGACTGATGAGCTGTATGTCTACGTTTACGACGAACAACGTAGTACCTGGGCTAGTATTAAACGTAGCCAAGCAAAAACTTACAGCTGATTCTAATCTGATTGATCAGTATAGTTATATGTACCTGGGAGTATGTAGTTGAAATCGGTAGCGTATGCATAAAGCAAAATGTAAAATTTTTACATCGGGATTAAAATAAAACGACTTACAGTATTAATACGGTTTACATGACTTTGGAACTTTTTACTGGTCTCACTTTTATGCATGCATGAATTTAAATTTAAATTAAATCCATTCTACTTTTCCCTATGAAGGTTTTACCAAGTACTGCACATGTCTTCCATTACATGGTTTATCATCACCTAAGATCCCCTTCCCAAATCAATTATAAATGCAAATGCAAAATGAACACCAACTAGCTGTGTCATGTAGCATTTACAATAAATATTCCAACCAGGGCAAGTAACTATTTGATCCCCTTTAAATTCATTACCCAGAGTATTCCTTTATCTCTATATTTACTAAGAGACGTGAAGCAATATGTGTCTGTGTGGAAGGGGGGGGGTACCGATGAGTAAAAAAGGAAATGAATCATAGGCATGAAATGTAAACAAAAATGGAGGTGGCAAATGGAGCAGCTTTGAAGATGTCCTTACTAAAGAAACCCTAAAATGAGTATTCTCGTGTGCAACCTTCTTAAGAAAAACTGAGTGCATCACTTTAAGTCCAGTTTGAGTCACAATCTTGATCATGTTATCTTTGCAGGTACATGTATATCTATCTGTTCAATTGCTTAATCTACTGATGAGCCCGCATAGGGCGACAGCGCAACATAGATTAAAGTTTGAGTTTTTCATTTTTTGATTTCGTTTCATTGTTATAGATCTTCAATATTTTTAGGTGGTAATATCAGTGTAGGCTTATGCAAAGCAAAATCACCTAACTTTTTTTCAGGGACCTAAGGTAAAATACATGCACTGGGAACAAAATGTTAAGATTTTCTAGAGCAAACTTGGTGTCTTTCTAATCACGCCTAAAATCCTCTTCCAATCTGGAGGCTACAGGCGGACTCTGGACCGTGGCTTGAGTGTTGATTATCGATGTACTTAGGCATTCACAATGAACGCGTATATATAATAATTCATAGGTTACATATATTAGACTTTTCTTTGACTTGGCACTTGTATAAATATATTCATAATGCATGTAGATATGAACCTGCGTTGTAAAAAGAATGGTTATTGGAGGGGGGAGGGGGTTCCTTCTCATTATGGTTTACACAGACAAACAAGTTTCTTGGAATTCAGTGACAGCATCTCTGTCTGTGTCTGATAAAACACGATTTTTCTTCCATTTTTTATTCAAAGTCGCAATAGGAAAAACGGAATCTGAATTGCTACACAAATTTACATATCATAGGCGTCGGAACCGGGGGGTGGGGGGCTAGGGCCTCTTTTTTGCAAACATAGCCATAATATAGACAATGAACATTGGAGCGTAGGTTTAGACAGAAATTGCACTGAGAGAAGTTCGATATAAACACCCCCCCCCCCCCACCCCACCCCAAAATAGGATTTTCGTGATGGACGAAGGACATTTTTTTCGCTTTTCAAGTTTTTGGAAACTTGAAAATTTTGTTTCTCCTTTACTTTGCCCCCTTCCACTTTCAATTTGCTTCCGACGCCAGTGCATATACTTCCATTTAATGTCCCACTTCCCTACCCGACCTTACATGTAATTCCCAGCCATTCTACGATAAATGGACGAATTCATTATTCATTATATATTCATTATATAAATCATGAAAGAAATGACTTTTTCAAAAAGCAAAAACATAATTATAATTTTCTTAAAGATATATCATTGAACTTGGGGAAAAAAAATTGTCCACAACTATTGCATTGATTACTTTTTAAAAACAATTTTAATATTCCATTGTTCCGTAGTATAGACACAAATGTATGATTTATAAAGTCTCACATTATGCAAAATGAAGTTAAAATTTCGGTAAAAATATCGTAACGAAGTTAAGGTTACGGAAGTTAATTCTCCAACTTTTATAATATAAGTTAAAATTCTCTGCAATAGTTAAAATCAAAGCTTGTTTTAGGATATAAAACAGAAGTATGAAGAATTTTGCTCCCCAAGGAATGAAAAAAAAAATATATCTGTCATGCAGAATCCTTCCTGAATTACCATTTCGGAAGTAAAAGTTTTTTCTCCAATTTAATCTGTTATATCTAAAAAGGCGTTGTCTTAAAAATAAATAGCTGACTCGCAACTTGTATTAATGATATAAGGTTTTTTGGTAAATTTCAGTTCTTTTTGAAATTAAACCTGCAAATAATCTGGCCGTGAAATTTAGAGCAAACTCAGTACTGAAGTTAATTGATTTTTAGCGATATGATTACTTATGAAAGAAGATCCATGCATTTCTTTTTCGAGAATAGGTTTGATTTTATTTTTTTTATTCAAGATAAAAAAATTATTTAACATTCATCGCAATCTGTTAGGAACGCTTTTACGGCTGAGAATCCCGTCTTGAAATTTGTAAATAAATGAAGCGACATTAAGATTTGCAGTGAAATACGTTTTCAACATTAGGCCTTTATGATGTTCATATCTAAACTTTAACTACATATATATCGGTAAATATTTAAAAAAAAAAAAAACATGCGTGTATGTTATATATCTTAGAGCTGAATTTGATCTTAAAATTGATAGTTAAGATATTATAACGGCAAATCTGTAAGTGACATGAAAAAAAAATATTAATTGTCCATGCTTGTTTTTGTAGAATGACTGTTCCGTGCTATGTCTCTCCCTGTGTATATATAACAACCATGGTAACAGAAAGGGAAATAATTCAAACGAAATTAAGTTTCCCGATTTTAAAAAATTAAATATCACAGTGTATGTTCATTATTTTATTTTCATGTTCCTATACATTCATTTTATATTAGATAAAGATAAGGGTAAGAAAAATAATCGCGTCAGTTAAATGCAGTTTGTGCGTTAGCAAAAATATCTCTTTCGTCGAAATTTTAACTCCTAATATGTTTTGTCGTTATGACAGCTTTTTCTTCAAAGTACATTTAAAATACTAGCCTAAGGACTCGAAAAAAGATTTATAAGCTTGTATATTTTTTAAAACTTTTAATGACAAATCTGCAAGGTAAGAAAATGGTAGCGACAATACCTAATTACTAGATTAATTATAATTCCTACTACATGTAGGAATGACACAAAATTCGACAGGGATTTCTGAAACAGTGGGTGCGCGAAAACGGGGCGTTGGCTCAAAAACTAGCAGAAAATGTTGAATTTTTTTTTCATAAATCAATTTGATTATAAAAACCCCACCATTTAAAAAAACCCTAAGATGATAGCTTTAAAGGAAAAGGGTGCGCAAGTTCGGAAAAATGTCCGTTCCGAAGTTGTCCGTCCCACTGTTTATTCCTACTACATGTAGGAATGACACAAAATTCGACAGGGATTTCTGAAACAGTGGGTGCGCGAAAACGGGGCGTTGGGTCAAGAACTATCACTTATATTCTAAAGCTAATGAAAATTCCCTTTATTACATGTTTATGGATGAAAATGTTTCGTATATTAACTCTTCTTTATAATAATTCCTTTCAAAAATAAATCTGTTTCATATATTAAAAGAATCGATTTATTTTACACCGAGCTTATGAACGATTTCATTGTGTACACGTAAAACGTTAAATGACGTCATAGTGCTTTTTTTTTTGTTTTACTCGAAAAAGTTCCAATATTCAACAGCAAATATTTCTGTAACGGATGCTCGTACCTTTCAATGTCCAATAGAGAAAATGTAGGGAAAATTCCACGCTTTTATGATATGGCATTCATTTTTTTTATCGTATGCTGTAAGTGAGATACAGCCTACAGAAGATAGCGCAAAATCACTCATTTATGTGTAATTTTACTAACTTCCCGCAATTATATTCAATGTTCAATTCAAGTTTACAATAATTTCTTAACATCGCAGAGAAAAACTGATAATAGAAAAATTGTTGTGTTTCTCCTCTAGTTTCAGAAAATATCAACTGTTTTGTTGTATCCCAATTATTTACAAAACGCCAGCAGTAAAAACACCATAATGCTGAAAATGCGTCAAAAGGCGCACTTGGCCGTTAAGGGGTTAAATACCTTGATAAAGCTATATAGCTTTATCAAGCTATATACTTTATCGGGGTATTGTGCTGGACCTGTCTATATCCTGTCAGGAGAGGTACACATACAATTCTTCTAAAGATGGCCTGGCTATCATTTAAGTATTTTGCAAAATTTTCTGATTGTTTCGTAAACTTGGCAAATAATATTTCTAACAAATAATTATTTAATAGTTTAGTTTTTTTTATTTGGAATACAGTGTATTTAGGAAAACTATGTCAATGATATTCTACACTATTTCAATGTAAACATGATAATATTGCATGATTAATTAAATTTACCCAAACATTTTTTCCTCTCTCCATAAGAATATGACAAGTATGAACAATGAAACTGCTTGAAGCTTCCCTTATTGCATTTACATGTCTATATAAGTGATGAAATATCATTTCAGGTTCAGAAAATGATATCAGAGACATTGTCAAAGTTTGGTAAGATTGACTTCCTTGTAAACAATGGAGGGGGACAGTTTCCCGGACCCGCCTCTTCTTTTAGTCTAAAGGGCTGGAATGCTGTCATAGAGACAAACCTTACAGGAACATTTCTATGCTGCAGAGAAGGTATTCTGAGGTTATCCATATACTCATGCTTGAGTGAAAGTTGTGTCTAGAGAATCATTGTGTCGATTGAATTATTCAGATGCAGATTTGCAGTTTTACATGTACATGTATACTGTAACCCATTTTCTAGATATATTACCTTTCAGTATATAACCAGTGGATGGGCGAACATGGTGGTGTAATCATCAATATCATTGCTGATATGTGGAAGGGTTTCCCTGGAATGAGGTAGGTAAGAGAAAAAATAAGTTTATTGATGTACTTTTCTTTATATATAAATATGTATAAAGGAGCAAATGTGAGGCCGCACTCCACTAAAAGGATATACAAGGGGTTTCAAAGAAATGCACAGTTGAAATCTTTTAAAGTCTTTTTGTTTGAAACACAATACCTATTTTCAAATTTATATGCAGATGTCTTCATATAGTCTTAATTCAAGATTTTCAAAGCAAGACTCATACAGTAAAGGAAAATCCTAACAAATAAATCCTCATATTTTTCATGTGTTTTCAAACAACAAAATATATGAAAATGAATTGTAAGTCAATCTAAGTATAGTTATGCCCTAAATTAAAAGAACAGTATTCCAATGAGAGGGAATGTTACTTTTATACATGTATATTTTTACCAAATTTATTTGTCAGTCACACAGGGGCAGCACGGTCAGCAGTGGACAATCTCACAAAATCTTTGTCCTTGGAATGGGCAGCTTCAGGGGTCAGGGTCAATGCTGTAGCTCCTGTAGGTAAATTTCAACAGATATCTTACTTTCATGATAAAATGGAAAATTAAATTACATGAAATTCATCAAATCCATGTAAAATAGGTCATGTATATGTCTGATGTTTTTTAAACATTTACAGGGTAGCTCCATATACTCGGAAACAGCAGCTGCAAATTATGGAGACAAAGATATATTTAACCATGCCATTCCACATATTCCAGCGAAACGTTTAGGCACCACTGCTGAGGCAAGTTTCAACAACAGCTTTTAAAAATATATGAGGAAAATTTTTGTGATGAATTATCTCATTTAAAAAATTCCCTCTCAATTTTACGAGCCATTTTTAATCTGCATTGTAATTGCTCTGTAGATATCAGCAGCTGTTTGCTTCCTTCTCTCACCGGCAGCTGCTTTTATATCAGGAGAAACTCTCAAAGTAGATGGTGCTGCTAGTTTGTATGGAACTACATGGCAGATACCAGGTAGAAAACGAAGCAAGCACTTGATCGGTCTTCTAGTTCAATTCATCAAAATTTCATTTTTCAAAATCACATTTTTACAGGATGCACTAGTTAACATATTCCAAAATTGTTTTGATTTTGGATTATGACTTGAAAATCTTATCCATGTATATACCTGTATTGCAAGTTTCCCTGTGTAATTAAGGCTCAAATTTGTTTGAAGCCTGACCTCAGAAAATAGGATAAGACAAAAGGCAGTGAAGTGCTACCCAGAAATTAATACTTAGTATTATGCATGTACATGTAAAATTAATACAAAGGCTACAATTTGTGAAG
Source organism: Saccostrea cuccullata (assembly GCF_032062105.1). Lineage (NCBI taxonomy): Eukaryota > Metazoa > Mollusca > Bivalvia > Ostreida > Ostreidae > Saccostrea > Saccostrea cuccullata. The sequence goes on along the minus strand of NW_026930434.1, from coordinate 398,123 downwards.
TTGACATCAAGCCTTAAAAAAACTGTAAAATAAATTTGTTGAAATTAAACAAAATTTGAGATGTCAATAGGATGTTTCACTTATCTTTTAAGTTTTTGTTCATGTTCATTTCCATGTAAAGGGTGAGCATCGAGGGCTTTAAGCCTCTTGTTGACTGGCACAGAAGCCCAAAGAAATTTAGATTTTAGTTAATACCAATATGTCCATATTTAGGCTCTCTCATACCTAATTTTCTCTTTCTTAATTTTCTTGTAGATCATAAAAATTTACCGGCCTATGATTGGGAAACAGATGATCCAGAGAATCCCAAAACCAAGGCAAAGTTATAGTCAAAGTTAGAAGAGTTAGTAAACAGATCGATTTTATGTTAATATGTGAAAAAATTAGTTCAGAACTGTGATTTATCTGTGATATAACTCTTTAGTGTACATGTACCTATTAACAAGGAGTAATTTGAATATGCTGTATATATTACATGTACTCTTTATAGTATTCTTTTGATCATTATTGGGATTGCAATAGTACTCCAGAATCAAAGATGCAATATTAATTAGAAGTGAGTTTAGATTTAATCAATTGTCTTTTTAAGTTTAAAAAATTCATTATTTAGGCCTAATTAACCATCTCCCTTTCCTAAAATCTGCATCTAATTGTCAAAACTGCAGATTTAAGGATAATCATGATACATTATTATCATAACCAGAATATAGTGTCTTTACTTTATCAAGATATATTATTATATATCATATAACCTTACTGTATACCATCCAGGATAAAAGGTTATCTGTTTGTTTTATTGGAATTAAATATTTTCCAATAAACAATGTGACAATGTGACAAACACTCTTTTTCATCATAATCAATTATTTCTGATACATGTACAACTATACATTATAAATCTAATGAATTTAAAGGTGAAGTCACATTTTATTCATGATTTATTTTTTAATCAATCTGACATCTTCAAGGGAACATACATGTTCAATCATTCAATCAATTCAATATTTGTATATTCTCAATATTTAAACCTTAAACAAAAACTTGTTACCATGCAGGCTCAAATCAGATTCCACCATGACAAATATTGGTATATGAAATAATGATGATTTGAGCAGATTCATTCAACCCAATATGTCACATATCATGTAAAACCTAATATGAAATATTCTTAATTTAATTATATAATATGAGAAAGAAGTCTGGATTAACGGTGGTATATTAAAAGCTTGTGAAAGAAAGTGAAAAGAAAACAAAAGTTCATCTTTAAACAGAAGATTGTCCAGACACAATTGCCCGAAATTCAGTTGTAATGGAGAAAACAAACCTAATTTTCATCTACACAAAGTTAACATTGTTATTACAATTATTATTGTATCTCAATACTTTGCTTTTTCCTTATTGAAGCCTTTCAATGAAGATGTACAAGTAACACAAATAATCACAAACTGAAGCCTGTAATAATGTAAATGTGAATCAAATGTTAATTGTAAAAGCAAATCATCACAATTTGATTATTAACACTGTGATGACTGTAACAATAATAGGACAAAACAACCAAAGCAAAATCATCAATAAAATCAAGTCAGTACATATGTACTCTCACCAGTATCTTATAAATAATGCCAAGGGGTAAAAATCTGTGGCACTTTGTAAAAATTGATTTTTATACAGTAAGACCTGAGTTAAGCATGGGTAATACTAAATGGATTATATTTATAGCTTTAGTTCCCTCTCTGATGGTAATGGGGAGAAGTACCAGTCTACTTTTTGGGGGGTCACTTTTTCTAATGTTGGGGGATTCCATTTTGGACTCTGGTCTTTATCTACTAAAACTGAAATACAAGAAACAGATTATAGATTAGGATATTTTCCTTTAGACATATACAGTTATTTGTAATAAGTAATATAAACAAATGTACTTTTAATTTTGAATATAAATTCTTTCCTTAAAAACAAGCCTGCACTTCTTGTGCAGTTTTCAGCAAAGCATAATTGAAACAAAACAATAAGAGATATATAAGAAGCATAACAAATATAATAGAGAAAGATAAGTCAAAATTTTAAGCCTTACCAGCTCTAACCCCCTCATAGAAATCATGATCCTCCACACAACGCTGACTGAGGCGATACTCCATGACTAGAACGTCTTGTAAGGTCATTGTCTCTGCCTCCAGAATCTGCCTTAGTGTTATCTTCATAGATGTGGGAGACTGTAATAATACATCAAAACAAATAACTCAATATTTATTATTGAATATCCATATAGGTTTAATTTTTATGGATTCCATGCTTATCCGTAACATATTCATTAATTTACAACATCAACATTATTGAAGAGTATGTCAAATCCTTCATCTTGAAACACCAGTTTTTTTGAGGGGTCTTTTTTTTTTATATTGATTAATCATGAAAATAAAATAAAACATATTAAATTGTTTCAGCAGTATACAATTCCACACTGTTTACCATTTTGCTGAGTGTGTGGAGCTGTTTCTTGGCCCATTCTGACCCCTCCTTCTTCAGGTTTTCCACAATCTGTTCTACAGTGTCACCATCAAAGAGTTTGTCTATCTCCTCCATGTGAGGTTCTAAGATAAAATCAGTATCTGGTATGTCTGTGCTCTGAAAGGGTTTAGAATATTCAATTATGTTGTATTTATTTTTATCACAAAAAACTAATCTGTTCTTATTTAGTTAACAGATGCATACAATAATCAATTTTTAGGATAATCACCTGCTCTGCATTTGCATGTTCTTCATTTTTCTATGTGAATAAAATTGTAAAAGTGGAAAATGGTATAGGTACTCACCATATTTTGAAAATTCTCTAGGACTTCACCTATATCATGTGCACGTGCATTATCTAATCCTAATAAGGCACTCTCTAGTTCTGGTATTTTACTAGACTGTACAAAATGGGTGGCAACTCCAGCCTTGAGGACATCTCTGCCCTTTAATCTGAATCCACTAAGAGCAAGATAAACTCCTAGCTTTCCACCCAGTCGTGGTAAGAAATAACCTCCACCGACATCAGGAAACAATCCTGGAGGAAGAACATGTAGAAGTGGAATACATTGTGCTGTTTTTAATTTCACTATGTTAATAATCAAATATTTCTCTGCAAATATTTTAATAGCCATTCTGAATATTGTCAACATATCAAGATTCAACACAAGATATTTGATAATTAAGACATAATGATGGTGTGTCAACTTACGTTGAATTGATTAAAAAATTGTAAGGAAATGATATTTAAAAAAATCATATACATGTATTGTACATGAACTTTATTTCTCTTTACCTATTGCTGTTTCTGGCATCGCAAATACAGTCTTTTCTGTGGCCACCCTGAACATTCCATGTACAGATAATCCTACACCCTGTCAAAAACCAGAACCATAATAGCTTAATAAACCTAATACAATAATAAAATTACAATTATGTTTCAATAGCATGAAAAATTCTTTCAAATTTAACAAAAATCCACTGTGCTCATTTCATCTATCAAGTTCTGTTAGTTGAGTTAATGAGTAGGTTTTTTTCTCCAAGCTTTACTTACCCCTCCCATTGTTATACCATCAATCAATGCTATATATGGAATCTCATATGTGCCTGTACAAATGAAATGGGTGTATACTTGTATTACAAATTCTGCATACCGAGTTTCTTCACTGTATATTAAAAACAATCCTCTCTTTCTTTATAATTTAATAAATTAGATACAAGCACTATAAACAAAGATATTATCAATCCTTTGCATACAACTGGAAATTGGTAAGCAACCAAGAGCATTATTTCACTTTTTAATAACTAATGATTTTTGTGACTAAATTCCCTCAATCTTGAAATGAAAATGAATGTTTTAAAATGTGGATTTCCCATTATCTGCATATTTAATATATACACTTGTAATAATTTATTACAATTGTAAAGATGTAAAGAAATATATTTTTACTGACCTATTTTGTTATTCAGTATATATTCTTCTCGGAAAAAATCTTGGGCCAATCTGTCTCCAACTTTCCCAGCCTCTGTGACAGCTACAAAACAAAAAGTCTACTTGATTATAAGAACATCAATCAGACAATGTGGTGTTGGACATTTAACAGCAGATTGACAGTATAAAAAGGATGTTTTAGTTGACATTTTATAATCGGACATTTTAGTGGAAATTAAAAAAGCCTGTGATAGTTAAAAGATCCGGTAAATTTGAAAAAAAAAATTATTGATGTAAGTTTGAAATTACTGCAAATTTAAATAATAAATATCCAGCTTCACATGTAGGCCTTGATACAAACAAATTTATTCTACCACGGCAAAATTTGTGTCTCTGACTTTTCGGTGCAGACTTATTTCAAACACTAAAAACTTTATATATCTGGTCCAATTTTCTAATTTTTGACTTGAAGAACCACTGAAATCCAGTTTGTAAAAAGTATTGCATTCCCAAGTTCAATCTTGTTAAAAGAATTCAAGTGAGCAGCATGATTACTTTAAACACACTGCTTCTCTGTTTACCTCTAATGTCCCCTCCAGCACAAAAAGCTTTATCACCAGATCCTTTGATAATCACCATGGTTGTATGTGGGTCATTCTCCCATTCCTTAAAATAAATACTACTCTGTCATGTGTGTACATGTTTGAAATATCTATTGACAGAGTATCAATTTATACAAAGATAATTTCAAAAGAATCAAATTCAACAAACATCAAACATAATTTGTTTATAGGTCAATCTTGAAATCCCACTCTACCTAAAAAGTAATACCAAAATTAAAAGTTTCTCTAAATCTTAATTCATTTATTTTCTTAATATAATATCTGGATAAAATATAAGCTTACTGTTAATTTTGGAAATATTTTTCTGATCATTGAGAGGTTCAGCGAATTAAGAACTTTGGGTCTGTTTAGAGTGATGACTCCTTTAGTGTCAATCATCTCGGCTATAACATCATCTGGTGTAGATGTACTGAAGTTGTATGCAGTTGTCATTTTCTATAGAGAAAAAAATTAGAAAATGAATAACTATTTTAAAATAGTACTTTTGCATAAATATCATGCCGTATATATTTGCAAATCAGTATACATTGTATATATATTATGAAAATAATATTATTATTGAAACACTGTGTATAAACAAATGTAAATAAATAGATGATCTGTACTTACAACATGATGGAATACAACAGACAACCTCTGAAGACTTCTAGACAATAAAATAGATTTACATTAGTAAGAAATTATCAGCAGATACATGTATATACTGAGAAATCACAAATTTTCGTGGGGGTTTAATTTTTGTTATTTTCGAGGTATGAAGAGACCAACGAATTCATGTCCATCATGAAATGTAAAATGTTACATACTTAACTACTCAACAATTCTTCATCCATGAATTTAAATTCTCACGAACCAAGAGTTTTTTCCCAAACCATGAAAAACTGACCCAACAAAAATATGTGATTTTACAGTATTGTTTGAATTATTTTTAACTTAAACGAGTTTAAAATGAAAACAATTAACTTTCCACTTTTTTTTTTACTAAAAGACTTAAGTTACAAGAAATATGTACCTTCTGATCAGCATATCTCCGTTCGAAATTTTACTTCTTGAACCTAAAAGTTAACATGGTAAATTAACTAAGAATAAAAATAGACAAAATAGTTAAAATAATTATTGTTTCATATGCAAAGCTTCATTCATTTAAATATATTTTTATGAAAATCACATATCATCTACAATTTAATAGTTTACGCTTTGCACTTGACAAACTTGTCAAAAGACTTATCAGCTAACGGGACTCTACAACTGTACAACACTCAACAGTACAATCATTATCATGATTATGGTCATACAATGTCATGTCGTTCTTACAGTTTTCTCTTGGCTGACTTTCCATTTTTACATTTTACGGAACATATGAAAACATATTTTATAAGAAGAGCTACCCATAGGTAGATGTCACAGAGTATGTACTAAATAGATAAGCATGCAAATATTTATGCCAATTTTCTACCTGTCTGAAGGGCGAGGAACTCTTTCGAAAGTGGAGGTTTAATTTGTATAAAGATTGTGTAAATGACAAAACCTAAGACGGATTCAACAGAAAAGAAAATTCCGATATGTTATTCAATTGTTACGTCAAACTTCCGCATGGGTATCAGTGCCATTAATTATTTATAGCGTTTTAAGAGAATTTTTGCACTCTTCACTTCATACTTTATTTTGTTCACATATAGGTTCCTTAAAGGCTTTGACAAAAAAAAATAATTTTTCTTGTAATGAAGTTATTCGAATAAATTGTTTTCGATTGTTACTCGTAGCATAGGTTACGGATTATGGTCCTCGAAGGTAAGCATTTATTTTACACACTTTTTCAAGATTAAAAATAAAAATAGTTTCTTAAAATTAAATATATAGCATTCAAAGGATTGACACATTATATCAGTTTTTTTTTTTAAATTTCAGATTAATGTTAAATTAGAACAGTAAACTTGAACGAAGGAAGAAATGGCAACTTGTCGTAATTCCTATTCTGACAAAGTCAAAAAAGAAGAGGACGATAAGGTAACTAGAAATAATCATCTTTAATTTCAACTTTGAATATTAAAAAAAACTAACTAACATTAAATTATAAAGTTTGGCGGTAATTTTTGACCATGTACAAATCTTAAATGAGAGTTGTTTTATAACTTTTTAGGTGTTTCCTGCATTGTGTGATGAGTATTACCATTCATTCTGTCGACAATATGGCATTGATCCTGTTGCTGAAAATTCAACACCAAAGGTATATATCATCTTTATTTATAATGCATTTCACATAAGTTTTCCTAAACAATCTCATTTGCAAAATTTAAAGACATGGTGTATTGATTTGATATATATACGATTCATATATTTGTTTTGTTATTGTAGAAAGGAAACAAGAAGGCAAAAAATCGACTAAAGACTTGTGAGGTATAGCTATTTACTTATTTATTATTTTTAGATTATATATAATTATTTTTTTTTTTAAATTATTTTCTTTTAACGTACTTTATTGTATTCACACTTTATGACAACCATCAATTTGACAACAATTATGCGTTCTTTGCGTATTGAACATATTTTGTATTTAAAAATTACTTCTGTTTAAAGAGTCACTCGAAATACCTCACAAAAATCACACGGAGGGGTTCTGGGAGAAAAATCTCAAGGGACAGACATTTCCCCGACACTGTGACATGGGTAATTTAAGTTTATTTATATTTTAATTAAAATTTTTTTTAAATGTTTAATTTAAAAACAGTTGGAGAAGAAACAAATTTGAATTTCATTCATTTTATATATATATATACATGTATATTTTCAGACTAGAGAATTTGAAGCTGGCATGATCGAAAGGAAAAGGAATCTAATGGGCAGGGTTCATGACCAGTTACTGGTATGTTGTAAATTCATTTGTATAATTCATTATCACTTTTTTTTTATAACAAAGCTATGAATATACATGTAAATATAATCTGTCTTTATGTTATATATCCAGGTAATTCAATGTCCACTAAATCCATGTTGTCTTTCTGTATAACGAATATATAATACCACCTAAATACTTCTACTCTTTCTCTTACATGTATATAAATGGCGCTGTTTGAATTTACAATGACAAATGTGGTTTGCTTCTGTTATACCATGAAATTTTAATAACACCTAAAAATAAATGTATAAATTTCATTACAACCAGAATGCCTCAAGAGAGAGGAACGAATCATACCAAGATTTCCTACAATTTCTGGATGGAAATAAGACTATCTCGCGAGATCGGAAGGTGGATTTTTCATGGTGTGTCACAAGCCAGAGACCCGAGTTATTGAGGCGCGATAGGGACTGGAACATAACAATGGACAAACTACTCCGGATAGAGAAAGAACTCGAGGATAGCGAGGACGATGATTGTTTTGTCCCACGGAAATTGTTTTTCTTCCAAGTCGACACCTTCAAAGAGGCAAAGGCATCTCCTGCTCAGGTACACGTAGTGGGTATTTGTTGTTTTAAATCAGAATCATAAGGAATTGTTTAATCCGATAAATTACAACAAAAATTGGTATCAAGGTGATTAGAAAAAAGTCTAGGAATAATAATTTTATTATCTGTCTTTTATAGGGGCCGAGAAATCGTGCTGTTCAAAGAGATGCACATAAGCAGAAAAGGACAAAGACAGAGAAAAAATCTGCTTCAAAAGCACCCTTGATGCCATCCAAGAAGGTACTCCATATATTCTTTTTTCAATAAGGTTTTTGATGAGTATTGCCCATATGCAATAGATACATAAGTATCTTTGTTTTCTTTACAGACAGATAAGCCAGAGCAACAGAAGAAGAGTTTTACATGTAACATGAAAGGGATGGTTCTCAGTTTTTTCGGAGTTCGACAACGATAGAAAGATTTAGAAAAAAATGGCTTCAGTGAGCTTTAATGAATGAAGTGGAGTTACATGAATTTTTAGCATTTTCCAGTTTTTACAAGGCTTCAATGTATTGTTGGAAAGCAAGAACTTAATTAGCATTTAAAATAACGTGAAAGCATGATGTAAGACCGAGAGAGCTATAATTTTTGTTTAAATAAAATGTATAGTAATGACAATTCACCATAGTTCTGTTATTGATACAATTTTCTGTTTTCCTTTGTTGATATGAAGCAGCGTCTCCATGCTATCGAATCACCCAAGACAAATTAATAATTTAGATAACAAGGGCTTTTTTTTCAAATAAGAACAACAATTGTTTAACAACAATTTCTCCTCTATCAAAATATTTTCTGCACTTTTTGATTCAAAAATAGATATTAATTTGATAATTTGTGTATTGTACACTGTATATCTTTCATTTTGGTGGTTATTATATATAAAAAAACATTTATTTTAAAATTAAATTTATTGCAACAGATCTCATTTAAGACAATATACACGTGACATTCTTTTCAAAATGTGTAAGATATACTTGTATACATGAAGTTTTATTTGCAATTTGATATTTGTTGACTGGTTCATTGAATTAAAGATTCCTATTGTGTAATATCACAAGAATCTTTATTGGGTTTTGCTCTAGACAATAATGGAATTCTTTCTTCGTGGCAAGACATGAACAAAAATATAAGGCCATCTGAGACATAATACTTACTGGTAAAACATACATAATGCATGAAATGAAAGGTTAATAGTTTTTTTTAATGTAAACACACCTTCCTTCATTCCAAAGAAAGATGTATGATTGTATACAATCAGAAAGAAACTACAACGAACTCCCAATTGCAACTCGTTATGGTCTATGCCACTACATGCATGTAAACAACACGAATTGACAGAGAAACCGTGTATCTACATTTCTACACAGAAAATAGTGTAATGATATGTAACTTGGTATTACTGTCAAAATATTATGACGATGTGTTATTTCTACTACACTTATAGCAAAAATGATAAAATTAAAATTACGTTATAAATACTAGTATTCATAGGACGAGGTCAAAAGTTAACCTCGGACGATTATAAAGTCTTCCTGGTAAATTATCCTACAATCATTCTATAATGTGATGATAAAATATTATAATTCCTCTCTTTTGATTATTATACTTCTGTGAGACATCACTGCATACTAATACAAATCTTTTTAAAATCTAATGTAGGCTTTAATTATATTTGAACTATTTGAAATTTTAGTAATATATTATGTCATATCAATTTACCCATATCATATTGTATATTCTTAAATACTTCTGCAAATAGGAAATCAGGTGAGAATATAGCTTGTCATAACATTATAGCCAAGTTCATTTACAAACCATTGGTTAACAAATTTTCATCTATTAAAGTCCTTAAGTCTAACTGGAAGACAGATTCCAATGACATGAGTCGTTATAATTCCTCTTCTTCAGCCAGTTCTTCCAGCTGTTCTTCATCCAGCCTTCTTTCTTGTTTTATTGCGACCTTGACCTTTGCCCAATCTCTCCTGACAGAACTTCCGGAGCCTGGGTACATTATACTGCTGAGAACACTTCCGGGGCCCATTCCTGACGAAATCAGCATACAATTAAATTAGATTGTATAACACTTAATTTTATCATTAACATCGGGTTATTCCCGTGTGAACTGTATTCACATAAGAATATACTTGTATTCTACTGTGTACTTTATTCATCTAATATATTACTTACTAGAACCTTGTAAACCCCCTATCTGAGACCCGGGTTCCTCATAACGTTGATGCACATCTTCTAAATTTATCCTATGTTTTTGGGAATCTAATAAAAAAATAACAGCACAAAAAATTACATTTTTTCTCAAACAATTCATATCATTGAAAAAGTTAAAATATTAAAATTCAAAGACTAATAAATAAAACAAAGAAATTTTTTCTACTTTGAGCGTCAATTTCCCAGCTGTAACTAAGATTTCCACCAACAGTTTTTCCTCTTTTCAGAAGATCTATTTTAGTTTTCCTTAACGGTGCTTCAGAACTCTGTATTCCTTGTCTGGGGTTCAATTTGGACCACTGTCTCTGTCTGTTCTAAAATTAGAAACGATTTCATCGTTAAACTCAATTCTGTTCAAATAGTTGATGCCACCATCAAAACTATTTTTAATGACTATAGCATCATTATTCAGTATTCCAATTTTTTATGGGTTTTTTTCAGAGGCTCCATTCTGTGAAATTAAAATCATTTTAAAGGGCAATAAAAAAATATTTCAATTCATACAATTTAGGTTCCTAAGAATTTTTTCGCTTTATTTACCCTTGCAGCCAGTTCTGTGTTCTTTTCTTGCTTCTCTAATTCTAGTTCCTGCTCTTCTTCAGTTCTGTTTGCCAATTCAACCAGCCTTTGTTCTACGTGAGTTCTAACTATGAATATAATTTTATACGATAAATATAAAATTGCCACTGCATGGTTTATAAATGTACAAAGAGATTTATTCGTAAACTAATTTCTACATTACATTTTTAGTAGTTTATGTCAAATATCCTTTTTAGGGAAATGTGTTGTATTAAAATTGATTATATTTGAACTCCTTATCATATTTCCCATTCGGAGCCTTAGAATTTTTTTTTCATTTTACTCTGTTCTACCATTTTAGATTATATATGTTTTCGGAAAGGAAACCCTCATATCACTGACCAGTGTTGTCATTAATGGCCCTCAGAGCACACAGATTTATAATAAGCAGCCAACATGGCGTTTCTCCCGCCTCTTTCTCGTCCTTGACCAAACTTAAACACGTGACACTTTGATAACGCAGAACTCTTTCATCTGGATTCCTGTCATTTAGCTGTATTTGGATTCCCATTTGACATTTAAATTCTTCCATGTCAAATATCTGTAAAAATAAACAAAAAGGTAGGATGAACAAAATACAACAATGCTACAATAGTAATTCTAATGAAGGTCACTAGGTATGAAATGAATTCATTTATTTTAACATCAAATTAAGACTCATCAATTTTTTTTAAAAATTTTTATCTGTAGTATGTAATAATTTATGCAATGACATTGTATTATTTTAAAAATACATCAATTGATATTATTTTGTGTACCTTGACCGGAACATGGAGTGGTAGTCTCCCCTCGTGGTTCAGGACTTCTAGGGAGAAACAGTGTTCCGCGGGGTTGTCATGATCCCTAACAATAACCGGGTTTTTGCCGAGACGTGTGGCCGTTATACTACCGTCCATATCCTTTCGGAGTTTGACCCCCTAAAACGAACATCGTGTCATCTTTTTTAATTAAACTTAATTCCTTAATGCAATAATTGTGAGGTCTGTAATGATAAGCATTTTTAAGAAGAAAAAAAATAGAGATAAATTCATAATTATGATAAAGGGAATGTCAATATCCTACAGAAAATAGAAGAAAAAAGATTAATTGCGGAAGATATCTTTTTATGAGTTGTTTCAATTCTGAACATGGTATTAAAGCTTAGTAGTATCTGATAGAATATAATTTAAGCAAAGATACATTTTATATTCTTTCTTTTTTCTAATTTTAGTCTGTGATCATCAAGAAATATCCTAGATCAATATCAAAGACCTCTTTCTAGCAGTCAGGTCAGAAACTAAATATTAAGTATAAGGTAACTGACTCTTACCTGTCCGACGTAAGACAAAATGCTAGCCGTTTCGTCATCTCGGTCGACATTACGGATGTAGGACAGGCTTATTCTTAAAATGGATGATTGATTTTAAAATTTCATAATTTGTAATTAAATTTCTGGTACAACAGTATGCAGAAAAATTCTATCAAATTTTTCATTTAATGATTTAAACTAGTATTATCTAATTGAAAAAAAAATGTTTGTTTGATTTTTAGCCGTAATTATAACAAAGAGCAAGACTATGAAATCATACATTTAAACTTAAGGATTAAGTTAAATTTTTCTGCTTTCAATAAAAAAAGAAAGCGAAAAAGATTTTTTTAAAAAGTTTTTGTTTGATGTCTTTTATGTTATCATTTTTCAGATTGGACTTAAGGAAGGATCCGTATTTAACGAACAGTTTTTTATCTAAATAATCCACAAACAATTCAAATCTGTAAACAGGGCATAAAACACAACCCCCGGCATTCCTGATACCGTCAAATACTAGTACGAGACAACATGTTCTTAGTATAAATGATATCTAAAATGATGCATGTTACTGACAAACAAGTTGATGATCCAAGGATATCTTTAATTCGCGTTTGAAAATTCTACGGTGGATGCCATTTCCTTGTTTAATTTATTTGAATTTGCCTTTTCCAGCATACTTAGTGATATGAAAGACACTTGTGTAGCTTAACTTTGTTCTTTAAACAGATTCTGCACTATAAAGGTATGAATGAAAGATTTAAAAAGACGATTTTTTATATCCATTGTAATTTAATCAAATTATTTAGATTAAAAAAGACGATTTTTATAACCATTGTAATTTAATCAAATTATTTAGAAACATTTCTACCTTTTATAATATTATGAAATGAACAATGTTAAATGATATATGCATTTTTTTTTAATGAAGAGGGAGATTGGACTCTTATTCCTGAATGTCGGTGTCCCTATACTATTTATTATTTAGTATAGTACAGTATTTAAACTGTAATAAATGTGTACTTCCTACCGTTCTCCATCAAATTCGGACCCAGGTCTGCCATCAATTGTGACCTCTCTCTCTAAGATATAAAACTTCTGAACTATTTTGTCTCTTTCTAAGTAAATGATTTTACACCAAGCATCGGGATCAACGCTATGCCATTTCTTATACAGATGACTTAAGGATTCCTACAAGATTTGTAGAATGACAAAAACATATATAAAGTATTTCCCAAAAGAGTCAAGTAATCAAACGTTCTAAACTACTTGTAAAAATTATAAGAAAATCATTAATCACACATATCTAAAATTAAATCAATTACACTCCTTCTTCTACCAAAATATTTCATTTTCTTAAAGTTTATATATTTGTTTTAAAGTAATACTGTATTTATAATATTCTCTGAGCTATGAGAATCCATTAACAAATATTTCTTTTTTGCCCTAACAAGTATCAATTATTTTACATCATAAACAAATGAAGTGTATCAAACCTGGACTATTTTGTACTCCATAATTACAGGACAACAACTGTCACCTGTCTCCACAAAGAGGTCTAATGATAATCTTATATATACACTGTGTATTGTACACTCTATACTAGAAATCAATACCCCAGTAATTGACTACCGCAGAATTTTTATTTTCAGTGTACATTTTACCTGATCAGAGACACATGATATAATAACAGGATGTATAAGCACAAAGCCTTGTTTGACAAAAGTTCACGTTAGTTTCCTGTTCAAATAAAGCTTTATTAAAAAAATTGCTAGTAGTTAAGTTTTCTCTTCAACTTATGTCAATTTTTTTTTTTTGAAAATGGCTTCTTATCGTATTGCATCGTTTTATCGACGGAAGTACAGATTTTTTTCTGGAATTGAATATATCTTTCTATCAAGATTTTGGATCCCTATCTGTCACATTGAAATACGCGTAATATAATTGTGAAATATTATTTCTTGATTTTAAAAAGAACGATAAACAGTGTTTATGCCAACAATACAAAACGATTATAAACTTTTCTTTTCTGATTTTCATCTGGTTATCTCCTTCTTTATGTCAAGGGATATTTTCTTACTGATAATTTCTGAAATTTCATATAGTGTATTTCAAATAGGAAGAGCAAGGGTTTGAAGATTCTCGTTGAAAACTTGTACTGACCTCAGCTATATGGGATAAAGGGCGTCTTCTAACTTGTGGCTCATATCGCAAGCTGAAATTATAAACGTCATCTGTTACGAAACAGAGCTGAATTTCATCTGTTTATACAATTATACAGAGATGTATTAGAAATCCTCTATACAAACTTTCTCTTCTCTATAAAAATGAAAGAAAATATTTTGACAGTTTCACAAAATTAAAACATGTATTTTAATTATTTTGTGCGAAAAAAAACTTTTTGAATTATGCTTTTGAATTTTGCTTTTCCTATTCATAACATTTTAATATTAATTTGTCCTACCTTTGTTGATATTCCGACTGCCCATGATAGTTGTAATAACTTTCCCCCATAGTGTAATAATCCGGTCTGTCATAGAGGTCCTGCTGTGGTTGTCTGGGTAGTCCTCTCCTTCCAAACTGTGACTGTCTCTGTCTCCGTCTTTTGTTTTCTTCCTCTTCCAACTAATTAATTATTAGCATGCTTGAATATCACAAGTAGTTTTGAGCACAATAAACATCAATAATTACAAAATGTAGAATTATTTATTTATATTATAGAGATAAATCTTTCAAAAAAACAAAAGATATGATGAAATTGGAGAGGAATTGGCTAGCTTGCATAGTCTCCCCAAGACAAATTTATGTTGCAGCCAATTTTTTAAACAAAAAATACAATGACTTTTCCAAATTGATATATTTATTTGATACGTGCAATAAATTTCTTTTATTTTACGACTGACAATGCGTTTTTTTTTTTTGTTTTTTGTTTTTTGTTTTTTGTTTTTTTAAATCACAAAAATTATACTCTTCAAAAATATTTGAAAGTAAAATTTTCTGTGAGAGGTCTCTACAAATCATACTTTATAATCTATATTGATCTAAATTTATCCAAACTTTGATTTCCTTTAGATAAATAACGCAATGGTGAAGTTTAGTAATATTTTCAACCAATTTACTGTAATTCAAGTCTTGCCTTTGTTGTTATCATATAATGTTAATAATACATTTGTAATAAAATCATTCCTTTTTTCAAAAAAAAATAATCCTACCCTCTTCCGATAGTGGTTCTTGTCTAAATCATCCGTGGAAATCATAATATGATAAAGCTGATCGCCAGAAGTAGCCACCATATTCCCTATTTTAAACACTTCATCTTTGCAATATGTTATATATTGCATCATGTCAATAAACTGTTTTCGGGCAATAAACATTCGAATTCTTGATTGTATGGTACGAAGATTTGAAACAAAATTTTCCATATACATGTTAAGATGATCTACATGCCAGTATCTGAGGAAGACCTAGATACAAAGGAAATATTGTAATTATTTAATTTTACTGCAGTATTGTTTAGATATGAAATGAGAATCAGTGATATAAATGGAAATAATGAACAGTTTACAAGCTCATAAGTCCATCTAAACAATGCAAACGTGACTATTTCAAGTTTGGACTTTACTTTAGTTTTCCCAATTTCACAATCGTAGAGTTGTGCTTTTCTTAGAATTCTATCACAGTTAGCTGCGTTTGTCTCAACAGGTTCAGTCACCGGGAAGGCTATTGCTTTATATCTACAATGCAATGCAGTAAGATATATTTGAAATGATTTTAGAAAAAAAAACTTTTGTATGGCTCGTTAAAACAGCCAGGAAAACTATTTTACCTTGTGAAAAATGAAATTAAACATGTAGCAGCTCTTATGAATTTAATATGAGCATTGAAAGTTGATTTTTTACTTGCAATTACCCTTTAATGAATCCTGCAAAATGCTTACCTATTAATGAAGTCCTGCATATGTAAACGTGTTGGGAAACCAAGTTTTCGTATTCTTATTGTCTCAAACACACCTGTATTGCGAAGTTGTTTATGAACAAGTTTGGAGTCGAAGAAGCCAAACTGCTTCTCAGAATTAGCCCTAATACATCTACAAGTTAAAAAGAATATTTTTAATACACAGCATATTAATATAAGAGAACTGGATACCATTGTATGTTTTGTATATGGTTTAGTACTGGGACTTACCGTATAAATTGAGGCTCAGAAGACGCAAGGTTCTCCATCAGGGACGATAAAGATTTCTATAAAGGCCAAATATATTGTTTATTTTATATTTATATAAAATGAAAAATACAATGATTTAATAAAATTTCATAAATTAATTAGAAAATAATAAAATGAAATAATAAAAAATCATCAATAGCTACAGAATGCTTATTTCGCTTACCTTGAAATGAACACTAGTTGTGGCACCGGAGACAGAAGGAATAGCTGGTAAAGGGCGATCTTTATTCATTCTTCATTCGGAAGTAAGAAAAGGTAAGTATAAAGATAATGTTACTATTTTCTGCTAATTTTTATTACTGAAATAGTCTTTGTGAATTAATAAAATTGTATTCTAATGTTCATGACTCACAATCGTATAAACATCTTTCTTTCTAAAACTTAAATCTTTCACAAAACTAAACAAAATGTATGATTATTTTACTTCAGCTATCTAAAATATACATTTTCCTAAATCTCTTTTTATATATAATTCCTAATATATGAAAACTTGCTTACGGATTCTCCTTTATAATACATGTACATATTAGTGACTTTGGTCACAATAGTAATTTTGATTGGATTGAAATATGTACGTTTACGGGTGAGTATAATTAGAAGTCTTATTCAAAAATAATAAAGCAGTTTAAGTAAGTATGTTTGAATCAAATTTTTACCCTTGTTTGATTCGTTTTCCTGCTCGTTTGGAGAGGGTTTCCCCTGGTCCTAGAGTAGGCATGTTTGGTTTACCCCATTCAGGAACAGTCCACGCACTGTTCCGTTTATCAATATCCCTGATTGTAAATAAACAATAGGGTTTTTTTTATCGTTTAGTTGACATAAATATAGTTTTGTTGAATTTGGACAAAATTTAACGAAGTTGCATACACTAACTTCTGAGGATGAGGACCTTTTTTTATAATTAAGTATTTGAATAATTGAAGTGATGAAATAATTCATTCGTGAATGTATGTTACCTTGTTTCTCTCTGTGGTCGATCAATAAAAAGATCGTTTATTAACCAATTATGACTGTTCTGCATCAGGCTTAAGAAATTTACACCCAGTGTTTCCCTGTTTTTCTCAATGAATCCACGTGCGTGGTAAGTAACCTTTGAATCAAATGAGTTGGTTATATTTTGTTAATTTAGATTTTCACGAGCGACTAGACTTTGAAAAAAACATATGATTGACCAATCTGTAAAAATACCTGGCCTGCATAATGAGTGATTGTAAATATAGGATCACTTGATTTGGATTTTTGATAGACGTCGCGTTTTGCAAATTCTCGGTTCATCTTTTCTACGAATGACATTTCAGATGATGTGTGTAATCTACATTCATCTTCAAGTATAGCAAACACCCCAGCAGGTCTCTGTAAGAATTGTAGGCATCTTATGTTTTCACTGCTCATGTCATCAGAAAAAAATCAAAAGATTATTTAAAAAATATATTGAAGTAAAAGAAAGAATTGTAAAGCATTAACAATAATATCTATAATTGCTCAATATGTAGTCGTTATTTGCTTATTTCTGACTGTAGAAACTCACGTCAAAGAAAAGTCCAAGAATCTCCTTATTGTTTGTGAACTTGATTTTTGGTTGCTTAATGCCTTCCAAATGATACTCTTGTAGCTCCCAGGAGAATATATACGTGTTAAAATAGCTCTGAAGCTGTTCATTTGCACTGTTTATACATAGCTGCTCAAAACTGTTCAACTGGAAATTTTCAAAGCCAGCCATGTCCAAAATACTAATCACCCCAGCATCTGCTGGCCTGTAGAAAATAAGGATTTAATCTCCACATATTACATCTTTCATAAAGGTATATGATTGTGAAATTTGCCAATGGCTTGAAAATATCATTTATGCCAAGGTTTATGCCATGTATTTAGCTTTTTCATTTAAAAAATGCTTAGCCATTAATATTCTGATGAAATTAATTACCTTTGACCATTTTCTTCAGCGTGGAGAGCATCATTAATCTTTTGAACAATCCAACTAAAAAGCCGACTGTACAGGGCCTTGCAAAGAGCATCCCTACCATCTGAAGCTTCGGAAACAGACTTCATCTTGATGATTCTTTCGCCTATAAGGGTATGGGATTTGTTTTCAAATTTTATTGATAAATCAGAATGTGTTTTGAATTCAAATTGTATTTCTCATTTTACCTCGTTGAAAACTGGTTGTCATCAGCAGAACTGTTGCTAAATCCTCTGCTTGAAGGGAGAGTAAGCGGCTACCTTAAAGGCAAATATTGACAATTCAATTGACAACTAAATGCAATATCATTTGTTTGAATATCAGGAGCTGGTTTAAGACTTACTGTAATCAACTTCATCCTCATTAACTATTATGACCTGCTGAAGTTCTGGATCTGCAGCAAAGTCGATGTTGTTCAAATGAAGAATACCTGCCATCATTGCAAAAATCAAGTCTACAATCTGAAAAAAACAAGTAAAATAGAAGTTTCAATCAGGATTACAGAAATCAACTAGAATGGTGATGTGCTGATATCTTTACACCACAAAAGTATTGCAGAATGCTTGTTTTTCCTACCTGTGAGAATCCTGTGTCATTCAAAGCTTCTTTTAACTCCTCAAATCCACTCCGATGATGGTCAAAATCTGTCTGGGACATAAAGACAGGCTGTGCATGTCCTGGATCCGTTATCCTTATCAAAATAGACATCGACATAAGTGTAATATCAGCCTAACTCGACAAAATTACTAGTAACTTCAATACAGTTTAGATTTTCTTATTAAAATGTACAACTCTTCGCTGTTGATTTAAATTACAATTTACAGAACATGTACCTGTAATGTTCAGGGCGAGTTAGATAGTAACGATTGAATTCATTCTCAGACAGACCGGCAAACATGTAGTAGAATATATGGAATGATCTCTCTCCCAAACCACTGTGTACCACGCGACTTTTCTCTAACATGTGCTCCGTCACCTTTGCTATAAAAAAAGGAAGTTTATTTCACTAAAATTTACGTTATCATAAACGAAAATGAAGAAAAACAGTAAGATAGCAAACCTCCAATTATTTTGCCATGCTTGTTAAACATAACGTCTATCAGCTTTCCAAATCTGCTGGAGTTGTCATTCATGGTTGTTTTAGCATTTCCAAATGCTTCCAGCAACGGGTTTACCTTTTAAATAGTTTCCAGAAATAGATATTATTATCATTATTTAATAATATTGTTATATTAATTGTTTTGAAAAAAAATATTAGAAATAAGTTTTACCTCAACAATCTGTTCTGCAAGTTTAGTAGGCTCTTCTGATTTTGACATTCTAGCGATTTGTGCTAATATCATTTTTGTGCTTTCAGTTTTACCTGAAGAAGAGAACAACTAGCATTTTCATGAGTATTTATTAGTTCTCGAAGCTTTACTGTAGAGTTGGGGATTCCAAATCATAACATACATAAATTTTCTGCTGTTCCTCGACTGGACTTCAATATTTTTAAAATAATTTTCTTCTTTTACAGATATACCGGTAGGTGTAGTAATACCTGCTCCTGATTCACCGCTGACGAGGATAGCCTGGTTAACCCTCCCCCATATCAAATTTCGGTAAGATTTGCTGGCAATAGCATATATGTGAGGAGGTAAATCCTGGAGTTGCTTTGCTTTAGAATATCTAATCCCGACCTATTGATGAAAATGAGTTGATTTGTATTGTAACAGACAGATACATGTAATTTTAAGATACATTTGAAAAGCATTAAAATAATCAGATTACTAGTAATTTACAAAAAAGAAGTTTCATATATTATCAAAACACTTAATGGCGATGCATCAAATACAAATAGAAATATACACAGTAAAAAAGTAAGAAATATGAAAAACTATGTACAGCGACATATCATATTAATCAGCATTACCTCCTGTCCATAAATGGGAATCATTCTGTTGGGATTGATGGCCACTAAAATGTCTCCCAGATATGTCTAAAATATAAAGCAATGACATTGATACAATTTGATTTATGATATGATATATATTTTTAAAGAAGTCCAACTATATTTTGATGTAAATAATGTGCATGTAACCTTTTCTTTTTATTTTCTTGTATGCTCCTAGGACAATCAATTATTAAAACAAAACAGGCTGCTAAAGATAAGTTGATGTTACGTGGATTTCGACATTTAACCTAAAGGTTGAAGATAATGAACATTAGTGAACAATCTCATAAATTTAGTAAAAAAAAAACAAATTATCCTGGACTGGGGAAACAAAGCAACTGGAAACATCAGAGGTGGGTTTTTCAATTCATTTTAAAGTGAATTTTTAATAACGAATGCATTATAATTAAAAATTAATGATTATAAATATTTTTTTCATTTTTTAAGCCTCTTACATATGTCATTTATTTAGAATTTATTTCGTATACTTCTTAGTTCTTTTGTACTTTTTATCGCACACTTATCATTTTGAAAAGTAAAAATCATGTGGAAATATTTTTGATGATATCACAATATAGATGTTATCTTTTTGTCAAGAATCATTTGGATTCCAACACTATAGATTGCAGGTAATTTTTAAAACAAGAAGAAACCTTGTTATTTGAAAGGTTTAAGATATTCAAATTTATGATTTATTTAAAACCATAATTTTATTTTTTTTAATCTTTGTCTTTTGATGTACTGAAATATTTTATTTCATTCTTTTATGCACACACATGTAATATAAGTGCATGCTTACATTTAGATTGATTTCCAAAGGTAGGTTTCAACGAAGTTCATAAAAGCGAAATATAGGTTCTAGTGAATAATCGAAAAGTGCACTTAATACTAAGTATATAGCGTTTTAAATTCCCTCCTTCAGATAGGGTACACAGATGTGTGTGTGCTTCATTTGATTGATCATATATCACATATAAGACAGCAATATAAAATGCAAGACGTGTTCTATGTACACTGTATATACTAAATAATTTTAAGCAAAGCCTTCGAAACAAACAATACTGATTTTATTCTTTTTCAGTTGGTTGTATTTGATTTTTGACGGTGTAATTGTGTGTTTCTTTATTATTATTATTATTATTATTTGTAATTTGTTTTAATTTCAAACATGCAGATTGTTATGCAACACAAGTATGTTTGTTCCTATA
Organism: Saccostrea cuccullata; assembly: GCF_032062105.1. Taxonomy (NCBI): domain Eukaryota; kingdom Metazoa; phylum Mollusca; class Bivalvia; order Ostreida; family Ostreidae; genus Saccostrea; species Saccostrea cuccullata. The sequence continues at coordinate 376,704 of NW_026930434.1, read as the reverse complement.
AACATAACTAACAAAAATCAACAATACCTTCTAAATATCTCATTAAAAAATCTACAATTGACATATTTCTTACATAAATGACATTTCTTTCGTATCGCCGTTTGAGCTCCTGAAGCAGAGCTTCCTCCGTTAGGTCGCTGAGAACCGCTAAATCGTCACCGTACATCTTCTCTGGAGTCGACATCTTGTTCCTGTTTGTTGTCTGTTATGCTAAAGATGAAGAAATGAGGAATATTTCTTCCTGAAAGCAATAGAACGTCTTAAATAGTAAGTGCAAACAAAAACAAATTTAGAAAAAGATGGTTGTTTAAATGGAAACATTAGAAATGATAGCAAAAATTAAATAATGGTAATTATAATTAATTTCAAAACATAATTCAATAAACATATTATTTTCTACATTCATGTCACAAATAGAAAAATCAAATCAAAAGAATAGTGATAAACTTATGATAATAGCATTGTTATAGTTACATTTACGAAATAAAAAATTTAATATTGTCCCTCAATCAGGCCTCTTCTATTTAAGAAATTGAAACAGAATATTATTTAAGTGTAGTTATCAAAAGATTTTAAATGTTTGTTTTTTTTAATACTTCGGTGCGATGAAGAGTACCCTACAAAACGAGCCGGTATGACCTTGAATATCTGAATAGTTTACCGCAGGTCGTCTAATGTTTCAAATAATACAGCAAAACCCCTCATAAAAGACTGGTGAGATCGGTTATAAAGCTTTCCACTGAGTGTATTTACATGTACTTTTTAAATTCTTTTCATAAATTTTAAAACATCCAAATCCATGTAAATGAGACAAAATATGATTGGACCGTTTAAATACCAGTAATAGAAATCTATTTCAAGCTGTGTACCCTTATGCATGTAGACTGATTGAATATTATTGTTAAACGCTAAGTCGGCAATATTTCAATCATTTTTCGGGTACCCTTAAAGAAAAAAACAGACAGATTATCCATTGATGTGGGTTGCAGATTAAAGAATTTCGGCAAATGAGTAAAACATTTAGTTTAGTTACATGAAAAGGAATGAGGTATCAATGTCATTTGCAAAACATTGCTATTTTTAAAAACCTGTTTAATATTTGCAAAACGTTAATTCCGTCCGTCTGTACGTTTTTAAATATACCACTGAATGAAATTTGATGCAACTTTCACTGAATCTTTATTACATATTGCCATTGTGCAACTCCTATTTTACTTTTTGATCCGACACATATTTAGGGTTTCCCGGCCACAGGAAAACATGGACTTTTTCACCAGTTATAAACATATGGGAGGCGGGGGGTATCATTTAGTGAGCTCATCGCTCACAGTACCTCTAGTTTGAAGTAAAATGCGACAGTTGCTACTTTTATTTACCTCGAAACGGACATTTACAATAATTTCTACACATAATGCAATGAAATGCATGTCTCTGAAATAATTTGAACGGAGTATAATTGTAGTCAATGAAAACAGAATGGAGACGTCACTGCAATTTCTCTGCCTTTCAACTTATTCATGACATGGTATGTTTCATTGAGAATAAGAGAATGTGGGTTTCTAGACTGCAAATGATGCGTTTAGCAGAAACTGATATATCTGTTTCATATTTCGATATTTTACTAAAAAAAAGTCGATAATAGTAATCTAACAAAAAGCTTTATGATAAACGTTATGACTAACTTTTCTATCGTCAATTCCTCTATGTATAGCAATACACCTTTATCACCTAAAATGGGGTTTATGTCTCCCAGATTATAAGATATGCAAGAGCATGCTCTACTTAAGAACAATTTCTAAAACAGGCATGCTTTTGACAAACAAGTTGATAAAACGAGAAAATTAACATTTTTCTTTAATGTTATAATTTTGCCAGATTTATGTTCGACACTATGACCTTGTCATACAAAATTTCATTTAGATGAATACTTACTGATGGGTTTTTTTCACACTTATTGTAAAACATGACAGGTGTGAATGCTCACTTCTCAATGGCACCTGATCCCACCTCTGATCTTTATGAGGTCCATGTTTGCTCTGCCCCTAATTTGTATTGTTTGAAATGACTTTTGAGTTTGAATACTTTTTACAATCTCCATTTATTTCAATACACACTAAATTATACGGATATTCCCCTTTTTCGTCATGAGAAGGAACATAACGGCGGATGAGACCGGTCGACAGGGGATGTCTACTTTATCATGGCGCCTGATCCCTCTCTGATATTTTAAGAGGCCTGTGTAAATTTCTCTGCTCCTGATTTGTTTTGTTTAGATTGATTTCTCAGCATTTTTACTGTTCGTTATCTTCATATTTAAAAAAAATTCTATTTATACAGGGCAAACGTATATCTCGCATTTTTATGGCTGGCTTTATCTAGCAGTATCCCCGAAAGAACCTCTTTGAAAACAATCAATTCTATTCCTCTGGCAAGAAACGAGTGTCAGATTTATTCATAGTGTTCCAACTTATTTCCTTTTGTGTTTTATAAATAGAAGCATGTCACTATAATATATTTTAATCATCACTACACTGAGTAGAGCTAAATATTATGAAAAAAAAACACCTTACAAATTGTATTACTAAACTCCAGGGATCAGAAAAATATATAAATAGTTATGTCTTCAAATGTAATAATCCCTTATAATGTGCCCTTCAGAACTATTGACACAAAAATTCACAACACTGAAATGTTGCCTTTTGTTGCCCATAAAGCAGGAATTTATGCGGGTAAAGGTGCAAACAATAGAAGAGACAGATACCCTTCACGTCTCGCATATCTATTTATAGCCTTGAAAAGTTCACTGAGAATAAATAATGAGAGACCTGAGGCATTTAATAATGTAAAATCTGAAATTCTCTAGAAGTTTACATTAATTCTAATCTGTTTTACAACGTTTGTGGAAAAAGTTTCAAGATGTTCCCAAATCATGACTTGCAGAATTTAAGAAGAAGATTGACGTGGAGTGCTTATACACACACTGCATGGCAAAAAGTTCAAACATTGGTTTGTAGCTCTGTCTCTTACAAAAACCTTATTTCAAAAGAAACCTAATGTTGACTCTAGACTTTTCTAAACTGCAAAATGCGTCCCTCTTGAAAATAGATTTTTTTTTATTTCTTTCAATTATGTAGACGAACACATTAGTATTTAGTACATGTATATTTTTTTAAAAACGAAAGTACCTAGCTATATCTACAAAGAGTTCTTTTAAATGTATTGCTTAAATTGGTCACCAAATAAAAAAATAAAGAACTTATTGTGAATAAGTCTTGTCTTTCAAAGGCATAGTGTGGTATACCCATACTTCTGTACCATTGCAAATTCTGTTGCATCGAAAGGATAAACATTGGTGTTAATCGATTTCTACCTTATTGTTAACAACTGCTGCATGCATTAACTGTTCAAAGTTTTTGCAATGTTAAGGTTTATAGTTATCAATTTGCGTACATACTTAAAAGAATATTCTTAAACGATGTTTTTTTTTCAATTATATATAATTATACAATTTGACCATATAATGGTTAATGATAATTTTTAAAAAAGATAAAGAGCTTAACCACGATTTAGTAGTAGTTTAATGATATTTTTAGCGATTGCATCAATAATCATAGAAAATGCTTTAGAAAGTAGGTATACCTTGATGTAGGCACAATACTTTTATCTTTTATAATAGCATCTGACCTGGCTAGCACATTCTATATCTCAATATTACTGATAGCCACTGAATAAAAATAAAACTTACCTTCACATGAGAATAAATTCATTTGGTCATATGTTACACAGTACAGCTGTCCTCCAGTGTTATCCCTCACATTTTCTTTCTTTGCAATAATATGTACCCCTTGTTGTAAACACGGTAATTTTCGGTAAAATCACGTTTTAGTGTTATATTACACCGTATTGGTGGGGTACATCAAGGGGACAAAAAACTTCAGTGCAATTTGTCAATAACCTTATCAGTTGATTGGTGGCCCAGTGAACGGTGTATTGTGTATTGATATCTTAGCTATGGCTTCGAACACAAACTGTCTTTGAACGGGCTGTCGTCTGTAATTTTCTTTTTTATAAATTCAAAATAGGAACTAATTTGACACATTTGTTCTTTTAGAAATTTGACTAGTTTTTTTTTTTTTAGATTTGAGAATTTTTTTTTGTTTTTGTTTTTTTAATTTGTGTTTATTTTTCCCTCGACAAAAACACATTTTATTTCATTTCTAACAATAACACCAAACTGTATAAATTATACTAAGATTACTCTTAGCATACCCGAAACATTTTCCCACACAGACGTTTAACAAATCTGAGTAGCAACTGGACCGTGAGGGGTTTTGTTAAATTAATACCACGGACACACACTGTAATGCAATTCAGGAAGTGGGCCGCGATGTTGCCTACTTGAATTTATTTGTTGGTTTTTTCACCCCCTTTACAATAAGATTCATCCGAGAGGCACATACAAAAATTCACGTTTTTTGATGTCATAATAATTTTGGTAACTTTTTGTTTTTATGTATGCCAACATGTTTGGTGAATCAATAAAGAAATTGAATTGAATGGAATTGTAATGCATTTGGATGAATTATAAAGGAGCTATAACATGACATAACTACACGTATTCTACAATTATTTAAAAACATATTGAGGTTTGTTGAAAAATCAAGATAACCTTGGAGAGGCATTCTTGGTTTCGCACCGAATAAAAACATATCTCTGTAGGGAAAATGGATATGTATGCAGGATATATCCAAAAGATACATTTCGCTAAATATGGATCTCATTCCACAAAGTATTTTTTTTTTTTTTTGCAAAGAAAGAGTTGTCTTTAAAACTGAGGAAACGGAAAATGTTTATCATAAAAGATACATCTTAATTTGCAAAATATATTATCCTTTTGTTATTTTCTTATTAATTTTAATTTGTATCTTATCTAAGTAGAGATCTCTTTTTTTTTACCTGATCTATTTTTTAGTCTTCATGTGCCCATCATTAAATTTGAAAAAAGTTGGAATACTTGACAAAAGCTTGTTTTGTTAAAGATTTAGAATTTCTGTTAAAAAGAAATTTCTCGGGCCTAAGACATTTCTTTCTATTAGGATATTTTCTCTGGCATAAAAAAGTTTACTCTTTAACAGAAAAGATACCTCATTTGCCAAATAATAAGTAAAATAACTGACATAAGTATATTTAATCGAACACTGGGCTATTTTGATTTAACGCTGGCTCTATGATTTCAAGTTTTAGCTTGACCGTGCAAAAAGCACGAAAAGGGCAGAACATTCTTTTACATGTATCAGTGCTACTAAATTGAATCTTCAAGGGAATAACTGCATTCAGATTTATGCTTGAAATTATGCATTTAATTAAGTCCGAACTTTATCCTTTCAGACTGACAACTTAATCGATACTCAGGACCAGGAAGTACAGGCAGGCTTAGTTAAGATAACATGTGCTGCAGGTTAGTGCATTTAAATCTTCGTTTTATTATATCTGAGATAAAGTGTGAATTTATTGCCAGAATAGCATGACCGTAGTACGAAAGCCCAGAAGGCTCATTCGAGATTCGAGTTTCAAAATACGAGATTCAAAATTCGAGATAAAATTCGAGTTTCGAGATTCAAGACAAACCAATCAAAAGCGGGTTCAATATTTGATTACTCCCCTTTATTATGTTTTTACTATCAAGAAACCGTTTAATATAATTATAACAAACGGGTCATTTGATTAAATTACAATGCAAATTTTTTTTTTATATATTTTAGAAGGAAATTGAAATAGGTATTGGATTTTTAATCAGCAAGATATATTTCAATTTGTATGATAACTTCTTAAATATTAAATAGTTTACATATATCAGGAGTATATATACTTTTGTATTGTCTACTAAACGTAGCTATATTTCCTCTATTAAGGAATGGACAGGACCCCCCCCCCCCCTCCCCCTCGATGTTCAACGCCGGGAATTATTGGGCTTTTTTTTTTTACAAAATATATTTATAATACTTAATCAGCATGACTACAATACAAAAAAATCGTAAAACCCCATGAATAATCGATCAACAAAAAAAATACCCCATACATCGTAAGAGAGAAAGGTATGCCACTCCAGTCTGTTTACGTTGTACCCCCACTGGTATTTCTATTTTTAAAAACATGCATTTATTTTATTTTAACTTAAAACGTCGATTCACACTGTCTCTACATATATTTCTATGTTAGTCCATGCTATCGAACTGACTCTGCATCTCGTATAATCCCATATTTTCTCCTTAAAGCTGAACACGACTCGTAAATAGGCTTACGCCATTTTCGATAACATTATCTACGATACATCAATACTAGGGTATACTGGTCGCATTCGTTACACCTGACTGCTTTGTTGTCATGGGTATCGGCGTGGAATGGCGACCCGTGTTCGTGCTGGTTATCTTGCATTACCTTTGTATATATTTTATTGCAGTTACGTTTATCTGTGTTGTTTGTATACTGTACTGCCTTATACAACTATAGTATCTTATTTTCCTGCATTAGACGAAGTATTACGTTATTATTCTCGCTACCGAGTTCTGTATAGCATAAGTCCGTCTACACCGGTGTTGACTGATTACACTGAACAGTGACCAAATTTTGCCCTATTTATAGGGGTCTGCAGAGTAGCGAGACTCGGGAACAAAAATGGCGGACAGATTTCTTTTATGAATCGTGTTCAGCTTTAAACAGCATTCTCTCTTATAATGTACAAATCTTTTCAAAAAAGCTAAAAATCTTCTTATAATCATGATAAGTTATATATATAAACGTTTACATTGGGGTGAGGGGTAATTATTTCATTAGAGAAAATTATGCTGAACAAAACATCATGCAATTATTTTAAGTTGCTTGCTACTTATGAAAGCAATGGAGATCCTCGTTTTTGAAAGTGTGGGGGGGGGGCAGCTAGAGAATTTTTTTTTTCGTTCATCTGCAAAAAAAAGGAATATGCCCAAAGTTGAAAATCCTATTTCGGGGGGTGGGTGGGTGGGGGAGTGAACAACTTTTTTTCAGTGTCAAGTTCTTTCTGTACTCTTTTCTTAGCATTAAATACTGCATTTCCCTTTAATAAATTTCCTGTTATATACAGGGGGATCCCACCTTTCAATTAACATTTCCTATATATAGTAAAAGTAGGGTTTGGAATATCTGATGGAAAAGGAACAGTGAGATTTTGTTAAAAATTGGTTTTGATCTGTTTTTCGTTTGTTGTATAATGACGCCTGTGGAATGTTACAAATACTTGGAACTCAGGACCAATGAGCAGTTTCATGTAATCCTTTTCGTGCTAACACCTATTGCGACTCGGGACTTGGTTTTAAACGGTCTCATCCTAAGGACCGATCTCCACGTCCTGCAGTGGATTCGAACACGCGACGTAAAGCTAAGTTAATCATTTCGCAACTCTATAAATGGTTTTAGAAGATGAAGTAATTAAATAAGGGAAATGAACTAATGAATTAATGTATCCTGGAAAGCCGTGCCTATGTAAAGGTTATATATTAATTTTAAAATTAAAATTTATAATTAGATTCAACTGCATAAACTACCGGGAAGACAGCCGAGAATATGATAACTACAAGAAATAAATTAATCGTTATGATTAACATGCAGAATATGTTTAAGTACTAGATTGTTGGGTATGCCAGAGCATCAACGATTGTTGGAAACAGCCCGTCATGCATAAATGACCCAACAAACTTGACGGTGATTCCTTATATTCCTCAATCCTGGATTAGGAGCCTGAGTCTATTTTCTGTGTTTCATAGGAGAAAGAATTTTATCTCTGAAAACTGGGGGGGGGGGTCTATTTTCTGTGTTTCATAGGAGAAGGAATTTTATCTCTGAAAACTGGGGAGGGGGGGGGCTGCGAGTCCGGGCGAGATATGATCAGAAATATGTATATTTGGCCAGTTTTCCTTTAAAGCATTTTTTTCGTTTCGTTTTATTTACTTTAAATGATGTAACTTCTAACTTCTTTCACAATATCACCGATATGTTCTTTTCAAAAGTTTTTTCCGATAAAAAGAACAGACTTGAAGTTTTCATTTCCATTCAGTGCAGTAGAATCATCCAGGAAAAGGGCGCGATGATATACACGTGACATTTGGCGCAAAATGATTGTGACATCCCTTACCTAGAAGACATATGGACTCATCCAATAGTACAGAAACGCAGAAAAAAGGTCAAACGGACATGTCCGTATATGAAATCGCATGAAATAAACAGCTGCATGCAAAAAAAACTAAAGGAAATAAACACATCAATATATTGTATAAGACGGTTATTTTTTCTGCTAAATGTTTTGTTGAAACGGTGGTAACAAATTCCAGTGATAATCAGCATGCACAAAATTTTGCTGGCTATCTGTGACCTCTTCTCTTCGCACCTCGGAATTAATATCAATCCTTATACAGCCTGACACCGTGACGTCAGGCAATAATGGAGTATTTTTTCGTTGAGCGATTATTCTGGGTTTTTTTTCGCCCATTTTTTTCTGTATTGTACACATGATGAATAAGTGTAATAATTATAATTTGTGAAAAAAATGTCCTTTAAGCCCTGGCGTTGAATATCTCCTGTCCAAGAGTACCTATGGTTTACCTAATAGAGGTAATACATAAAATTTAAGTTTAGTAGACAATACAAATATATATATATATATATATATATATACTCCTGATATATATAATCTGTTTAATGTTTAAGAAGTTATAATATAAATTGAAGTATATCTTGCTAAGCAAAAAATCCAATCTTTATTTAAATTTACTTCTAATATATACAACACTCTTTCTAATCAAATGAATTTTTAATAATTATATTAAACATTTCTTGATAGCATAATTAAGGGAAGTAATCAAATGTTGAACCCGCTTTTGATAGGTTAGTCTGGATTTAAATCTTCATTTTATTATATTTCTCGAATGTTGAATTCACTTTTGATTGGTTAGTTTGGATTTAATTGCTCGAATTTCGAATTTTGCATTTTGAAACTCGAATCTCATATGTATACACTCCTTTATATATATTTTTCTTTCCTTTTTAAAGGGTACTAAACTGTAAAAAACGTTTAAGTTTTTGTAACCAACGAATTTCATCGATTTCTGCAATATTTTGAATTTTGTTTACCTCATATTTGTCACTTTGTTTACGAGTTTTATGTTATTAATATTCATGTTTGTATGCCGACATGGTAATTGTCAATAAAAAGAGTTGAATTGAATATTTGTTTAAGGTCCAACACTTACACAGTAATGTAAATGCAGGAGCTATACATCTACGTATATCTATCTCTTTATTTAACTAAACATATTTCTTCTTTGTAAAGACAACAATAAACTAATATTTATAACCAGATTAACATTTATAACCAATTATGTACATGTACATGCAGATTCTGTACATTGTCTTGCATTTATAATCCACGACAAGCTCAGTTTATATGATTTCGAATTATTGACGTACAAGATTTCATAAAACAGAAATACATTCCATAACGCAAAATGAAATAGTATATAAATATTGCTTTTGTATAATTATGTACCACTGTCAACCGATTTGACAATGGTTTTCATTTTTCAATGTTACTAAACTACATGCATATTTATTATATCCACTGAATGTTTTATACAAATACATATAACAGTGAACCGTGCGCGCATATATGATTTTTGGAATATCACCCGTCGTCAAGCACTGTTGACTGTTGCTACGCTGGATTTCATTATTCAGCGGGTAATAGTGTTTTTTAACAAATGTTTCTCGACCAATCAGATTAATCTAATTTACATGAAAGTATAATATCATGTAATGTTTTACGCAAAGATAAACATCATTTACACTTTATCAATTCTAGATTTTATTTAACTATGCACAGACTACATGGAATGGCAGAATCAGATTTATCAACTTTAACAATAAACAAACAACAAATATTTGTTACATCTGGAATACAAGCATGCTATTACCCACAAATTAAAACTAAAACAATAACAGCAAAAATATATTAGGGAATGTCCCTTCTGAATATTGTATATAGAAATGTAAAAGAGCAAGTCTGAGCAAGATCTTAACAAGATAATCAAAATATTTTATAAAATTTAAAGAAATGAGAAAAATTCACAACCATTTGATGTCAAACAGCCAAATTAAGGCTTAATCTATATCGTTGTACCTTTAAGGGATAGGAAATATTTTTGTTTGGGGTGTTATGCTGAGGACTATAAAATACTGACAAAACAACTGAAGTTAAAATATATATAAAATTATCACAGGGTTCTTTTGAGACTTGTTTCTATACGTATACATGTACCTCCATAAAAAGACGAATCACAATGAAAATAAAAAATATGTGCTCTTGTAAATAACACTGGACGGAAAATTGATTCATATAAATATACTAAATCTATTTAAAAATATCTTAAAGTCTATTTGGAATTTATATTATAAAAAAGCATTAAATTATTCTATTCAAATGCAAATATGAATTCTAAAATACACGTAAGTAATTTCAACTACCGTGATTAATTTTATTTTTGAAAAAGTTTAATAATTAAAAGAAAAAAAAATCCCTTAAAAAGATTAAATTTTAGCCGAAATACATTTATCATCTTTAATCATAAGGGAAAATGAACGAATTTTAAACACCTACACACTGCTAGTCTTTCTACAATTTCACATATGTATCACAAAATATTTAAATATTGATTTACAAAAAAATCAACATCTCAATTGTCTCTATATATCTAAAAGCACACATATGATTCAATCCCCACAAATACTTTCACCCTAAAACTTTTTTCAAACCCAACAAAACTAGCACATACATGTACATCCAATAAGCATCATATATTTTTAACATGAATTAATATCTACATACTAAAACTGCTTAAAAGTGAAGAAATAACATTTTAAACATGCAATCTATTTAAATGATTTAGGTTGAGAAGCAGCTCTATTAAGGCCAAGATAATTATGAATTTCGCCTCTAATTTTATCAGGTATGGCATTTCCCGGTGAGACAGTAATATCCAAAATAGTAGTATTACATTTTAACAGTTCCACCAACTTTCTTCCTCCCTCCTCCGAAATCGAGGCTTCCTCTAATTCCAGCACCTTCAGCGTTTGGTTGTCTTTCAATCCACTGGCAAGAGCAGAGATACCATCATCCCCGATTTTGTTGAAGTCTAGAGATAATGTCCGTAGTGTAGTGTTCTTCTTAAGGGCTTTTGCCAGTCTCTTCCACCCCACCAACGTGATTTTAGTGTTCCCGTTAAGATTCAGGGTCCGTAGTGATGTGTTCGCCTCAAGAAGCTCTGCAATGTGTTCCATTCCCGAATCTCCCATGAGAGTATCCCCCAGGTCTAGTTCCTGAAGCTGGCAGTACTTAGGCTGGTTTTCTTCGTGTTTGTGTGAAAGGTAAGCAGCATGGACATCTAAAAGACCATTTGCTATATATTTTGTCCCCATGTCTCCAAGTGGGTTTCCATGAAGCCTGCGAAAATTTAAATAGTCTTTCATATTATTAAATTACTTAAATAAGAAAAATAATATATGTGAGAGTATATAGATGCAAAGAGAAACAGAGAGACTTGCATAAATTTCTTACAGCAAAATTTGAAGTGACGGCTTTTCAACAAAAAGCTCGCCGATTTCCTTTGCAGATGCTGCATTCAATTTGTTTAAATTTAAATTCACCATCTGTAATTAAAAAATGTGAAATGAATAGCTGTTTTATCTCATAAATATCATCAAAAAAGGAACTTAAGTAACAATTATTATTTACCTGAATATCAGATTTTGTGGTTTTCAAGGCTCCTACAACATTTACAAACTTGTCATGGCCCAAACTAGCATTTCGTATGCAAAACGTCTTCACATCATCTTGTTTTATCAAATATTCTGTTATTTCTAAAACCTGAAAACAAATTCATAATATACATAAATGAAGAAATATAGAAGTATTCATACACTTTCAAAAATTAAGGTTAGTATTGGATGCTTTTTAATTCTTTCAAGATATGAAAAATTCAATTACCTGTTTATCAGAAAGAGCTACGCTGTTTAGATCTACATCTGGTTTTCCTTCAAACAGTGGTGTGACAGATCCCTCAAGTGGAGTTCCTGGTTTGACTCCAATACGAGACAGGTAAGATGTGGTGCCAACACCACCACCCTCCACATCATCTGGATCATTCCCTGATCAAAGAAAAAAAATGATTATGTACAATGCTGGTTTATATGTAAAATATAGAATGCAAATAAAAAAAAGTACTTAAAAAGACAGTGTGCAAATTATGGCCGGCAATTAAGCACAGTGTGTGTATAAATGATTGTCAAAAATTTAGAAAAGTGAATTTATAAAATAATAATATTTCCACCATTTTGCAGAGGAATTGTACAATTGCCGAAATTCAATGTATTGTTTAATAATTAAATCCGGAATTAAAGATTTCATGATATTTTTTATAAAGAATACTAATTGTGAAAAGATAAACTTCTTCTCTAAGTGTTGCATTTTAAGTCGAAGACATTCTTTTTTTTTTTAAATTTTCCTCATTGCACATACAATGTTATATTCCTAGTTTAAATCAATACCATGTTTAAAAAAAGATGCTTTTTAAATATTTTTACTAAACATGTAAAATCAATGGGTAAGAAACTAATTAAGACCTTTCCTATAAAGAAAAAAAATACCCAAATCTTCAAACATTTTGACTGTTTGAAGTAATCTTTACATAATTATGTAACTTAAGCCTTCAATACGACAACCTACCTCCATGCATGTTGTCTCCATCTGTGTCACTAGTGAATATAGACACTTTTTTGTCCGTATCACTCTCACTTACAGGCAAGTCTGTAAGCTTGTTATCAGCTTTTGAATCTTGAACGGTTATATCTTTTTCACCATTTCTTTCTGCAACAAGAGTAAGCATATCAAGTACAAGCCTGCACAATGTGAGTAAGATTCAGAGAGAACCATTGGATATAAGATCACTGATGTACATCAGGGGGGTTTATTTCAGCATAATTAAAAGAAAAAGGTCTTACGACATTTATGAAATTGTTAATACTGTTAACATAGTCACGGTAAAAAATTTAAATTTATAGAAGACACATATATGAGAGCTACATGCTATTTTCGAAACTTAAAAAACGAGAGCGCAAACCAAAAACAACAATCAAAATAAAAAGCTGAATCAAGTTCAAGTAGAAATAAACTAATCACTCGTAAGACCAAAAAACAAAATACCGACTTAAGATTGTTGACTATGACAACGTGTATAATTTTTTTTTTTTTTTTTTTTAATGTATTTAGAAGGTATGAATAAAGATCCAGCTAGGGTTCATTACTTCGCAAATAGAGCTCTATATACTACAAGTAAATACCAGAGGTATATCAACCAAGATTTATAAAGGGCTGGTCTTCTGTAAAGTTTAAAATCACAATTTTAATTTCAAATTTTAAATAACAATTTAATTCAAACTAAGATACATGAAGTGTGATCAGGCATTCTGATGATCAAATGCTTTTGTATCGTATCTTAATTTTATCACTTGAATTAAACCAGAAGTCTCTGTCGAGACTGTAGCTCTACTGGTTTGTACTTATCAAAAACCATTGCACTATTTTATGTATCTTTGTGTAGTCTACTTGTGTGCCAACTTATTTTGAAATCAAACTAAAACTGTAGAAGGAGTAGCGTTTTAAAAGAATTTCACAGAAAATTCTATTTTTAGTAACCATGGTAACACAGTTCATCGAAATCAAAAACCGATGCACTATTCTATGTATCTTAGTATAGTCTACTTGTGTGCCAAGTTAAATTGAAATCAGACCAAAAGTGTAGAATGAGTAGCGTTTTAAAGGAATTTCACAGAAAATTCTATTTTTAGTAACCATGGCAACACTGTTCATCTAAATCAAAAACCGATGCATTATTCTATGTATCTTAGTGTAGTCTACTTGTGTGCCATGTTATATTGAACATCAGACCAAAACTGTAGAAAGAGTAATTTTTCAGGAATTTCAAGAAAATTCTATTTTTAGTAACCACGGCAACACCGTTCATCGAAATCAAAAACCGATGCACTATTCTTTGTATCTTAGTGTAGTCTACTTGTGTGCCAAGTTATATTGAAATCAGACCAAAACTGTAGAAGGAGTAGCGTTTTTAATGAATTTTACAGAAAATTCTATTTTTAGTCACCATGGCAACACCGTTCATAGAAATTAAAAACCGATGCACACACAGAGTAGTCTACTTGTGTGCCAAGTAATACTGAAATAAAAAATTGTAGGAGGAGTAGCGTTTTGAAAAATTGTTTACAGACATGATATTCATTTATCGCATAAGCTCTTCTGGTCTCTGACCAGTAGAGCTAAAAAAAAAAAAAGATCAACATCCAACACTGATAATCTGAAAAAGAACTGTTAAGAGATGCATGACAAGAAATTATGACCAAGCCAAAGACCTCTAGTGCATCTGTGAATTTATAAATGTGATTTACGAGAGCTAGTGAATACTATAACAGTTTCCCAATCATTAATTGCAAGCTAAAACACAAGACAAAGCATATGAAGTTATAACCTTTGTTTGAATTTCATACCTATTTCCTAATTGTCTTGATTGTTCGAAGGCCCGCCAGTGGAGCAGATTAACAGAATGACAGAGGTACACAGAAAGATTTGTTAGTTGATCAGTGAACACAGTACTACAACCTTAGGTGTTTAATTTTCATGCTAAGTGTTTGGGGAGGGCAGCAGCGATTGATGAAAACATAACATATAATCAGAGCTGAGGCCAAAAGATAAAGGACAAAGAGGCTTTTTTTCCACACATAAAACACTTGTGAAATTATTTCATTTATACATATCACACACAGATAACAAGCAATTGCAAATAAATTATTTAGCTTTAGTACCATTATGATCACTGTACGATATTCATTTATATGTCTATCAACATTTACAAGAGAAAACAGAGAGAACTTCTCAAACTTATATGATGGAAGGAAAACCCCACAGAAAACATTTATGTAATAATTTAAGTGCAATACAAATATCAAATAATCAATAATTGATATCTATGGCCCCATAAAAAGGATTTACATGTGCATTTATACATTTAACTTCTACCTACACTAATTTTTCACTATTATAATTTTAAATTTTTTTTTAAAAATAACTTTCTTATACTTTCTCCATTAGATTTTCAAATAGACCATCGCTATAATTCCGATTAGAATTGCAAAGGGAAATGTAAGTGAAAGACAAAGATAGAAGAGTGCACTACGACATTGAGTTAGTAAGATAGAAGGATTAGGTGGGAACTGCTCCTGAAGATTGCTGCTCGCCCTTCCCTGTGGACGAGAAAACAGTTAGTGTCACATGTGATCAAGCCCATCAAGTACATCTTTTTAAAGTTATGTAAATTATTTTCATAGCTTGACACTTGTTTTATATTTTGTCTTGATTTTTTTTTTAATTTAGTTTGGTCGATGCCTCATATTCGACTTTAGTTGTGTAATAGTTTTACATTGCTTGTATTCAACTCTGCTTACCTTCCGGTTTCTTTTTCTCCTCGACCTCACTTTCAGAATCAGAAGAAGAGGAATCTGAGTCAGAACTACTATCCTCACTACCACTGGACTCATCTGTTCACGATATAAGCATACATATATTTTTAAAAGGCCATGCTTTGAGCAAAACTTCTTAATGCTAAGGGCGTCAATTTCTTTATATGCTATGAAAGCCTAATGTCTTTGGCTTTAATAGCATTCAATCTACCAAAACCTCTTTTAATAATGGTATTGACACTAAAAGCGATACTGATTTTTAATAAAGCTTTGGATATCCCATAAGAATTAATGGTATAAACATTACACTTCATTGTTTTGTCTTCAATTGCATTAAGAAGACTTCATTTTACTTATATTACATATTCCACTAGTTGTTCTTTCTCACAATTTCTCTAAAATTGCATTAAAAGGGCTGAATTTAACATATTATGTATCTGACCTTCACAAAATTTTGTCATAAAAGTGTGAAAAAATACATTGTATTTTGATTTGGAAACATAGAGAAATACAACCAAATGCCATATTTTTGCATACTAGGATAAATAAACTAGTCGAACTAGTCGACACATTAAAATATTTTATTACTGGTATGAACAAAACTTCATTATCTGTAGATAAGTACCACAATAGTATTACATGGATGTACCTTTTTTGGTATCCTCTGTAGATTTTTTGTTTTCCTCCTTTTCCTGTACAGGAGACGGTGGCTTTTGAACAGGAGGCGGAGATGGAGCTTTTTGTGTTACAGGTGGCTTCTCTGATCTATCAGTCTCAGTTTCAGAAGAGTCACTACTACTCGAATCAGAACTACTTGAACTTGCCTTCGCTTCTCCAGCACCTTTAGCTTTCTCATCTTCCTTTGCTTTAACTGTTTCCTCCATTACTTGGGGTGGTGGAGATGGTGGTTTAGTTTGCTTTTGTTCCTCTGCTTCTTCAGTTTCTGAAGATGATGAACTACTTGAGCTACTACTAGAGCTGGTAGACAGTTTTCTTTGTTGAGCCAAAGGAACATCAGGGGACTCTTTCTTTTCCTCTGTCACAGGGCTTGGAGTCTTTGTTGCTTTTTCATTTTCAGTACGATCTGTTTCCGTTTCCGACTCACTGGACGAGCTGCTTGATGAAGAAGATTCCTTCTTTGATTCAGCCTTAGGAGGTGGGGATGGACTCTTTCTTGGAGGAGTTGTCTTCTTTTCTGCTTCTGATTCTGAAGATGATTCACTAGAAGAGCTGCTGCTACTGCTCTTCTCCTTTGAGGCAACTGCCTTTTCTTCCTCTATTATTTTACTCTGTTGGGTACTTTTTTCAGGAACAGCTTTTGTTGTCTCTGATGAGCTTGTGCTAGAACTTGACCTACTGCTTGAGCTTCCCTTTTTGTCTTCACTCTCTGATTCACTTGAAGCAGGTTTTTGTTTCTCTATAGTTGCAGTGGTAGTGACTCGTCTTTTCTCCTCATCTGATGATGAACTTGATGACGTTGAAACTTTTCTGAAACTCTTAGCAAGAGTTGGCATTGGTGAGGTTGGACGATTAACATTGTCATCTTCAAATTTTTTCTTGTATTGGAATTCTTGGGGAAGTGGAGATAAAGGCCGCTGTCTATGAACTTCCTCTTCTGGAATTGGTTTTCCAACATCACTGCTTGCAACAGATTCTGAATAACTTGTGTAATTAAACTCCAGTGGCACGGAATCCTTTCTTATAATGGGTGTCTTCTGAGGTGTGCGAGTTTCAGTATTTATGGATGATTTTCCAATTAAAACTTTCTCTGCAGTTTCCTCTTTCTCTTCAGGCTCTGATACATGAACTGACGAAGTGGACGACTCTGAAGATGTAGATGCCCTCCGTACAGGAGAAGGAGACCTTCTTACTGGTGAAGGAGATCTTCTTGCTGGTTCTGGAGATGGGGACTTTCTCTTCAATTCAGGAGATGGAGATTTTCTCTTTTCTGGAGGGGAAGGTGATCTTGCTGGTGATCTAGTTCGTGGAACAATGACCTTCTCTGGTGTTCTTGACCTTGACCTGGAGCTTGATGAGCTGGATGATGAACTGTAAAGTTTTGTATATATGTATAGGTTTAAATTATTTACAATTATTCTAATTATTTACTGCAGCAATGTTTGAATAATCATAAATGTGTTGAGCCTACCTAGATAAACTTCTCCTTCTGAAACTTTTCTTTTCCTCTTGTACAACTATCAGAAAGAAAATAAAAAATCTGAGTGAAAGGAGTTTAACAAGAAAAGGGTATATTTCAACACTGATAATTTAAAGAATATTGAACAGTATTTGTTGCACTGTATTAATTGCAATGATACAAAATAAACATACAACTTTAGAAATGTAGATTTTAATGAGTTTAAATAAAATATTCATATGAATACAATATGTTGCAAGCAAGACTAAGCAATACTGGTACCTTTTGTTGCCATATTTTCCTCTTTACTATACTTCTTTCCATCAGGGTACTCTTCTTCATCAGAATAACCAGAAACCTGCGTTTTATGAAAGTAGTAAATAACAGGATTCTATCTCTTTCAACCTTATTCTATATCTCAAAGAACTGTATCATTAAAGAAACAATAAGAAAACCCTTCCCTTTAAGTTGTGTGTGTGTGCATATTAAACAGATACCTTTCTGATTTCACTGATGCTGTCTCTGTCCGTCTCTGTCTTCTCTGTTTTGGTGTCCTCATCAGCAGGTAGTCCTACAATATTTGTCTTCTTCTTGTCCTCATACACGATGTGAGTCACAGCATTTCTGTCAACATCCTCTTCCTCCTCAGAGGATGGGGAAGAAGACCTAGATGAAGACCTTGAAGACGATTTTGATGAGGCAGACTTGGGTCTTTCTGCAAAAAATGTTTGACAACCATGATTCTCAAGCTCTTCATGCTAAAATACATGTATAATGATTGTTTGGATAAAAAAAATTAAGTTGTAATTTCACAATATTAATCAAAATTCTTACCTTACAAATATAAAGTAATCCTTGTTTCATAAAAGAAATTTTTTTGTTTTTTCTGCACTCCATACTTTCAAAGCAATTGATGGTCTTATTTTTTTTTTACCTCAGATGAAACTATCTTTGAATGTAACACGTTGCCTTTTTTCAATATTGCCATATTTCCAAGCAAGACAAAAACACAGTCATGATTAAAAAAGAATGTGAAATTTAATTTTTATTTCAATTTTTAAACAATTCTAATGTACAGAAAATTCTTCAATGTTGTTGAAATACAAGACTTGCAAATAAAAAAAATGATAACAAAAGTTTTCATGAACATAAATTTCAGACATAAATACATGAATCAGATCTATAGATACTTTAAAGTCTCATCTTTAGAATTATGCATTAACAAAATTGTTGTATGGTCTGAAATATTTTTAACTATTAAAATCCGCTAAAAGAAGCGAAACATGTCACAAACACTGTCACATAGACAAGAAAATCCCTTATATTCAAATAATCAGATCACATATCATAACCAATGATTCAAAAACGATGAGTCAAAATACCATTCATGACCTCTCAGAGGATATCTATCTACAGCTATTTATTCTTCTGATATTATCGAAAGAGAGTCTATCTTATCTTGCAAATTAGCTGGAATAAAAAAAGATAGTCTTTGTAAATACATAAAAAAAAAATAAATCAATAAATAATTACAAAAAATATAGAAAAAAAAATAGAATAATATGCAGAAAACATCAATCAAAAACATGCACATTTTTGAATGACAAAACCCCGAATTTCCAGTGTTATTACATAAACATGCAGCATCTTCAGAAAATGCTAGAAGTAACTATGGTGTTATATCCATGTTTCATCTATGATTTAAAATACGGATTTAAAAATAGCAAAAATCTGTGACTATGAACTTTCAGGACACATTGAAATACCATTTTCATAGTAAACAGAAATACGAAAAACAAGTGACCATTGTTCTTTTGCTAAGCGTGATGACTCAAACAAACTCATGCCAAAGTATTGATAGAATACAATGCATGCAAAAGGAAGAATTAGCTGTAGAACTTGCATCCTAAAGAAGTACTAGTAAGATGAAGGAAAAAAAGTAGCATGTTTATTCCTCATTTATTTGATAAATGAGCAGTACTCTGGCTTGTTGAATGTTCTTCCGAAATTGTAGACATAACATCAATATTATAGGCCACGGCCATAACTTTCTTGTAAGTCTCTTTATCTAAGCTTTCTAGGTTATCTAGATCAATAATTTGGCCATCGATTTCTAGAAGATTAGGTGCTCCTTCGGCTGACGTTCCATTTTGAAAATCTTTTGGGTATTTGACCTCTTCTCCATTCATATAAAACTTAACATCTGTTTCTGACGACTCAGAACTGGAACTAATAGATGCAGTCGAATCTTTTCTTTCACTTAAATTTGCTTTCGTCTTAACTTGTTCACATTGCTTTTTTTCAACTTTTTCTTTAGCATTTTCTTCTTCATTACATATAACAGCATTTTCTACTACTTCAGGCACCATTTCCTCTTTGTTTTCAATATCTGCCTCTTTCATATCTGTTTGATCTTTAAGTCCAGCAGTTGATTCGTCGCTCCCACCTCCATCACTTGCCTCTGTAACAGTAATACATGGTGTAGTTTTATCCTCCTTATCAGTATGTATATCATCAGGTTCGGTTTTTGCTTTTATTTCCTCGTTGACTAAATTGTTAACCTCCTCTTCCTCCTCCTTGGAAGTTTGAGTCTGTTGCGATGACTCTGGATACTTGACAACCATCGCTCCAGATTTAGCCTTTTCTAAGGTTGGCTTCTGTTGTGCATCACTTTTTGATTCTATATTGTCTAAGACAGGACATTCAATAGCTCGATCTTCTTTTTCAATTGGGATAGGTTCCAATATTTCAGTATGTGATATTTCAGATTCATCTTGCACATCTAGCATTTCAGTATCAGGAAGATTGTTGCTTTCATCTTCCTCTGCAAATGTTGCGTTTTCCTCAGCCTCTTTTTTGATGGGTTGAAAGCATTTTTCTTCTATTCCATCTTTAGGTGCTGGACTGAACCTAGTTTCCCTTTCAATATTCTCTGCAGCTGCTAAATGTTTGTTTGTTTTCAAAGTATTTGCAATTTCCTCCGCATCATCTGAGTTACTGCCATTAGATTTAATAACATGATTGTCTTGACTGACCGTGATTTTACTTTCTAAAATTTCCTCTTGTGATAACCCTTCGATAACCCTTTTCACAAGGATGGAAGCTTCCTCGCTGGTGCACACAGAAAGATCTTCCTCATTTGGAGCTAAACTTGTTTCACGTGCTACTTCATCCAGCAACGATTTTGTCTCATTGTCAACTGCTTCATACAGATTTTGTACAGCACCCTGTCTTCGTAAAGGCCTAGGTTTGCTTATGGAATCATCTTTTTCTGCAGACATTATTTTCAAAGAATTATCCTCATATTCATCTGATGAACTTTTCAGCAGACCCTCTCCATTACCCTTGGTGTAATCTACATCTTCCTTTACAGTAGAGGATTCATTGATAATGATATGTGTAACCTGTCCGTCGGGATCTGTGCGTGGTGTACGTGGCTTTTCATTTGAAGATGAAAATTCCTTTACATTCAATTGTTCAGAAAATGAAGATGTATTTTCTGATTTTAATTTTTGAAAAACGTCCTCAACAATTAATTCTGCTTCTTTGTTTGTATCTATCGATATTGTATCCTCAGCTTTTACTTCATCAGTGACCTGAATACTAGCATTCTTCTCATCACCTTGATTACTTGGGTCAATACCTCTAATATTTTGCAACAACTCTTCAACAAAAAGTTCTGCTTCTCCACTTGTGTTTAATGATATTTTGTCAACTTGTTGATCTTCAGACAAACTTGAACTTATCAGCGCATCTTCCTCAGAGCTTTTATGAACAAGAATGGACGAATCTGAATTGTCGCTGGTTTTGCTACTTCCTACTTTTTCCTGGGTGAGAGAAATCTTCCGTGGAGAAAATGGAGTAATTGATGACTGGGTATCACAACTATCTAGCCTCAGAGTTTCTCTGCATTTTACATCAACAGTCTCTGTGTATAAAGTTTCATCTTTGGCAATATAAACAAACGTTTTTGGTTTGATGATTTCTATTTCCTTTTTCTGAACCGCCACTGGCATGGACTGTGATCTTTTCTTTTTAGCTAACATACTTTCTTTTTCAAACAGATTTGGGTTTTCTGATTGTCTTCTTGAAAAAGGTGATGATGAATTATATGAGTTTTCATTTTCTTCTGAACACTTAATGGCATCAGAAAGTGAAAATTCCTTCAAATTGCCATCTCCATTTACATCTGACATCTTTTCTTTTCTATCATAATACGTTTTAAAATCAGTATACTGAAATTCATTCGGAATATGCATTTCATCAGCATTAGTTTGTACTTCACCATCAACTTCATCTTTGTTTTCATTTTTCAGGTCAAAAATACTCGTAAATTCTTCACATTTGTTTACGTCGTCAGGCATAGGAATTGAATCCATGTCCTCTTCTGCAAACAAGTTGATTTTGTGTAATTCTGGTAAGTGACTTTTGTTTGACCTATGAGGAATATCAGGTGATGAAAATGTGTCCATTAGACCCATAACTTCATGAAATATTACATCCTCTATATTGTGCACAGCATCTTCATCAGGCAAAGATTCAAAATCTTCACTATGGAACAAAACTAATTTTTCTGTAGTAGGAGCAGTAGGAGTCTTAAGTGCCTCATTGTCTTCTTCCATTACTTCTGGCTTATTGTCATCTACTATTTCTGGATCTTCGGTACTTTTTCCATTATCCATTACTGCTGTATTTCCATGATCCACCACTGCTGAATTATTGCCAGAATCAACTTCAGATTTATCCATGGAGGTAGTCTCTGTGTCTTTTGGCAATTCATGCATTTCTGGTGATTTCTCTTCATCTGTTTCTGAACCGTTTTCAATTTTTTCTGGTTTGTTTTCATCTTTAATCAATTCAGAAAAATCTTTTTCTGCTTCTTTAATGGACTTTATTGCATGCATTGCAGTTTGTAAGGCATGTTGAGAAGATTCAACTACTTGTTTTGATGATTCATTGACTTGTTTGGAAGATTCGTTAACTTGTTTAGAAGATGCATTTACTTGTTTGCTTGACTCCAATACTTCTTTTGAAGAATTTACAACAAGCTTGGATGATTCTGTTACTTGTTTTATTGACATTGCCATTTGCTTCTGAGATTCAAGAACGGCCTTCACAACTTCTTGCGATGCTTCAATCATTTGTTGCTCAACACTCTTATGACTATCAAAACTTCTGATACTTGCATCTGATAATCTTCTGGGTCTGGTATTTGGCTCTGAAGACATTCTTCCACTGTCTGTTAGGGAACTTGCGCTTGAATTTTTCTTTTTCTTCTTTTTCTTGTCTGTTACAATTGGTTGTAATTTTTTCTTTCCATTAGGTTGATTTTCAAATGGTAAGGATGACAATGAGGTCTGAGAACCTACTCTAACTGACTCTTTTTCAAGAGAACTTGAAGAACCAAACCCTTCTGATGCCTCTTGTCCATCGTGTTCACTTTCTGAATCAACTGATAACCTGGATTGCATTTCTTTTTTCTTTCTTCGGACTTTCATCAGAAGTGTTGCCAAAGGTCCAATTATGTTCATATCCTCGTAAGTGGTCTGTAAAGGCCCCTTCTTCATTTCTTCAGTTTCACTATCTTCATCCACATAGTATTTCTTTTCATCGTCAAATGATTTCATACTCGTTGTTTCTTCACTTTGCTTGGTGTTCATGTTTACAGACATACATGCATTTTCATCATGCAGTGAAAGCTTGTCTCCATCACATGCATAAGCTTCATCATAATACTCACCCTGAGAGCTGGTTCTAGGTTTAGGGACTGATGTGTCCCTTTCTTTTGGAGAATTATTTTTTGGTTTGTCAACACCTTTATCGGACATAACTGTGCTTTCACTAGAGGCTTCAAAGTCATCAGAGTAATAGTTGTTGTCATCTTCAGTCTTTGTCACTCCTGAACCTTCAACATTAGTTTCCTTGCCAACATGTTTATCGTCAAGCTTTTCTTGGGTTTTATTATTGTTTTCCTGTTTATCCTCTCTGTCTTCTTCCTCTTCTTTGTTCTCATTTTCCTTTTGCTTTCTCGGAGATTCCAGATCGGTCTCTATTTCAGACACTTCATCACAAGTATCCATGGCACCTTCATCATCCTGGTTGCTAAGACCATTCAGTTCCTTTATTTTTGTATCTTTTGGATCCACATCTTCAATTTTTGCTTTGTCATCTTCATCATTCATTATACCTAACTTACTCACAGAGGTGTCTGGTGTCCCCATTTTTTGCACCTCTTCATTAAATCTGACTTGCTTGTTTGTAGCTTTGGGGTTTTGTTCTTTGCAGTCCATGCCATCCACACCATCTTGTTCATTATCTTCTGTATGATTTTCCAAGATATTTTTGTTCTCTGAATTGCCATCATTTCCTGAAATATGATAAACAACTCCTGCAAATAGTTGTCAAGACAGAATTTTCAATTTAAAAAACTTCATTTTAATGAAATAAATATTTCTTATAAGAATAATATTAAAGTACATGAACATATTTTTAAGAACTGGCTGTAAGTCTAACCTTACTACGAGGTGGTCAACATCTGGTACATTGTGGTATGTGATGGCCAGGGGCTGTGTACAGGTGAATGGGAGGGTGGTAGTCACAGTTGTCAAACAACATCAGTTAATTAGTGACTTCAAGTAAAAATAAGGCAAAAGGCAAGCATATGAACAAAAAAAATAAATGTGATTGTGCCTTGTGGTTGTTTTCTGACAATTAAAAATATTATATGAAGGATTTTGAATTATCAATCACATTATAAAATCAAGGTGTCGAAACAATTATCTAGCAAAATAATACATTTTACTATTTTCCTTTAAATAAATTATATATTTTATTTGACAAGAAAAATCTTTTTTTTTTCATCTTGAAATAAAAACAATTTGTGTCTCATTCACAAAAAGAATGAAAAATACATTTTACTTAAATATTTTGACTTGAAAAAAATTTTTGAGGATGTTTGGAAATTATACACAAAAGGCACACTGGAATGTGACTGATCTTTTATTTTGAAAAATCCCATTAATGAAGTTTTTAATCCACACATGCAGTTTTCATACCTTAACCTTGGTCAGGGAAAATAACTTATCATTTCAATATGTTATAAAACACCATTCAAATTAAAATTGGTAGGATATCTATTTATTAATTTTATGTATAATATAACCCCTGACAAGGAGAAAGATATGACTACAGCATGATATGCCTAAATTCTACAAGCTTCAGGAATTTATGACACATTTCAGTTCAAAAATGTAGAATTTTTTAACATGTAAACTACAAATAACATTTATTATCCAAGTAAAATACATATTTAACTACTACAATATTAAATCTACAATCTAACCTTTACAATAAAATGTCCAAAAAAAAAACAACATGCAAATTACCAACATTTATCCAACTTTGATAACATTGAAATTTTTGTTTGAAATTTTCACTGACCAAGGTGTTTATAAATTGTGATAAAGTCACACAGATTTTTTCACAAACAGACAATTCACAATGAGTTTTAATCACCCCTTGGTGTAGAGTTGTCTTGACTTCCTGTTAATTAGTTATACACAAACATATCAACTAAACATATCAGAAGAAAATCAACATATATTATTATTTAATAGCAAAAAAATAAAACTGTATGAATTTTAAACAATACAAAGGTGATAAAATATTAATCAGGTCCTATCTGTATAGCTATCGTACATGGGGTTTCAGTGTCTTTGAAAGCATGTGTTTATATATATATATATGACTCTCCTCTACATGTACTTACTGAAACTATTCTAAATTTAAATTTGATAAAATATAGGGGGTCAACCTAATAAACTTATCACATCTGGACAAAACTATTACATGCTCCATTCTACAAAAGTCAATGTCATGGCACATTTAATGATTAATTCACCCACTTAGGCAAAGTGTTACATTCTTCTAATAACAGGCAAACTTGGAAACATATCAATTGCTTTGAAAAAGGAATGAGAACTTGAGAGATTTCTAAGAAACTGTCAAATGAAAGACTTACCTTTTTCTTCTTCCTTCTTTTCCTCTTCATCATCATCGAAATCATCCTCGTATTTGTCATCTACAAAGAGCATTCGAGTCTATCATTAGAATCGAAAATATAGTTAACAATTAAGCTGTATCAACAATGGTATACAGTGACAATTTTTTAAGAGATTAGTTATTATGGTTTTAACACCCATAAAATTAAATTAAAGATGCCATTTACGGTTTATATGTGTAGCTTTTGTTGGGGGTAGGGGTGGGTTAAAGATTAATAACATATGTAATTGTTTATGCCTAAATATACAGTCAGTTGAAATGACTGTTTTGTATTATTATGTTAAATTTGGTATGATTATGCTATGTTTTCAAATATTAAGTTATATATATTAATGCAATTCAAACTGACAACATATTTTAAATCTGAACTTTAACGATCATTCCAGAAAAAACAATCTCAAAACTGTATCTAGCAATCTAAATCTATGCACATTTAATAATGCAATAAAATATTTACTATCAGTAATAAGATATCTTTATAAAAAAAATCACAAGCATATTCAAACAAAACATGTATAGTTGTGTTATGTGAAATCTCAAGTTGGTAAAGTATTATTCACCCAGACATGAAACTGAGCCATATGAGTGAATACCAGTATCAGTGTCTCCTTAACGTGCATGGAATGGACAACTTGATTAGACCAAAGTACATGTATTGGAATTTTTTTCATAACACATATTTTACAGCATAGAGAAGTTTTGTGATAATGGTGAGATTACGTGAATGACAGATTCACAGACAGTCCACAACAGAGCAGGGGTACCTGCTTCATCAGGGGAAACAACTTCTTCCTCAACTTCCTCCTTTATAACTACTTTTTGGTCATTCTTTCCCTTGGATTTATTGACTGTATTTATCAAGAATATATTGTACATGAATAACATTATAATCTTCATGTTAAACTTTTTTTTCTTATTTGATAATATGTACTTGATGTTTTTTCACTTACAATATTTTACAATATATCTTCACACTAATTAAAAGGTAACTTAATTATAACTACATTTTAAGCCATAATGATAGATTAATTTTAATGGCCTTGAAAGATAAATGATAGTAATGAATATCCATAAACAAAGTATTTTTACCATCACCAAAGCTTAACACAAAATAAAGATAAGCATTCCTTTTGAAATTCTAATTGCACTTTAACAAATAATTTCATTTGTAAGCAAAAACATTTTCATGTACAAAACATGTGGATATTGACTGAGGAATAACATACCGTATAGCGGGTAATTTTAGCGGGGTGCTAATTTTGGCTTATTTTGGCGTTTTGATGATAGCCCGCTAAAATTTTAACCATCAAAATAGTCAGTACTCTTCTAAGTGTTTATCTGCAAAGAGCTAAAACCCTGCGTCCGCTAAAATAAATTACGCCAAAATTATTGGCATACCTTTAAGCGGGCAAAACGCCAAATTTTACACCCGCCAAAAAAACCCGCTATACGGTAAAATTCTCTTGACAAGCATATTAAATTTTATGCAAAGAGGGTTCTCTTTAAAATGCACAATATCAAACATGGATAGGTAGTGCTCAATTGACTTTGCTTTGGTGAAAAAAATAGATGCAACAGAAAATTTTTGCTCCATTTTTCTTAATCACCATTGAATTTCTCATGCAACAAATGAACTTAAAAGACATCTTGCATTTTACACTCTAGCCTATAAACTGATATGGTAGGCTCTAGCATGCTATAACATTGAGGTCATCTACCACTGTTGTCCTCGGGAGGGTTTGGGTCAATATACGTGTCATATTTGTTCTTTTGTTGGGTGGAATCATCCTCCACGGGAATTTCCACATTCTCCTCCTCCTCCTCCTCATCCTTGACTGATTTACAGACAATGACCAATTCATCAATTACTTTGCTTAACAATCTGTTATTCTGTTACATCTTAATATCAAAAAAATGATGATAACACAATGATAATTTACCACCTGTGTCTACCTACCTCCATCACTCAGCTCCTGTACATGGCGTCTGTCCACCACAATGACTTCCTCCTTCAGCTGCTCAGGCTGTTTAGGGGTTTTGGTTTTTGGTGGCCTTTTCAAACTTCTTGGACTAGCTTGGGTATTAAGCTTACACCTATAAAACATTTATAAATACATTCACTTCAAGAAATGTTCCACTTAAATGTGGTCATAAAACACAGTGAGAAGCTACTCTCTAAATTTTTTTTGATGACAAGTATAACAAATATTCCATTTACTTACTTATAGCATGGAGTAGCACCTTCCACTTTCAGTAGACTGAAATGTCCCATTTTCCCACCCAGCTTGACCCCTTTAGCATGCTTGTACTCACAGCAGGTGCTAACCCGACAGTCAACTCGACCATCGACATAGATCGTCAGACTGAAGGGATAACCACGATGGCGACGTGAGATAAAACTAAAGGTGTCTGAAAAATTCAATATATTGATAAAATAGATGCTCTGTTTGCCATTACAAATATATCTCTGGGAGAAAAATATTTTTAAAACTTCATTTCTATGGGTACAAAAATGAAACTTATGTATCATTTTTTAGGGGGGAGTGGGCTAATTCATAAAAAACTCTATGCAATGTTTTAAATAAAGGGGATTAATGGTCCTACTAATGTTTTCTCCCATTAATCAGTAGCTTGTTCATTGATAGTTTCCTATCTTTGTATATCATTTTGTCTACATGAATATACAGCAAATTTTGAGATGTTTCATTTCAATTTTCAATTCATGAGTTATCCCCCTTGTCCAATTTGAATTTAAATTCCTCCTTTGTATGTTTACGTACCACTAGGCTTCAGGTTTTCTTTGAACACAGGGAGAGTATTTCCCCCACAGTGTTGTTGATCTATTGTGACACTCTGGGTGGGGTCATACTGGTCCCGCGGCAGGGTCAGGTTAGGTCCATGGTACTTCATCGTGATCTCACAGAGGGTCTGGACCTCTCCCTGGTGCATCATGGCTGGCTCTTGTCTGTGTAACATCAGTGTTCCCTGTACAAAACCAAAATATCACTTAGAAAAATATTATTTAGAAATTATAGCCAAAATTTCATTCCGTACAAAACTAAATTATCACTCTGTATCTGAATTTAATATCTTGGTTTTATATGATGGGTTTTCACAATAAGTCATATCCTAGTAAAATTTGTGATACATGTAATTCGTCTGTTAAATACGTGTAATATCAAATATATTGTAGAAGTGATCAATCAAATATCCATGCATGGAAAACATAAATTTAAATCTGATATATTATAACATGCATACTATTGAAATAGCTACAGGACAGTTATATACTTTGAAAACAAATGTTAAAGGTATAAAAATACAATGTACTTGAAACTAAATCAATCACAGTGTATACTTTATGTAAAACATGCATAAATGATATAAAAAAGGCTAAAATGCGTAGTAAATATACCCTAAGTCTTGCACATTTATCTATTAACCTGAACGAGAAAAATATATTTCTGTAAAGCAAATAAAATATGTGTTCAGCTACAAGTATTACTTGGTGTTGTACATTGTGAAGTCTTTAAAAAAAGCTACCTTTGAAATTAAAATGAAACTAATGAAATGGATCATCTATATTAACCAGGCTACACCGTACACATGACACCAGGTGAGAGATGTTAATCAGCTGGCACATGCATGTTACCCCATACTAATCCACAAACTAAATTAAAATATCTAATGCATTCATGACTACCTTTATGTCAAAAAATGATATATGGGAAAAAATACAAGAAATTGTTATATAATGTACGATATTCTACATGCATTTCTCTTATTTGCTACATGTATGTTAAGCTTATTTCCCGTCATCATGCAGTTAAGAAACCAAGGCATGCTATAATGGGGTGGTCACAAATAGTGAAGGGGATGCAGGATCTATATGCATACTTCCACAACTCTGGGTCTATTAAGTGGGCGCCTGTGGTGACCATTGGGTGGCCCCCGGGTCGGGGTACCCTTTGCAGTGTGTTCTTTATCAGAGATAACACTGTAACTCCTCTCAGAACTTTTCTCCGATGACTGAGCTGACTGAAATCCATGTACAATAAGTATGTTGTGATATCAGTTATATGATTTCAATGAGATTAGTGACAGGACAAAAACCAAACAATGCGGATGTTTGTCATTGATAAAGTGAAATATGTCAATCTGGTTTTCTTTTTTTTGTCCTCAAATTCAAAATAAAATGTAATTAATATGGTCTTTCAATAAACTTTTGACAAAGATACACATGTATTAGCAGATAAAAAATGAAACAGATGGAAGCTCAAATATCATTTTGAACTTCCAAAAAACAAGAGTTGAAAAAGTGAAACACTCAAAGCCAAAAAGAAACATAATAAGTACCTTCTTCTCCCTAGGGCTGACACTGCTCCGGGGTTCTGCTGTTCTGGGGCGGGATCTTATGTGTGCACGGGACCCCACACGACTCCCTCTCTGGCTCCTGGGTGGGCTGGGGATAGGGGACATTAGATAGGGAGACATGGATTCCTGCTCAATACGGGACAACTGTAACGCATACTTCCTCAGGGCTGCCGAGTCAAGCTGCTCACAGATAAACAAATACGTTATTTAATCTTAGTTCTTATACTTATTACAGTGTAACTGTACATTCCTAACTTTGTAAATGAGTTTAAGCATTTTGCATCCATTCTCTCTAGCAGTTTACATTTGGATAATGTCTTGAATAATGTCCATATATGACTACAGTACATATTATAGTTATATCTTTATAAGGACTTACAGCATATAGGTGTTTGGTATCCAGATCTTCTGGTCTGGCTTTCTTTGTTCTGAATTCTTCTCGACCATTTGGACTTAAACGGCGTCCATGTTCATCCACATACACAATCTAAGAAATGTCATGAGATGACTAAACATTTATTTTCCAAAAAAGATAATGAAACATTCATCTTCAGAAAAAATCATCCATTATCATGGAATTGCCTTGCTTATGTTTATTTTAATGAACTTCATTGTTTTTCATGTCAGATCTTTAAATTTACATTCTTTTAAATCAAATACTGGCATTTTTATTGACATAGGAATCTGAAGTTAGGTAAAATACCAGTAAAATACAAGTATCTGATTACATTTAAGTTAATGTACATTTAAGTTAATGGTTTTAAAGAAAATAGGTTTAATCAACACAATTGCTTTACAGCATTAGACCATTCAAAGCAGGCAAGCATATCACATTAAAAATTAAATTCAAGCTAATGTAGACTTTAACTATTTCTAAAAATACATAAAAATCATGAATAAAAAGCCTTAAATATTTTTTCAATTTGAATTATTCATGAATTATTAATTACTTCTCTCTCTACTGATAGGTACATGTACCCAGTAGTTAAAGATATAGAAGCTAGCAGCACGAAGCTACAAAGTTTTAAGCAATTAAGCTTAATTGAGCTAAAAGATGTACTGTGTACTACTTCTAGTAGTCACTAGGTAATTCACATGTAGGTTTGTGATTATGTAGGATATAATATACATCTATAGGATGAAATGAAGAGAAAATAATTGCCCAAAAATGAGCATTTTTTTCAGTGATCATAGTTTAGTTGTATTTTCTTTCCATGCATTCTAATTAACTTTACAATCATATTTTGCTGCTGACAGCTGTGTTATGTTGTATATAAGGACTACATATTAGTTGGTCCCCATGTAACTTACGCCAGCATCATACTGATTTGTTGAGGGAGCACTCTGGGGCCGATATCTCTGGTCGGCTGTGTCTGGGCGACTGGCGGAGCGACTAGATCGCAGCGATAAATATGGCAATATCTCCTCATCCCCCTTCCTCCCTCTTGAGCTCTAGCATTAAAAAGCGTTAACTGATACAGAAAACAAATCACACATACTCCATTAATAGGTTAGTTAAAGCTGTATCAATTTATTGTTATCATGTTTATCACACCATCATTCTAGAAATTTTAGGATTTAATGTCCCATTGGCACCATATACAGATACTGCAGTGTCAATGGGCTTCAAAATATTGTCAGGACAACAATGCTATGCATATAAAAACTTGAAATAATGGTCATTATATCATCGCATCTCCAAGAAATCAATAGGTTGCATGGAAATTCCGCTACAAACAATGTTAGAACGGAACAGACATCTGAAAAGCTACAATCCATTAATAATTCATCACAATCCTAGAACATGGCCCGAGTTTATCTCTTGGGCAGTGACATATTTTCTGCATTAATAATCATTTTTGAATCCTATTTCTACATGAAACCAATTTATGATATTATGTTTGATGTTACTAAGTACTTCTTTGGTTTTATTACATGAAAGGCCATCTTAAAAATTGCCTGTTTGCTGTTCCTTGACTGACTGACTAAAAAGGCCTGATCATCAACAAAAATTTAAACCTTTAGGAAACCATTACATGTACAGTGTATTTTTTTTTTAATTCATGCTAAAATTTTCTCATCTGTAACCAACAACTTATTTAATTACAATAATATTATACCTTAAATTTCAATAAATTTAGAAAATTCATCACTGCATGGTGTTAAATATTTTTTTCTTTCAATTAATAAAAAAATTCCCTTGCTATCTACCTACTTAATTTTTTTTTTTTTTTTTTTTTTTGGCCATCCTGAGTTGGGACTTGGGAGAGGGCAAACATTTCTTTTTTAAAAGATGGTTTTGTTAGTGCACAGTTTGTTGACATATCAGAACACTTAACCTGAGTTGGATAAAAACTGCTAAGTTATTTACTACTAAAATATTGGATCCAGCAGTCTTTAAAATTCTGTGATATTTATACACTAATAGCTATTCAATTAAACTAAGATGAATTTTATTCTTAAGATCAGATTAAAGTCTACCTTTTCAAACTTTAAGTACTTATTGGTTGGCTGTTCTCTTTGTTTAACATTTTATTGTGATTTTAAATTAAGCAAGTGTACCTCAAACAGTTCTGACTGAGATTAATTTAATATTAAGGATTTAATCATTCCAGCGAACAAAGAAGGATAAGATTTCAGATCAAATTTAAATCGGACAAGAGACTTTATCAAAAACAATGCACCCTAATCAATCAATTTTAAAAGACATCACCTTGAAAACTGAATGCACCTATCTACTTTCCCTAACCAGCTATGCAGTGCACACTGCTGTCAACAGGCAATTATTTGGAGTTAAATAAGTGTTTTAATAAGTTGATCTCGGGCTGTTTGTTGAGATTAAAGAGAAAAAAACACAAACTGGAATACTTCTGATACAGAAATCATTCATCTATGTTCCTTAAACAGCCCATAATGTTCTTTCATTATGATTTATTATATACAATTTCTTTGCCTATAAAAAGAAAATTTTATTATAGGAATAGTTGACCAACAAAGCAAACCTATATATGTATCATAAAAAAGCTGTTAGTATGTTAGAAAAACAACCAACATATGAAACCATCAAAAACATCTATAAAGGATGATGTTTGTTAACAATTCAAGACCAAGCTAAACCATCAAAAACTCAACAAGAGATGATTTTAAAAACCAACTTTTTCCTCCTCTTCCTCCTCCTCCACAGGGGGTGGTGGGGTGGGGGTGGGAGGCCGAGGGAGCGGTTTAGCTCGGGGTGATAGGAGTGGCAGTAAATAATTGTCACTGCGATTGTGATCAGCCTAGAAGAGTCAGTGTTAAAGAATATATGCTATCTGGAGATACATGTTCAAATTCAAAAAAATATTTTAACATATTAACTAAAAATTCTTATTTTTGTTTACAAAAATAATGTACACTCCAAAATGATTAAAAAGGACATTATTTTCAGTGATGCTTTCTGTATGTATTATGTATATATTCCTGTTATTAACATTATATTTTTCAAATAAAAAAAAAATAATGATAATCAATTTTCAAGTCATGCATTCAAAGTTAAATAAATTTCTTCTACATGTATATATTGAAGTGCTTATTGGCAAGATCTGTTAAAGATCCCATGCAACCAGAATCCAATATTTTCATTTAGTAGAAAGAAAATCAAGGAAACCACAGCCTCCTTAATCCTTGGGCTGTTAAGCAGACGTTTATTATTCGCAGTAAGACCAGGAGGAAATCAATACAACTCTGTTCCTGATTAATTAATCAAGAAGAGTGATCTGATCATTCTTGTATACTTAAATGAGATGCCCTGTACAATGTCAACATTTGTATTAAAAAAAAAAAAAAAAAAAAATATGTCTATCAGTAAATTGATAATGAGTACATTTTTTTCTTTATAAACTTTAACTCTTAATCATTTAAAATAATAGATATATCATCTCATGAGCATATCAAAAGAGAATTTGAGAATACAATACTTAGAGAAATATCTTGACTTGAAGTTGTCATTTAGAGTATATAGAAACAAAAAGGGAGATAACTTCTATGATACAGTAAAACATGCAGATGGGTGATAATTATACCATTTAACCAAGAGCAGTTGATAGATCTATAAACCTAGGCTGAGAGAGACGGGTGACTATATATAGACATGCTTAGCTCTACTAGCAATAGAACTGGACAGCATCCCAATAATGGAGCCATTGTCTAATTACTGAAACTCGGTAATGACCAATTCTACACAAGACTGCCGCTGCCATACACCAATAAATACATCACTAATGCTTTGGCAAGCAAATACTATATCAGAAATGTCCTGTGAATTTGTTTCTCACCCGATAACGATTTCTACCAATTTTCTCCTCTTTAACAACTGTTTTGTCCTAGATGCATATTCATTTATAAACTAGAATAATAGCCATTATATGGTGACTTATTCTACAACCTTTTAATGCAGTGTTCATCGTAATAATGTTTGAAGTTTTTCCATATCCAATCAATTTCAATTCCTTCTTGAATAAAATTTTAAAAATATTTACACATAAAACAATCATCAGTAATGTCTAATAATATCGAGAACATAACTTTTTTCATTTGAATTATCAGCAGTTTGCTATACAAAAATTAATCATAACTATCCCAATACCCCTGGTATCTATTTTAGACATCTTATTTCATCTATTAGCAAACAGCTGTGTGTCAGTCTAAGTAGCTTACCCGAACCCTCCTCACAACTTCTATCTTGGCTATTTCCTCCAGCTTCCTCCGGATTTCCACCTGTCGATTGCGTTCCATGTCCAGGGTCTTGTGAACGATGGCCTGTGCCAGCATATCTTTTACATGCTTCTTGTGCTCTTTCCTGGCCATGTTCAGACGATACTGATTTTCTGAAATTAACTCTCCATGTTTGTTGACCTGCAAAAAAAAAATTCACCAATGTTCTAACATGGATAAATCATAATACACAAATGTGGGTTTTTTTTCAGATAATTTGATAGAGAAAAAAATGATTTGGAGAAGAAATCTTTCTGCCAATGGCATTCTTTGAAAAAAAAAAATGCACTACAATGTAGTTGTTTAAAGGTGTATTTTAAAAAACAACATAATATTTAAATGCTCTTAAAAATAAAGTTTATTTCAAAACAAATAAATTTGGAATAATCAGCTTCAAAACATATATCTAAATTCATCTTTCTTAGAAGTAATCAGTATATTTCGTACCAGTCCAGACTTGCGGAGGTGCCTCCTCATCCGAGTGTTAGAGAAGTAGCCGGCCAGGTTCTTGTCCGTCAGACTGTTGTAGGTGGCCAAGGGCCTGAAACCAAACAGGAAAAAAAATCAGAAAACATTTACAGAGCCATTGGGATATATGATAAATACCAATCAAATTAAAATAAGATGTTCTGAATCTACTTAAGCTTCTCAAATAGACATCTATAATTTTAATTAGATTATAAATAAACTTAATTAAAGTAAAACAAAAAGAGCTGATATTTTATGGCAAAGTCCATGGTGCAAGTGCTGTCAAATTGAATCCTTCAAAGATTAATTATTAAAATATATGCTGAATAAGTTCGTAAGAAAATTGATATGTATAATATATAAATGCTAATTAACTAAATCAAACTTGACATAATACATATATTTGTTTTCTGATATTCTGTTTTCAGAGTCATAGTCTTAAAGGATTTTTTCCATGAAAGCTGCCATTAAATTGAGCCTCTTAATCTTATTGGTGGTGATAAGGAACATGCCTCCCTTTCCCTTGTGACACATTAGCAAACAGATTATTCAAATGGGAGACAGTGTAGTACAGGGTATACCGGGATATCTCCAAACTGTCAGGTTAAACCAGGTATTTGTTGGCACAAATATTGATTGAAAGTAAAACTTGGAAACCAGAATAGATATATGTTTGTTCCATGTAAACAAAAAAATTTTAAAATTATATCATTGCAAGCGTGAAATTGTGTATTCACTCCAGTAAACACCCTTAGGGTACTTAAAAATTTGGTGAAGGAGAGATGTTATAAAGAAAAAATCTTCAAATTTTTATTAAGTTAAATGAGAGGCCCATGGGCCTTCAGTGTCACCTGATATTTTTCCTCTGAAACACTTCACATGCTCTCTATTTTCATTAACGATATTCTTTTGTAAAACTTTCAAATATTTAATTTGTGAATCTTTATAAATGTGTGTATCCTTTGCTCAATAGTTTCACCAAAATTAATGAATACTAGTAAATGCACTATAAAGGGATAATTTTATGCTTGTTAGACTAAAATAAATTCTCAAAAGCTCCTTCTTGCAATTATTTGTTTGTTTAAAAACCTCTAAATTTCAATGTACTACTACACTTATAATAATTGTTTACCCCTCAATCTGTCAGTCACTTAAATTCAAAATTCATATACAATACATACATGTATAATTCCATGCATTATGATACCCTCTATAAATTTGGTTTTATTCATTTCCATATATAAAGAAAGCTTCTTCGTAAAATCTGTTAAGTTTCAACTCAAATACCTTCAGTTAAAAGATGTGGGGAAAAAATTAAAAATTAGCTTAGTTTTGCAATTAAGGTGCTATAT
The DNA here is from genome assembly GCF_032062105.1 of Saccostrea cuccullata. NCBI lineage: Eukaryota > Metazoa > Mollusca > Bivalvia > Ostreida > Ostreidae > Saccostrea > Saccostrea cuccullata. The sequence continues at coordinate 339,948 of NW_026930434.1, read as the reverse complement.
TATTGAACCTGGGGTCCCTTTATCATGGTTCAGATGATCTAACTATTGAGGTATTCAGGCTGATAAAGCTCTGATGCCTCAAACTACCACATTCCTCCCCTTAAACAGATTTGTTTAATAAACTCTTTGTTCTTAACTTGACTTTAAAGTAATTCTATACATAAACCAATTCCGGAATAATGTTGTCATCTCTCTAAAAGAAGACAGTCAAATGCAATATGGATTTTATTCTGTATATGACTTCCATTTTATGAGCTTATTACATTTTTTTTATTGTTTGAAAAGGATGTGGATCATCGATGCCTATAGCTGTTTACTTTTGAGTTTTCTTCCCCAGTCCTTAATTGAGTTCTTAATTTAATATCCACAGACGTGGTTAATGAGGAGGAACATGCAAATGAATGACAAAATTGTGCGAATATGTGATCCAGCCTAAAAAATGCAATTCACATTAATACAGTGATGAATGCGAGAAGTTCAAAATGCAAAGAAAATATATGTCTGAATAGCCGATTCACACAATAGGGGACGAGGTGCAAGTCTTCTTATGTCTATACCATTGACAATATGTATTCTTATTTTTAAAAAACTTAAAAGAAAGTGTCAATGTCAGAAACTGATGTTAAAATTAATATAGTTATTGACAACCAAATACTGTATTGAATGAGATATTAGACAAATCCCATTAGTTTATTTCCCTTCTTTTTATACAATACAAGGATAATTAATGGAAATTGCATATCTAAAATTACTTGGGATTCCGTCTGAAAATACATGCTAAGAGGCATTTTTATGTTTCTCACATTTTATTTCATAATTTTTATAAAGAGAATACTTATATCGACTTACCCTTCGTACACGTGACTCATTTTTTACAATTGCCTTCTTCTTCTTTATGAATTAATCGTTTTATTATCCTGATAAGAAATCTACTCCATGATGGTAAGAGAAAAAAAATCTTCGAACAACAGCTTTCAACAAAGCTCGTCGCCGGGGTGAGCCACGTGATCAAACAAAGTGCGAGGCTTTCGGTTATCCTCTAAATTTTTCTGTTGTATGCGTTCCGGTCATACGGAAGTACCAAAACTATCTCTACAGACAGAAAGATTAATAAAACAGGAATAAATATTTCCGAATAAGTTATTTTACTGTCTTTATTTCATGGGTTTGGGGGAGAAATCTTTTCATAAATCTATAATTTTAAATTATAGAGTTGATAAGGATAAATGCAATATATTCCACTAAAAAATTATGCTTAACATTTTTTTTATTGACGTAACCGGATTGAAGAAGTTTTGTATAGGTTCACGGTTTTAGCTGTGTTCACTCCACACCGCAGCATGGCGACGAAAGATGGAAAGAAAGGCCCAGCACAAAGTCCAAGTGCTGAAAACAGTCTTTCTGTGGCATATCTCGTTGCATATAATGTTCTTCAAATGATAGGGTAAAGTTTTATGAAATCTTACATTACGAAAGACGCATTTTGTTTGTATTGTTCACCATATTATCGATTGATAACGACTGCACGTGGGTGATTTACCCAGTGCTAGTGGCGGATCATATGCGCTTGTTTTTCAGGATGGTGTATTTTGAATATTCCGGGTTCATTTTTCTCTTTTTCGAAGTACTCTCATTAATTTAAAAAATCAAATTATATGAAATTGATCATTAAGGATGTCACATTCATATTTTTGTATGAAAAATTAATGAATAAAAATTAATTACGTATGATTGCTTCTCACTGTGCTGAAATTTTGAAATCCAGTCAAAGCGTTCCCAATTAAAACCGTCCCGGTCAAAGCATTCCCTGATTTTGGTCAAAGCGTACCATGATTTTAGTCAAAGCGTACCATGATTTTGGTCAAAATGTCCCCAGATTTTGGTCAAAGCGCCCCCTGACATATTTTATAGAAATATGATACTACGAAACCGCCCCCTGATTTTGGTCAATGCGTCCCTTGATTTTGGTCAAAGCGCCCCCTGACATATTTTGATAGGAAAACATAGTTTCTAAACCGCCCCCTGATTTTGGTCAAAGCGTCCCTTGATTTTGGTCGAAGCGTCCCCTGATTTTGGTCAAAGCGCCCCCTGACATATTTTGACATATTTTTATAGGAAAACATAGTTTCTAAACCGCCCCCTGATTTGGTCAAAGCGTCCCTTGATTTTGGTCAAAGCGCCCCCTGATTTTGGTCAAAGCGTCCCTTGACTCTGGTCAAAGCGCCCCCTGACATATTTTGATAGGAAAACATAGTTTCTAAACAACCCCCCCTCCCCCAACTGATTTTGGTCAATGCGTCTCTTGATTTTGGTCAAAGCGCCCCCTGACATATTTTGATAGGAAAACGTAGTTTCTAAACCGCCCCCTGTATGATTTTGGTCAAAGCGCCCCCACTCAAAGAATGAATCCTCTTAACACTGCAATCTCGCCCCTTTTTAAATGCAGAATTTTACCCTTTTAAATAAAAACAGTGTTATCTTATAGCTAAAGTCTTCAAATATAGTATATACAGATCCTAATAAAGAATTTTTTAGGAAAGAGACTTTCAATATATACATGATATCGATTAAATAAAGTCGCATATTTCACAGTAAAACTTCGCCATTCGCGATATGTAGGCCATTGTAGTATTAGCATTTGAATGGGAAGGCGGGGCGTCTATCAAGCGTGCGATAAGTGTGAATACATTAGCGTGTGTTCGAAGTGTACGAAGTTTTATGATGAAGTGACACCTAAAAGCCCCTTTTTTAGTGCAAGAGACTGAACTCATATAAGCATCCTTTTTTTAATTAGTCAGGCTTAATTTTTTTTTCCACTTAAATTACGAGTTATGTTTTAAATTATTTATTAGAAATTCGTCAAATTATTTATATTTAAATACACACAATGGAATTTGTGTATAGAACGTATAATGCTGGATTCACTCTTTTTCATACTTAAAACTTTATTTTGATAGAGATAATAATCAATCCATTAAATCTTATAATTAATTTGCTTTTTACATTCACGTGAATAATTATTTCATATCATGTACATATATATAATTTTGCGAAGTTGGTGTGCTACAACAAATGCAGATGAATTGTGAAATAAAACTTCACTCTGTGTTTGAAAAATAAATTCGCAAGAAAGTGAAGAAAATTAAACGTCAGTTTAACGTCAATATTATCGTTGCTGGATATAAAAAAACCTTCAGTGTTAGACAAGTGTAATTTGTACAGTCCAGATTGCATTGTTAAAAAAATTCTCGTCCTCTAGTGAGATAAACAATGAACCATTTCAAAAAAAAAAATACGCCTTTTTTCATTCGATTTATTGTTACATACTTATATTTATATTTAAATCTTTCATTTTGTGCCGATGTAATTAAAAAGTAACATTTGTAGTGTCGCCAGATGAAACCCGAAGTTTCCCTCTATTTATAATTTATTACATGTAGTAATTTGTTGGTTTTACAAATCTTTTTAATGCCTCACACATCTATTTCTTTTCCGTAAGGATTCTCTAATTTAATTGGAATTACGCATTTGTAACAAACGGTTTATTTTCTAAAGATATGATAAATTGGTATATTTTCAAAAAAACGATCGTAATTTTTTTTATCTTCCAAGAGTCAATGAACGTAACGCTGATGTGATGTACATGTATATGTATGCAAATTGATAATATAAATACCCTCGGTATTTTTTTTTTCAAATTCTGTATTAATGAGATATAAGCAGTAAGTGCAAGCTTTATGCTACAAGCCTCCAAAATATATTGATAAATACCGGAAAAAAATCAAACAAAATTGACTGAAATAACAAGTTAATCAAAAATTTGAACAAGTCTTAAATATACCGTTTTAAAGAAATTTTATCCCATGGTACTTTAAATTCTAACTAGTGCTAATTGTAACGGGGACCGTTACAGATGTTCCCCAAACGCTCCCCAACTCCCTTTTGGTGCCATATTCCCTGTAATCTCTATTAAGTAAGAAATTCTTTATGGAATTTAGACTTAATCAAGGTCTTCCCAGAAAAATACAAAATACATTTAAAAATAGGCATTGCACGCGTGTTCATCTGCGTAACGACCATATTATCTTGTCTACACTATCTAAAATTTTAATATACTTAATATCAAGGCATTTTATCCAAAAGTATTAAAAATTACACTCATTCGAGTGTATTTTTAAATTTTACTCATTTCACGTGCAGGCACGTGCAAGCACGTGCATAATGACTACACCTTCTTGTAGGAGTCCCTTATATTTATCTATGTTCTAAATCCCATCCTGTTTGGTTGAAAAACAAGGGAGTTGTAGCCATTTGAAGTTTCAGCCAATCAGATTGCAGCACACATGCATGCGCGTGATTTCATAATTTTTTATCTTTATCATATTGAAGGATATCTAAATGAATGACTATATTTTAAAATTGCAAACATTTCGTCAAAAAACAAAGGAGATATAGCCATATAAAGTTTCAGCCAATCAGATTGCAGCATACGTGCATGTGCGTGATTTCATGATTTTTTTCCTATATCATATTTTAGGATATCCTAATGCATGAGTATGTTTTAAATTTCAAAGCATTTCGTCAAAAAACAAAGGAGATATAGCCATTTAAAGTTTCAGCCAATCAGATCGCAGCACGCGCGCATGCGCATGCTTTCATGAAAATTTTTATATATCATGCTGTAGATCTTCATAATGTAGGACTATGTTCAAAATTTCAAAAGATTATGACAAGAAACAAGAAAGATATTGCGACTTTAGTTTCAGCCAGTCAGAGCGAAGCGCACGTGCATGCGCGTGAGATCTTGCTATTTTGACTATGCCATCTTGTCTATACTACTAATGTATCCTTACATTATGAGTTTCAAAAAAATTCATCAAAAAAAAAGAAAAGTTAAAGCAATATCCATTATATTGGTCATTTTACTTGTTGCACGTGCGCGCTCTTGCAAGCACGTGCGCGCAAAATGACCTTCGTTCGGCAAATCTACATAACATGTCTACTAACCCTAAAAACATTTTACCTTAGTCGGATGTGTAGTTTACAAGATCACTCGCGGACAAAATTTTCCCAGGAAGAAAAATAATAAGAATAATAATAATAAGAAACAGAGTAAAAACAATATGTTCCCCAACTTCGTTTGGGGAACATAATTACCTATTTGAAAAGGATTTGACCATCGATACATGTAGCTCGCAACACTGGACACGATGTCGCATTATGAAAGTGAATAGGTTGAGTCACGTGTTCAATGCTTTGTTATTTATGAGGTCAAAGGCGGGTTGAAATTTGTAAACAAGGTGCCTTTACTATAGAGACAGGTACCCGTGATTTTGCACCTTTTTGGAAAATAACATGTGAGCGCACGACTGTTTCAATTTCTTTCATGAATTAAAATGACAAGTATAACTCTTTACATTGACCCTATTTACTACAACTTGAAACATCAATGCGCTCAAATAAAAATTGGGCTTTCAAAATGGGGGTGTGGCCTAAAGTCTATGGGAAACCGATGTAAACAACATACCCCTGCTATATTAATCAGATAAATACCCAATTACAGTGCAAGTAAGTGAAATTTGAAAATGAAATTAATAAACTACAATGTTTGATGAAAAGATTAAGACAAAAATATGTAGAAATCCTTTAAACTTATTTTTTGTAAATTATCGGGGGGCCAAATGTGGACGTTTAAACGATTCATTCTTTGTTGTGTGAAAAAATGATGTTATTAAATTGTCCACAAAGCGCCCACTCGTTTTGGTCAAAGAGCGGTGGCTTTTAAGAGCCCCAGTTAACTTTGTGTGAAAAAAAAATTATGTATTCAATCGCCCCCGAAATATTGGTCAAAGCGTCCCATGATTTCGATGTAATCGTCCCCTAATTTCGATCAAACCGTTCCCTAATATACCGGTAATTTCTAGTTTTAAACATTATCGAATGGAATGTAATATGTTGAAAAAGAATTTGAAATTCGAACTTGACGATCAAAGTTTTTTATTAGGGAAATGCGTAAAAAAACTTCTCCATCGTTGCACACATACATAATTTTATGTAAGACTGTATATTTGCATAAATTGGATTTCAATTATTATTACATACGCCAAAGGATGTATTCGCTTCGACAAAAGAATTGACCTATAGGAGAGACAAATTTGAATTTCATACCTAAAATTTATTATTTACAACTTTTCAATAAACCTCCAAAGTTGGTTGAAACACCAATTTGTCCGTTAAAGCGTTGATTTTTGCATGAATTTTGGCCTAGAAGTCCTTCAGGGCAGGCCTGCCCCTAAATAAAATTGTGATATTTTGATAGGTTATGATGTAAGGAATGATTTAAGATAGGATTTTTTAGGGGCACCCCTGCCCTAGGGTCGAAATTCACAAAAAACCTACAAAAAATAAGGAAACCTGATTTTGAAAATCTGATTCAAATTTATACCGATAATTCTTATAGACGGATTAGCTCAGTTGATATATGAGTTGGTTTTACATCATGAAGTGCTTCTTTTTAAAGTCGCTGGTTTAAAACTAGATATGTCCAAGACCCGAATCATAGACAAGAAAGAAATAACCACGGAAACCAACCATGAGGATCATGTAATTTGATTCATGATACAGATTGTGCAACCATCATAACAATTTCTACAATACTAACCATTTTAACAATTTCTACAATACTTATCTAAGGAGGAAGAACTGGAAAAAAAATTATTTGCAGCTCTTGGGCGTAAATAGTTTGTGTGGTATGTTGTATAAATATAAATTGACGATCTTTTCAATAGTTTTATAAACATGCATTTGTATTAAATTCGGAATTTCCTTTATCCATATTTTCTTAGAATTAATTTATTTAATCAGATATGTAAAAATTTACTAATTCTGATTTTGTGGCCCTGGTTCATAATATCCCACCTCGGAGTGTGTATAGCGCACGTGCCAATCTTCTCACTTGTCATGTACCTAATTATGTAATACCACATAATATTACGCACAGGTATACAGGAAGATCGATGAGATTTGAAGTCTGTGTATACACAGTAAACATGAATTCAGACATTCATATCATTGTAAACAAATTTTAACAATAATGAATTTCGATAGAACAATAATATATACTAGCGAGAATATTTGGAACTTTCGATGGATCATTTTTTCTCTAATTGAAATAAATGAATTAAAAAAAATAGATTATTTTCATCACTTTTCTTAAATCATCGAGTTCTTTGCCTAGACGAAGAAATTGTGAAACTTTGAAATGTTAATTAAGATGAAAAATAACGTGTTTTATATTTTGAAAATTAGTAACTTTTTAAAAGTTTTGTTTATTTCCATGACAGCCCAGATCGCTTATACATGTTGCATACATGGTATAAACACATCATGCTTTCAGTAAATTTTACTCTACAGACTATTCTTTGACGTTACATATCTGAAAAAATGATAAAATAAAACCCCATACCGAATTATTAGGTATGGGTTCCAAGTTTGTTTTGTTTTGTTTTTTTTTCGAGATGTGAGGAACATCAAATGCCTTTATGTGTTTTTTGTTTTTTCTTTAGAATTTGATTTACCTTATGAACCTTTTCTCTAAATGAATGAATAGGAATGATTTTGAACATATAGGTATAAACGATATTTTGTACACGTGTCATGTACATGCTGATTTTCTTACTCATTTCATTTATTTCCTTCTCTGCTTGATGTATACATGGATGTGTAGGAATAGTTTAAATTATACCGTTTCTCTTACCTGTCAAATTTTATATTCATTTTTATAACTTTGTTGCATATAATAAGTTAATATAACCTGAAAATCAGAAATAATAATTATTTCATTGATGTTTAAAAAGTTTAACCAGTTTAACATTGAATATTTCAGATTCTGATTCAAAACAACTACGGTAACCCGTAAATCGCACAGTTTTTACAGCATATGTGTTCCCGAGTCACTGTAAATTCTATAAATAAATACGAGATCAATATTTTTATTTAAAAAAAGAAAGAAAAAAAAAACATGATGTCCATGGTCTTCACACAGCAGTTCCTATTGTCAAGTAAGAGTTATTTCCTTTAATGCTATATACTCTTGTATCAAACACTTAATGAATAAAATATATATTTAATTTTTTTTTTATCAATTTTTTGTCAAATGTTAGCCAAATACTTTTGAAAAGTAACATTTCAAATTGTAATGAGAAATTAGAGAAACAACGCCGCATGCGTTTGATTTTTCGTCAGGCATGCTCCACGCCGTATGCAAACTTTAAAACGATAAAAAAAAACTCCATTCTGTGCTTTTAACATTATTTTTGTTTCCTAAAACATTAACTACAGGGTCCGAAAAAGTAATATATCTAACAAAAACAAATTAATTCCATTAATAACACGGCAGGCGTATACATTTTCTCGGCAGGCGTAATTTCCCCTGGGAGGCGTCGGCAGGCGTATTTTAGTGTTACCCACTTTTATGTGCTTGATTAGAAATTTTTCCTTGATCGTATTCACCGTGTTTAAACTTTATAGATCCTTATATTCATACACCTGTTGTGTTTAAAAGAAAGTTACAGATTATAAAAATGTGTATGTGAGCATCAACATTTACTTTTAAAATGAGCTATCATATTTTGACTCTGGGACGTCAGGAAATAAATATACATATAACAGCAAATTCCGTTTAAAAATCGATTTGGATGCGCTTTGAAAATTTGGGTGGTATTCAAACATAAATTTTCTATAAGGAGCGCTTTGACCAAACTTCAAAAGTTGTATTCTATAAAAAAAAAATATGTCATGGGCGCTTTGATCAATATTTGGGGGCGCTTTGACCAAAATTTGGGGGCACTTTGACCAAACTTCAAACGTTGTTTTTCTATTTAAAAATATGTCAGGGGGCGCTTTGACCAAAATTTGGGGACGCATTGACCAATATTTGGGGGCAATTTGGAAACTTCGCTTTCTATAAAAATATGTCAGGGGACGCTTTGACCAAAATCAGGGGGCGCTTTGACCAAACTTCAAACTTTGTTTTTCTATCAAAAAATATGTCAGGGGGCGCTTTGACCAAAATTTGGGGACGCATTGACCAATATTTGGGGGCAATTTGGAAACTTCGCTTTCTACAAAAATATTTCAGGGGGCGCTTTGACCAAAATCAGGGGACGCATTGACCTATATTTGGGGGCAATTTGGAAACTTCGCTTTCTATAAAAATATTTCAGGGGGCGCTTTGACCAAAATCAGGGGGCGCTTTGACCAATATTTGGGGGCGCTTTGGAAACTTCGTTTTTCTATAAAAATATGTCAGGGGACGCTTTGACCAAAATCAAGGGACGCTTTGACCAAAATCAGGGGGCGGTTTCGTAGTATCATATTTCTATAAAATATGTCAGGGGGCGCTTTGACCAAAATCAGGGGACATTTTGACCAAAATCATGGTACGCTTTGACCAAAATCAGGGAACGCTTTGACCGGGACGGTTTTAATAGGGAACGCTTTGACTGGCTCCCGAAATTTTAATTAATCATATTGAAACCTAGCTGTAGAACTGTAGCTCTCTGTTTGAGAAAATTCGGACAGATTAAGCAGAGAGCTACAGATCCATGCCTTGAAAAAACCTTTAAATTACGCCGCCAATTTTTTGTTGCTCACTTCAGTATTATTTCTTATATTTTATGTTTTGCCTAGCTTTATAAAAGATATCCGGTAATTGACCATACATTTAACTCCTATTCCTAACTGTTGATTTACCTTTCAATGGTTCAAAAAAGGCAGTTTGTGGAAGTGGTCATGAAAATGGGAATCTTTCTAAGCGACATTCCAAATCCATAGGGAACTGTTTCGGACCATTGAAAGGTAAAAGTATCAATAATTGGAGTAAAATATATGATAAATTATTGGATACCATTATAAGAGCGAAGGAAAGCATAAACTAGAAGATATAATACCTGAAGTGAGCAACAAAAAATCATTCCCATAAGTGGAAGGTTTTTACAACACATGGATCTATAGCTCTCTGCTTTATCTGTCCCAATTTTCTCAAACAGAGAGCTACAGTTCTGCAGCTAATTGAAACCAACTGACAGAGCTGTGGAAAACTGCCGGCAAGACCGGCAAAAAATGCCTGTGACCGGTAAAAATGCTATCGATGTCGGCCCAAATGACCGACCTCTTTCTTTGTTAAAGGTTTTTGATTTTCCATTTTGATTTAGGCCTATCATCGGCACACTTCCCAGCTTAGTTATCGTACCTTATAAACGATTGCGCAATACTTTTTCTTTGCAAGAGATCGAGGCTATAGGAAATGAAAGCGAAACCGGTATTGTCTCGCATGACCTTTGCAAATGGTACAGAATTAGGTAAAAAACATTTTTAAAAAAATTAAGATAAGACAGGCTAAATAGCTGGGTATGTAATACAAATTCAAACAGTACTTCCGTCGTTCCGACTGTCCCAGATTTCGTTTTTTTTCATCGATCATATTCATGATGTTGGTATCTTTATTATCAATGCACAGATTTTCATGGACTCATTTTCGAGGCAAAATATAATTCCCAAATGCATTAATGTTTAGAAAAAAAAATTACATTTACTATGCAGAATTATCATTCATTGTTACCTGCTAAAAAGTGATGAAATCTAGTATTGTTATAAATGCAAAAAACGAAAACGGAGGAGGATGGACCTGGAAATGGAGACTTTTTAAAATGTTTTATTAAGTAAAGTGTACTTAAGAAAATAAATGTAATACTTTTCTTTTTAATTTTGCAACTTAGTGAACTTACTATTTCGGACCGGCAAAAATCACTTCGAACCGGCAAATGTTGTCTTCTTGCCGGTCCGAATGACTGGCTATCTAAAAAAGTTTTCCACAGCTCTCAACTGATATTTTATTTTTAGCTTTAATACAAAAAGTTTTGAGATGTATACAGTTTGTAATTACTGTAAATGTATTATTTTTAGCGCATACGACATTTGGCGGAAATTGGATTTTGAACAAGTTACCGTGGATTTGAATTAGCGCATATCTGAATGTTCTTCTTTATTGGTATATGTGTGAGGCATTTAGCATTATACTTGAATTAGCGGAGATCGCTTTCCGCCAAAAGCGCTAAAAAGAATACACAGCCAAATGTAATACGTTTACAGTATGTTTGCAATGATAAAATATGCCAGTATCTGTTTGACTTTTGTTGTAGATGGACTCTCTTGATGTTTAAGCTGGTTTATCACATGTTCACAGAACGTACAGTGGTGGGATTGTATGATGAAGTTGCTATCTTCCTAAATATATTTCAAACTGCTGCAGTTTTGGAGGTATAAAACCTGTTCTTTTAAATTTTAAAATGTGAATTTTAATGCAAAGTATTGGTAGAAAGGTACATAAGTACATACTTGTCATGCCATAAGCTTATTGGGATGTACATATGAGTTTTTCATCCTCAATATATTCCTTTATTACATAAGACTAATGTACTTATGCAAATGTTTTTTACAGATTTTCCATTGTGCTCTTGGGTTGGTGAGATCCAGTGTCATGTTGACAGCTTTTCAAGTGTTCTCCAGGGTTTTCCTCACATGGGCAGTTACATACAGTGTGCCTTCTGTAAGTCTTTACTCTTATCACTTAGACAGTTAAGAGCCAAAGAGGATAAACCTGGACATAACATACTTTGTCCATTATGTACAGTTTATACAGTACTAACTCTGGCTGTTATATACAATCCCTTCTCCTGAGATCACCTCACTGTTAGACAGACATTACTGAAGTATAATGGCAATAATTCCGCCAGAGATAATGTCCATATTTGTAACTCGGCATTATTTGAGGCTACACCTACATGTAGGTATTTTATTGGGTACTTTACATACATTCATGGTTAACTGTTAAAACGTAATGTCCTCTACATGTAAGTTTCACTTTTGTTATTTATGTGCCATCTGTTTGTAGGTTCAGAATTACTATGGGGTACTTCTGTTTGTTACGGCATGGACAATAACTGAAATCATTAGATATTCCTTCTACTTTTTCTCTCTGCTGGGAGGCGTTCCATATTTTATTGTGTGGTGTCGGTAAGTACAACTGTACTTGTTTTCAGGGCAATGTATGTAACTTGATAAAAAAATATACATAGATTCTCTGGTAAATGAAATAACTTAAAATTCTACATGTAAGTTAGGAAAACACAAGAATACACAACTGTTTTATTTTTTTAAAGAGTACACCTTTTCTTTTGAACTATTATACAAACTAGTAGAGATACAGTTTCATTAGAGACCTACTTTTATTTATTTTCTTTCCATTATAGTTAAATAATAATATTAAATCTTGTATATATATTGCAGGTACACATTTTTCATTGTTTTGTATCCAATAGGAGTAACAGTAAGTATAAAGAGAAGAAAACAGAATTGCATATTGCAAATGTATTATACGAGCATTTAACTTGTACAATATTTGGTGTTGTTAGTTGGAGTCAAAATCCTTAAGCAGGTGCCTCTTCATAAGATACTGGGAATTTTCAGTTTAAAATCTTTGAAAAACTATACCTAGGTGAAACTAAAGCAAGAGGTTTTGGCAAAAATAATGATACATGTATTTATTCTTGCTCTTTTTGACATCATTGGTCCTTAAGATGTAAATTTGGCAACACATTGTACGTCAAATTATCATAGCATCTTGACATCCAGTGACAGAGATTGATTCATTCTATTTTAGGGAGAACTAATCACCACATTCAGTAGTCTAAGAGAAGTAGAGGAGAAGAAACTGTATTATGTACAGTTACCTAATGCAGCCAACATGTCATTTAATTACTTCTACTTCCTTGTATTCTTCATGATTATGTATATTCCAAGTAAGTACATGTATGTATATGCAAAGAAATGCAGATTTTCTATAATATGCCTCTTGTTTTTAGCTAGCCAGAGCTGAAAGCTCAAGTTCCCCTCCATCTGTAAAATTTTCACATTTTCTACTCCTCCTCAGCAACCAATTGGCATATTAATTTTATCAAAGTTGGAAAAAAGCATCTTGGGGTTAATTAAGAAGATTCTAGACTGTTTCAATTAAATTATTCAAATCATGGCATTAAATACAGGGATAGAGTGAGGCCATATCAGGGGATCAAAGTTTTTCATTGGTTATACTGAGCTTAATTTCACCATAGTTGAGTTTCTATGATCTGACAAGAAGTTTGGGTAATACCATCCCACTGATGTTGAAGTCCCAGACTAGTGTAAATTAACTATTATTCCTGCCATCTTTTATTCGTGATTTGTCAATTAAAATCAATCTGTGATGATTAATTTCCGTGACTGTGAAAAAATTCTTATTTATACCCCCCGCAAACGAAGTTTGGGGGGTATATGGGAATCACCTTGTCCGTCTGTCCAGCTGTCTAGCTGTCCGTCTCTCTAGCTGTCTAGCTGTCTGTGCAAACGTGTCCGGACCATATCTTTCTTACGGAGGGACATTAGAAACTACTACTCCACACAAAGATTGCCCATGACCTAAGGGTGTGTCATGACCTTGACCAAGTTCATTTGGGGAAGTTCAAGGTCACGGGAAGAAAAAGTCCATAAGTTGTGTCCGGTCCATATCTTTCTTATGGATATTTGGTATGTTCTCATTTCACACAAAGATTGCCCATGACACAAGGGTGTGTCATGACCTTGACCCAAGGTCATTTGGGGAAGATCAAGGTCACTGGAATAAAAATTTCATAATTCGTGTCCGGTCTAAATCTTTTTTATGGATAAACTTGGTAGGTTCTCATTTCTTGCAAAGATTGCTCATGACCCAAGGATGTGTCATGACCTTGACCCAAGGTCACTGGAGGAAGTTCACGGTCACTGGAAGAAAAAGTTCGTAATTCGTGTCCGGTCCATATCTTTCTTATGGATAAACTTGGTAGGTTCTCATTTCTTGCAAAGATTGCCCATGACCCAAGGGTGTGTCATGACCAGACCCGAGGTCATTTGGGGAATTCAAGGTCACTTGAAGAAAATTTTCATAATTTGTGTCCGGTCCATATCTTTCTTATGGATAAATTTGGTAGGTTCTCAATATTCACAAAGATTGCCCTTGACCCAAGAGTGTGTCATGACCTTGACCCAAGTTCATTGGGGAAGTTCAAGGTCACTGGAAGAAAAAGTTCATAATTCGTGTCCGGTCTACATCTTTTTTATGGATAAACTTTGTAGGTTCTCATTCTACACAAGGATTGCCCATGACCCAAGGTTTTGTCATGACCTTGACCCAAGGTCATTTGGGGAAGTTCAAGGTCACTGGAAGAAAAAGTTCATAATTCATGTCCGGTCCATATCTTTCTTATTGATAAACTTGGTAGATTCTCGTTTCACACAAAGATTACCCATGACCCAAGGGTATGTCGTGACCTTGACCCAAGGTCATTTGGGAAATTTCAAGGTCACTGGAAGAAGAATTTCATAATTCATGTGTGATACATATCTTTATTATGCAAAAACTTACTTCTGAAAAAACCCAGCGGGGGGTATTTTGTCCCATTTGGACAGTTCTAGTTATATTTCCTTCTTTTCACTTGCAGTTTTTCCCCAGCTGTATATGCATATGCTGGCTCAGCGAAAGAAGGTCCTAGGAAACAAAGATAAACCGAAATCCCAGTAAAATGGTGGTGTGAATGAGGACTATAAATACATGTGTCTCCTGTATGAACAAAAGCAGCAGTACAATCACAAAATAATTTAGCAGAACATTTTTATTTATAAAACAGTCATTTCATTATGTAGTGAAAATCATTTATTTCAAATTGTAATCACTGATTTTAATTGTAATTAAGACTGAGCAAAATATACATGTATTATAATTATATAAATTATAAAGGTGTAGTCTCAAATCATTTACATTACAAATTTTTATTATTGAATAGTATTTTTTTAAATTAAAAAAAGTAAGGAAACAAAAATACAGTATTTATTGTCTTTAATCAAGTGTCAATTTCATTGTAAATATCTGTTTTGTCGTTATTTTGACCACTAGAACTGGTGTGATCGTACAAGTCAATGTCCTTTGGATATTCACCACCATCGTGCATATTCATTGTGCTGTACATATCACTGTTCATAATATTCTCAGACTCGGATTTCTGAGGATTACAGACACTAGAGTCGTATAATTCATTCCCAGAGCATTGTTTACTTGTGTTGTACATACTGTCCTGAATACTGGGTCCATCAGTACACTGTCCGCTCACATCATACACATTATCTGAGTGGAGAGAGGCTGGATTTCCGTGTAGGTGGTCATAGTCCTGGTCTTGTTGGGTTTGACTTCTTGCTGGCTGAAGGGGTACATCATGACCTTCATGAGGAGCATTCTTACTGCTTACATTTTTATGTTGTTTCGAGCTGTTCAGTTTGGCTTTCTTTCTGCAATGATGAACATACATGTACATGTTTACCTTTTGAGGAGCAGGCCACATTGTAAATTTTACGACTTCTACTTCTGCTTACTTTATTACAATTCAAGAGTATTCAATGGAAAGAGGAGCAAGTTCTCTATTAAATATTTAAAAGATAAAAAAAAGAAGAAATTATCTGGTTGAGAATTTAAAAGGATAATGCTAAATCTTGTAAACCAAAAATGTTTAACACTTTATTACAAGTTTATTCCTTTATACATTGGACATACATAAAGCTCATAGGATATAGTTTTCATTATGATCAATGCAAGTACTGTGAATATACATATATCAGATGGTGTAAAATATGAAATTTCTATGTGTAAACATGGTACAAAGAATTTAATATTGCCTGTGGCTATCTGATTTTTATCCAACCTGTGTTTTATCTCAATGATGCCAAGGCTTAGGGAAAATGCTTCTTGTTGGATACTAAAAATATTCAACCACTAATCATGGGAGCTAGTTCTTTACAACAGAGAAAGCAAACAAGTCATATAAAATGGATTCTGGACATAGGGAGGAGAGGAAAGTAAATGTCAGCCATGGTATATGTTCTATAAATGTTGTTAATTGTGTGTCTTACCTCTTCATACAAACAACTGCCAACAAAATAACAATAAGAACCACTACCGGGACAGTCACAGCTATGATCAAGGTGATGCTGCTGGGTACTATAAAGACATGTTCATGTTAAATAGATTTCCCTACTAAGCAGTTGTGACAAATTTCGGAAAGGTATCAAAACTTCTACAGATATTTGGAAAACTCTAAATTGTAATATGTGCAAATGAAATATCGAAAGTATGCAGAATTCTATTGTAAAACAATAGTTCGTAACTCACCATCATCAGATTTGTTTATCTCATCTCTGAGAACTACTCTCTTTGTGCCATCATGGTCATTAGAAGAATCTGCAGTATCTTGTTTATTAAAAGAAAATTTAGATTAGCTTTGAAATACATGTACCTGCTTTAAATCTAAATAATGTACAATGAAATAGTTAAATGTATGCTTGTATTAACATCGTAACTCACCACCAGAAGATTCGTTTATCTCATCTATGAAAATTTCACTTTCTGTGTCATCATGGTTATTAGAAGAATCTGCTTCATCTTGTGAATTAAAAGAAAATACCATATTTAAGGTACATTGATACTCTGATAAGAGAGATAACTCTTGATAACACAAATGTCTATAATTCCTTTATAAATTTGTCAAGTTTAAGTGCCTTTTTTGTCAAATTTTGCCCCGCAAGTCATGCTTTATTTGTTTGTATTTTATTCAGCACATACATTTCCTTTGGAAAATCATAAAAGATAGAGAAAAATTTCATATGAGTGAGCAGAGGGTTTATGAACCTTAAATCAGTTTTGAAATTATATTAAAAATCCTTTAAAGTGCTAAATTAATGTACAACAAAATAGTTGATGTTCATAATAACATATGTAGCGGTATTTGGGGTTAACATCAAAGAATCAATTATTCAACTAGGGATGTCTTTAAGAAAATGATATTCAATTTAATTACCTTTTAATTTAATTTTTTCTAACAAAAATGTGAAATAAGTAGAGATCTCTGCAATTATAAAGAAGAGAGATAAAAATCTTTACTCAGAGCTCATAGAAAACTGGGCTTTTTCATATCATGTACAACTACTTTTTCAATAAAATTGCACTTACGTTGGCGTCGGAAGCAAATTGAAATGGGGGGGGGGGGGTAAGTGTAAGAAAAAAAATTCAAACCTAAAAAAAAAATCGACTCGCAAAAAAAAAAAGAAATTGTTCAAACACACGAAAATCCTATTTCGTGGAGGGTGGGGGTGGGGTTTAGGATCGAACATTTTTCAGTACCGAAAGATTTTCAAAACACTACCTTCTTTGACCTAAACTTCAACGTGCCTTTTGAAAGGTGGGAGGGGAGGGGCTAAACCTAGGCCCCGATGTTCAATGATTACATGTATTTTATATCTGTGTTTGCAAAAAAGGGGGGGGGGGGGGGGGGCTAAAGCCCCCCCCCCCCCCCCCCCCGGTTCCGGTGCCTCTGAAATTGGGACTTAAAATATGTTGTACCTCGGGAACTTATCATCCCCAAATTACTTTGTAAAAATCAATTTGATTCTACACAGAATTATCTGAATTTGATATTAAACAGATGCAAGTTTTCTTCTATTCATGTGAAGTGTTTGGAGACTAAAAATTGTTGGAATTACGATGGTGAATAATTGTGTTCCTTTATCTGCCGACCTGTTTTTCTATTCATTTGAAGCAGAAAACACTTGCTGTGGCCTTCAACTCAAATTCAAATATAAATAAATACTTCTTTCTTCCTATTTCATTCAACAGTCTACTCGATGTATATTCCAGTGAACTCGAAATTAAAGACAAAGCAGAGTCTACCACAAGTACATCCTATCACTTGGTCGTATTTTCACTCATACATTAGATATAAATTGTTAGGTATTTTAGTCTAAATTTGACTTCAGATAATCCCATCTACACCCATTTAATACACAGGGCACTCGGCAGGTGAGACAAGGGATGCTTACTCCTCGTAGGCACCTGAATCCTGATTGAATTTCCAGGGTTTTTTTTTTTTTTTTGGTACATCATGTTCAAAGATTTCTATTGATTAAAGGTCTTAGGAGAGCAATCACTCTTCGTCATAATCACTGCAAATTCTCGAGAAACCATATAAATACCGGGGTATAACAAACAAACAACCCCCTCTAAATAAAAAAGGTTGTAGATGAGAGGGGCGACACCATGTTACAATTGTTCCTTCCTTATTTTAACTGGCCAACAGTTCCAACAAACAGAAAATTGACAAAATAGCATTTTGCATATAAACCTAAGCAATTTTCATTCAATACCTGAAAATATTTCGGAACCTTAAAAATCTACTTTATAGGGTTTTTTTTATTTAATTTTTTTTAATTTTATTTTTTTAATCAACTTATTTTTTTGCATAACCCAAGACGGGAATATTGCTTTTACGTCCTCCTTATTCATGTTATTGTACGCGGGCATAGAAAAGTTGAAGAAGTTACCATAGTCTCAAGAGCCAAAAATGGCATAGAGGTAGACCAAGATTCCAAAAGATTATCAAAACATTTTTTTTTTCAACTTTGCACGCCCCAACTAAAAGTTGTTTACAAGTTTAAAAGTACACTAACAATAAAAGTGGCGTGATCTTGCACGATAACAACAAAACAGTAGATATAACCTTTTCATACTCCCCCCTTGAAAAGTGAACGGGATGTCTGTATGTCAGTCTGTTACGGTTTGGGGTACCCACCTCCTCTTTTACCACTGAATGAAATTTGGTGAGCCTTTCACATATTCTTTGTTACATACGGTGTGTAGTACCACTGTGACCTCCTATTTTACTTTTTGATCCGACACATATTTTGGGTTTCCCATAGCAAAACATTGATACTGCGATTCTTTCTATAATATAAAAGGGTGTCCATCTCTTATCCGCAACTCCTCCTATTCCACTGAATAAAATTTAATTAAGAATTAATGTATCATTTTTTGAGTTTTATTGGGATGTAAAACGGGTTGGTCACGTGATCAAATCCCATGAAGCCCGAAGGGGTTTATGGAAGATTTGATCATGTGCCAACCCCTGTTACATCCCAATAAAACTCAAAAAATGATACCTTATTACTTATATTTACATTTGTGACTGATTTATTAAAAATAGTAAGGCACTGAAGTTTTAAATCCATAAGAAATTTACATTTTTTTCAAAACCCAACAGTTTAATTTGAATACGATGAACACGTCGTTCACTTCTGACGTCACTATGAAATTACGTAGATTGCTTGTGACTAAACAATCAATTTATGATCACATGGCGAACATGTTTTACCGAGATGTAAAAACACCTTGATCAAATGGTGTTATACAAGGGCAAACATTTGCAAATGTAAATATTGATGCTTTCACAGATTCTATATTACATGTATATAATACCAATGTGCACCTCTTTGTTTTAATTTTTGACCTGACAATTGTTTCAGGTCGATACCCCAGAGCAAAACATTGACGTCGCCATTAACATCATAAGAGGAGACGGGGGTACCATTTATAAAGCTGCTCATAGTACCGCAAGTATAAAATTCGAACTCTTTGGAAAGGTGTGCTGAAATTTTGTGCATTCTCAAATTACTTTTTGCAAAACATCACGATGCCGTTTTGAAAGTATAATATGAGTGTAAAATTAAAGTCATTCTTACCGAATTCAATAGGGACATAATTCCAAATACGATGTCCCACCCAAAATGTAAAACCTGACTGTATTGCATTGTCTAACTTCCATTGTACAGTTTTGGTGTCCCCAATAAAAGCCAAATGTCCCGAGCAATTGTTGTTATGCTCATCCCACGTCATGTTTGTTGTTTTAATCACTGTTCCATCCACTGTAACAGATTTAAGGATCGTTAAAAGTCTAAGAGAGATGATTTTCATAGATTCCACAACAAAATTAGCAAGTTAATAATTTGCCTGCCAGTCTGTCTGTCTTTTAATGTTTTTCTTTGACTGTAACCTTGTAGTTTGACATACCTTTGGAAAATTTTATTAAACTTCGGCTATAAATTTTGGACAATTGTCGTGGGACTTTTGCATTTGACAAGCGTATTCCGTGGATCTAGGCCTTTCTGTGAGTATAAACAATTTTGATCGTTTGGCCAAGACCTCGGAGTTTGACCTGTGGAGAAACTTTTATCGTAGCAATAATTTTAAACAGTAGGAGCTAAGACTTTCAAATTTCATGTATACTACTTGTGACTTCAATATATAATAGTTCATGTCGTTGACCTCTGGGTTTGACCTTCATTTGAAAAAAAACATTAACATTCAGTGTGAATTTTTAAAGGTTGCTGTTAGGGCTTTTATATTTCACTTATGCATTCCTTTGGTACCATTTATTTTTATCTCATTAAGTGATTACCTTGACCTTAAAAGTCTTTTTTTTTCTAAAAACTTGAACTGAACCTTGGCCGTATTTTCAGAATGGTTGGTATAAGGGGCTATTTGTGTTTTTTATTTTGTGTCCTGAAATGTCAAGGTCGTTTGCGAAATATACAAAGTCTAGATCTTCTAGTTTTGTGGTGAAGTTCCACTTCATTCCTTTTGATTTTCTTTCTGTAATTTATTATTATAAAGTATATGAACAGTAACAACAATAATTAAGACATTGTGCAGCCTTGTTTTACACCTGTTATATCGAAACAATTTTGATTATTCACTATCTTCTAGGACTGCAAACTGGAATTATTGCTTTAAAAGTTTACATATACAAATATAGTTGAATAAATATGATGATTACTTAAAATTAAATTTAGTATGTTACCGACACCTGTGATTCAATACAATTTAAATATTTAAAAAAAAATTACCGTTGTTCAGCATTGTGCAGTATGCCATTTTTCTCAAGTTGCAGTCACCAGATTTCAATGTCGGATTTGTTTCATAAAGCTGAAACTTGACAAATCCACAGCCTGCATTTTGGTCATTGCTGGTGATATTTTCTGGGGGGGAAACACAGTATACTGACAAAGGATGTCATTATAAATTAAATATATAAAACATATAGCTTGTTAAACATTGTATGAAATGTTCGATTGCACGAAAATCAATTCTTACACCAATTTATTTTTCTTGTACACGTGCATGTAACTTCCAAAGTTAAAAATTCAAGATACATGTAACCTTCTTAAAGATTAAAGGTGCCATTTTGAAAATTCATGACACGATGTAAAAGCTCAGAGGAATATGTAAAAAAAAAAAAATCTTTCAGGATTCTTTTTCTTCAGAGCATTCTGGGTTTAATTGCAAGTATTTTTGCTAAATATATTGAAAAAAAAAATCCTGTAAGATGATAGATGATCTTATGATATAACAAATATTGGAGAACTGTCAAATTTAAGTACTAGTGAGTAGTTACACAATGCCTAACAAAATTAAGTTTGTTCAAATTACGAAACCTGACTGATCATCTAAAGCATTAACATACATAAAACACATCGGATTTAATTAATAAATATTTGCTAATCGTACAAAGTGTGCAGATTACAGAGGTAGCTAGTTTGGGACTACTGCAAATGACATTCTTTTTCTTAGTACCACTTTACCAGAATTAGCTATTGAAAACAGAGTTGCACAATACCAGGCATGCTGGCTCTAATAGGTATTTGTCCCATCCCCGAATTCACAAACTACACAATTAAGTAAAATGTGACCTTATACAACCTTTATTTCATATGGCTTATGCATGCTCAATATTTTAGTTATTAGGTAAGTGGTAATTTACGGACAAACGGACGGATGAATTCAGAGTAATTTCATCAGACCCTCTGGAACTATGGCTGTCGTGTAAAAAGTTCTAAAACCGAATAAAAGCATAATGAAAGTAAACGTAGGATTCATTTTGTGGATCGTTTCAAAAATGAAAATGAATTTGTTTATATTTACAAGCTTCTTTTACCTATTTCATACACAGCATAAGTGTGATGACCATAACCGCCGCAGCTTTGGTTTGAGTTTCCAGGACAACTCTCGTTGCAGCGTTTTGCAGTATCAAATGACGTATGTAGAGTCTCGAAAGAACAAACACACTCCGTTCCCTATTGGTAAATAGAAACTCTGTATAACTCCTTTCATGTTGCAGAATTGTCGAAAAGACACAAACACTTTAGTCACGAAGACAGTAGAGTTACCTTCAGGAGTAGAGCCTTAACAGTTGATCCTGATTGGTTGAGGAAACAGAATTGATAACAATTGGTGACATTGTTCTCCTCTAAACAGTCCTTTCTCAAAATAGAGTGACTTTCCAAAGAAATATTGTGACAACCTGTTTCAAAACGTTCTGAATGAATTACTTTTTTTAGCTCATAATGTTTGGAGTCTTGATATATTAATATCTATATTTATCTTTTTTATCCATTTAGAACAATTAATTTTAATTCGATTAACTGTTGAAATATATACCTCTTGTAATGATTGGTTTGGTTATATGATGAGCAATGATGCTTCTGTCATTACTTCCCAAACAAGTGGCTTCAAAGAAAACTATACAAATTACATTTCTATATTGTTTTTGGATATGACAATCATTATCGATGCATCAAGTTAAAGCATTATCTCTTATATTTTGCAATTTATTCATTACAAATATGAAAAGAAAGTACACATAAGTAATAAAGTTTATAACTTATTATCATGGATGATCTACTGTAAACCACCTAGTATATTATTTATACATGTATTTTTAATAAGATTGGGTCTTTAGGAGTTAACTAGCAATATTATTTAGTAATTACACACATACAAATCCTCTATTTCACATGCATACACAAGGAATCGACCTGTACAAGTGTTTTATTTTAATTTAAAACACAGTTAATTATACATGTAGTTCATATCCTTTCAAACAAACAAAGATACGTAGCGGGTTCCAGTAAATAATTTACCAAGCCTCTTTTTCACCCCTCACTAAAATATCAAAAGTAGTGAAGGGGAAACTTTAGGAGTATTGAGCAACAATATATTCGAGAAGTGGTGAAAATCAGATGTGCATGGATGCGTAAAAATTCCAAGGAACTTTTGGAAAATTTGAAATCACAAAATTTTACCAAAATCAACAGCAATTAAATTTACGCCTTTTTTACTTTATATACAACCATTTCCCACGATAACTTAAATGTCAGGCTTTTTGATATCATTGACAGCTGCTTTTTCAATAAAAATGATTTACTCACCTTGTCATTTGCAAAATAATTTATAAAAAAAATTTTTGATTGTAAACACAAGTAATCTGAAATTGATATGAAAAAGATGCTAGAGTTTCTGATTGACAATATCTATGTGATTTTTGAAGACTATGTTTTCAAACAATCTGTTGGAAATTCCATGGGTGCCAATTTGACCCCGTTATGCAGAGACTTACTGAGTACATGTATTTTTGTATTCATATGAAGCAGAATTTGTCCAAAATTTTAAATGTGAAAAGAATAAAACACTTCTATGGCCTACAACTCAACTTTTAGATATATTGATGACGCATTGTAACTTATCAATGGTAATTTCCATTCTTATGTCGATACGATATATCCCGGTGAGCTTGAAATAAAAGATACCACAGAGTCTGACACATCTGTTTCATATTTAGATATTTTACTTGGAAAAGACGTTAATAGTAACTTTACAATCAAGCTTTATGACAAACATCATGACTTTAACTTTTCACTCGTCAACTTCCCTTACTTATGCAGCAGTATACCTTCATCACCTGCATATGGGGTTTAGGGGAGGAACAGCTAAAGTCGGACAGCATCGAATGTCGGACAGTCTTCTCTTTCAGAAAAAAATCGTTACTAAATTTAATATCATTTGATTTTTTCTTTCAGTATCTCAATCTAAAGGAAGTTATTGATTGTTTCATACAGATATGGTCGTGAAAACGTTTGAAATAATGTATAAAATTTGAAGGATCCATACGCGTCTCGCGGATCCGGATAAAATTCGCATGCGCACTGAGCGCGCACCTGTCAACAGTGACTTGGCGAAATCTTCAGTTTGCCGTCGGTACTTAATGATTGCCAATATATTTTGTAATTATATCATACTTTTACATGATTAATGTTAATTATTCCCATAATAATAATTTTTTGATGGATATTTATTTATAAAACCATTAAAATTAAACTGTCCGACTTTACATTCTCGGTCATTTAAAGTCGGACAGAGGAGAATTTAAAGTCGGACAGCACATTATATTGAATAAATTGTATTTTAATTGTCATATTTTTAAATACTAGAACAATTTCTTATAATGTTATTAAACTTACTAGCAATTTAAGAGTATTTCAGCTTTTGTAAATCAAATTCTGCCGATTAGCTGCAACCTTTTGGAAGGAAGAAATTAAAAAAAAACGTTTTATCACTTACCTTATAGAAATTGTTTCATTTCAGAAAAAAAACAATGAAAAACACGTAAAGCAGAAACGATTTCATTGAATTTTAACAGCAAAAGACTGATATAATATTGCAGAGAAATTAAATACTGTATACATAAACCGAAGAAAATAAAAGAAGGAAAGGGAAAGAAAGAGAAGAAAAGAAAATCTATTTTAAAAAAATCAACAAAGTCAATTTTTTTCGTGGCTTTATTTGAGTTTCATGTTTATACCTCATCACTCATTCAAGTGGGAAAAAAGGTTTTCTTCTTGAAAATTAAATAAGTTCCGGATTACTAATTCTAATGTAAAGATAGTGAGATATATAGTTTTCTGTCTATAATCATTTATATAAAATGGAGACAATTTAAACCCAAAAAATTATTCACACAATAACACATCGCTTTATAGATCATAGATCGCATAATACATGTACTATATGCTAATTTAAATTTCTTGGTATATAAATGGAAAAATTATCTAAATAATCCACACGATTACTAAGTATCTTACGTAAAAATAACTTTAAGTGTTCATGATTTTTTTTCCCCGGGCACTTGGTATCATTTTTGTAAGCTGGGGAAGGGCTAGAAAATTAAATTAAAAAAAAAATCAACTTACCTGAGTGAAAAAAAAACGACAAGAAAGAAAGAGTGGCTAATTGTCCAAACTCAAAGAAAATTCTATTTCGGAGGTTGATGGGAGGGTACGTTCCATTTGATTACATCTTTCAAAACCGAATTTTATTCATACATTACCAGATTACCCTGATTTGACAATAATAAAAAGGTAGAGGTGGGACAAACAGCCTTTCAATGAACTTGAATTTTCAATAGTGTAAAGTAAATGTTTGGGGGGAAAGTGAGGGGTCGCCCCCCCCCCCCACCCCCACCCCTGATACTTTGTGCATGCTCCACTACGATTTAACACCTGAAAAATGAAGTAAATTGGACTTTAAATGCCGAAACCAGTATGTGTCCGACTTTAAATTCTACATGTCCGACTTTCACTGTCACTGTCTGACTTTATCAGCCTTTGATTTTCCGTGTTTGGTTTTGATTTATAGCATTACAAAGCTTTTAACCAATTAAGAAATAAGGTATCATTTTTTGAGTTTTATTGAGATGTAAAACGGGTTGGTCACGTGATCAAATCCCATAAAGCCCGAAGGGCTTTATGGAAGATTTGATCACGTGGCAACCCGTTTTACATCTCAATAAAACTCAAAAAATGATACCTTATTACTTATTTTTACATTTGTGACTTATTCATACTTTATATTTGCCTGATTGTTACTTTTAACGTGTGAAATGCGTTAATTTTTCAAACCCAACGGCATGTATATGTAATCCACTAAACGCGCGTTGGTCCTTTATGACGTCACAGAGAAATTACGTGGAACGTTTATCCAAAAGCACATCTATGACCTCTTGACCCCAAACCTGTATTTACACAGTTATAAAAACGCTTGCCTTCAGTAGTGTTATGTAAAGGAAAACATTTGCAAATGTAAATATTGAAAATTAAGAATAGAAAGAGGGTAAAAGCATCATTTTATGTGACGTAAAACTTTCCGGTTTGGAGAGTGTACCGAAGGCGCAACGAGAAGGTCCGAAAAACCGTCCGACTTCCGCTGTTCCTCTAGGGGCCTATATCTCTCAGTTGATTCGCAACGCAACAGCATGCTCTAAGTAAAAACAAGTTATTGACAAACAAGCTGATGTTTAAACAAGAATATCAGCAGTGTCATTTAAAGTCATAATTTCGTAAATTCTGTGGTCGATACAATGACCTTGTCAGCAAATACAATTTATCATTAAGTCAAATGCTGACGGATAGTTTTCATAAGAATTTTTAGTCATTTTATACACACTGAATTGTCTACAGCTACACACTTAACGTTCAGATATTCTCAACCATGCATATTCTACCCCAAATAATGAATTGGGAATTTACTAACTCTAGGAAACAAGGAGGAAGTTGTAAAACTGCAGTGATAGCCGAAGAAAAAAAATACACTTACCCAAGTGGAAATAACATAGCAGCTTGAATATCATCGTGTACTGTGCGTTACAAACAAGCCAGGAAGTATTTTTCAAATAGAGAAGATACGGAAATCACTTCGAGTGGTCCCTGCACTGATCAGATTCTTAGTAAACAGTAAGTATACAGTACTCCCTGCCCACTTTCTTGTCTATATAAGTTACACTCAGAAAGTATTGTAAGATAAGGTTTGAGAATGATGGTACTATTAAAATGAAAAAGAATGAACGAAAATATAGAAAAAAATTGCAAAACACAGTACTTCGAATTAAATTCACATTTCAATGCGTGTTTTGTCTTGTACTTCATCTAAAACTCTTTAAATAACTCCATTCTTTTTTCTCTTCTTTTGTTAAAATTCCTAATTTGTGCTACAAACCGTAATGTGTAGAAGGAACTGAAAACGTTCGAAAGTTTTTGCACACCACACGACGCCTAACGATCTTCAAAAACAGAAGAACGTTGAGGGACAACGGTCTAAACACATTTAATGTATCCTTTCAAGGAATATCCAACCTAATTATAATTTTGTAAACCAATTCGAGTTAACGTTTTCGGTCATCCCTTTGTTTTACATGAATCAACAAATATGACAGTCACAAGGTAAGCATTTTGTCCTCTTATTTTGGTAAAATAAAAAGTTTCGCAAAATTTTATCCATTTTATCTAAGAAAGAAATAGATAAAATGTATAACATGTATGAATATTTTTAAAATAAAAGATACATGTGTTGTTTTACTTTATTTTGTTCTAAATTAAAACAACAAAGCCGGGGTTCCTGTGCTTTGTCCCTTATTCTTTTATTTTATTATTCCCTCGCAAAGGACGGGTATGGTGTCAGCCTTTGTGTGTGAGGGTGAGGGAGGGTGTGTGTGTGTTAGGGTGTGTTTGTTTGTTATATGTACGAAACAGAAGTGATGTAATGATGTTCAGTACTGCCCTAGTTTATAGACATCCTCTTTGTTGTGGCATGGTCTGCTTTGCTTTGCGTTTCTTAATTATTTGAAACAAGTTGCAATGCAACTTAAAAACACACTTAATTATGAGAAATGTCTCGAAAGAAAAAACCCATGTCACCAATTTGTTGTTGCGTATGATACATGTCTTCCCTTTAGCTCAAATGGTAGAGCAGTGGACTGACATGTCAGAACCGCAGGGTCCAATCCCAAGGAATTCTGAATAACATACAAAAGAGAACTTTTAAAAATATAAAATACATTCAAAATTTAATTCAATATAAAAACAGTCTTAGAAAAAAAGAATAAAAGAATAATTCTAGAAATGATTTAGCTTACCTGATTGAAACAAATCAAAAGTCTTTATAAGTATAATTTTAAGGTTCAGTTTATTCGTAGAAAGCAGGACAGAAAGTGAATTTGCTAAAGTCACTTTCTGTCCACAAAAATTTCGGACTTAACGTAATTTGACCAATCAGACTGCATGTTACGAAGTTCATACCTATTACAGTTCCCTTTGATGTGTGACGTCATTTGTTCAGAAGTCCATCAGAAGGTGATATATTCAATTGCACGTTTTTTTTACGCGAAGAGGTAACTAATAACGGATTAGCTTTAATCGAAACAAGATATAAAAAATTTATCTTCGAGGAATTTTGACGTGTCATACTAATTGCCTATAAAGAGTAATTTCTAAAGAGCCGAAACTGGGAATATAATTTATCTGTTTGTACACCGGATGTCAAAATAATTTGATCCTAATTGACACATGGATTGGTAACAAAGAAAGGTGTAATTAGTTGTTTTTTTTTTGTTGAGAAAACTTTATTTAAAAAAAATTAAAGAAGAGAAACAAAATGAATAATAAAAAATAATGAAGAATAACTGGAAATTATTTGTTTTACATGAAAAGTTTAAATAAAGCGCTTGTGAAAAATTTTCAATTAAAATAAAAATGACATTGTATTAAAAAATCAATTTTAACTTATATAATCTGTTACATTTAAGTTTTGAATCTCTTAAATTGCAAAAGTTTAATATAACACTAGCAGTTCGTAACTCACCACCAGAAGATTTGCTTATCTCATCTGTGGGAACCTCACTTTCTGTATCATCATGGTCATTAGAAGGGTCCGCAGAACCTTGATTAATAAGAGAATACTTAAATCATCTTTGAAAAATTTGTAACTGCTTTAAATAAGGATATGTTACAATTAATGTTCAATCAAGTAGTTTAAATGCTTATAATTACATGCAGCGTTCGTAACACATCATGGTCTGAGGTTTTGATTATGTCATCGTTGTGAATTACACTTTCTATGGCATTAGAAAAATCTGCTTCTTGTTGTTTTTTTAAAGTAAATCAGTTTTGAAATCCTTTAAAGTGCTATATCAATATACAACAAAATAGTTGAGGACGCTTATAATAACATGTGTAGCGGTATTTGGAGTTAACATCGGTGAATCCATTACGAGTTTTCAACTAGGAATATCTTCAAATAAATGATATCCAATTTAAATCATTTTAATTTTTTTCTAACAAAAAATGTGAAATAAGTAGTGAATAAGTAAGT
The DNA here is from genome assembly GCF_032062105.1 of Saccostrea cuccullata. NCBI lineage: Eukaryota > Metazoa > Mollusca > Bivalvia > Ostreida > Ostreidae > Saccostrea > Saccostrea cuccullata. Next base: position 310,964 of record NW_026930434.1, on the reverse strand, counting down.
AATTGTTTACACAGAACTTATAGAAAACTAGGCATTTTCTTACATATATAATAGTTACTTTTTCAATAAAATTAGAACTCAGGAGCCAGTTTCACAAAGCTGTCTTATGACTAAGATCTGTCTTAAGACCGAAAATTATCTTAAGATTGCACCATAGCTGTTTCACAAAACTGTCATATCTTATGATAATCTTAACATCTATCAAAATCTTAAGACAACTAGATACATGTCTTAAGTCTAAAGTGAAACTGGTGACAATATATATTTTGGCTAAAAACCTAAGGATATTTAAAGATAAACGGGTTTTAGTGATAGAACAATCCTTTGGACTATATTAGGCCAGACGGAACGATGCCCCCCCCCCCCTCCGCAAAAAAATATTTTTGCCTATAAATAAACGACAGAAAACCTAAAATGTACCTACTTTATGTTTTACCACTTTATTCATCTCAATGCATTTTTTCTTTGCTTGTGTCCCCTCCCAACTGAAATTGCATCCCCCCAAATGCTTCTTGAGGCAGTGTATGTACATTTATGTAAAATCCATATATCATATATAACTTTATTCAAAATTGTTTCATATTAATTCCATACCCCGCAAGAATATCACAATAACTATGACCAAACATTGCTAATTTAAGCAATTTTTTAAAATGACATAAGTAATTCCAGATCCTGTGTTCGAGATTCATGTGGTTTGTTTATTGATAGGGTACATGATATCTTTTTAATAAACAGAAATACGAAGTATATGAATTTTAGGGATTAGATAAGTCCATGAAAGTAAAAACTTATATGTAGCTACACTTCATTTTTTAGAAGTTTTACTTTATTTTGTTACATTATGGTGATTTTTTTTAGAAAGTAGAAAGTAAACATTTCATTCAGTAGTACAAATTAAAATTAGATAAAATCACAATTTTATTCTTGAGGTATCCCTCATTAATCTACTGGAATGTGTAATGTGTATGAAAATCATGCTGTAACACTTGATGTTGTATGTACATGCATTCTTCCTTCTTTTTTAATAGTATTGAAATTATAAAGCTTTGACTGGAAATTGTTTTTCGTTTCTTTTCTTCATCTTCTTTGATATTTTGTTGCAGTAGTTGAAGTGTTTTAAAGACACCTACGTCGAATTTTATGAACGAACTTTGAACACGATTTGGTGTTTTAAAAGGATTCCTAGCTATAATCATTCATTAATTGCAAACGGGTGAAACACAATATAGGGCGCATTAAGAATACCACATTGTTATACATGATTTTAAGAAATGTTATTTTCTTTAAATGCAATTTATCATAATTCATTTATAGTAATACTTATAAAGGACTTGTGTGCAAAATTTTGTTGATCTAGCCTTAACAGGATTTAAGTAAATGAAAACAAGAGGCCCAGGGGCCACAGCGCTCACCTGAGCACATCGGGCTTGAATTTACTCCCCCCTTCCAGGCATTCATCATTTGAACAAACTAGAATCTACACTACCTGAGGATGATTCCATATAAATATCACTAATCATAGCTTTGAAGTACTTGAAAAGAAGATTTTAAAAGGTTTCCCTATATATCCCTATGTAAAACTTGGGTCGGCCATTTTGGCCCCACCCTAGCCCGGGGGTCATGATTTGATCAAACTTGAATCTACACTACCTGAGGATGATTCCACATGAGTTTCATCTTTCCTGGACCAGTGGTTCTGGAGAAGAAGACTTTCAAAAGATTTTTCCTATATATTCCTATGTAAAACTAGGGTCGGCCATTTTGGCCCCACCCTTGCCCCGGGGGTCAAGATTTGAACAAACTTGAATCTACACTACCTGAGGATGATTCCACATGAGTTTCATCTTTCCTGGCCCAGTGGTTCTGGAGAAGAAGATTTTTAAAGATTTTTCCTATATATTCCTATGTAAAACTTGGGTCGGCCATTTTGGCCCCACCCTTGCCCCGGGGGTCATGATTTGAACAAACTTGAATCTACACTACCTGAGGATGATTCCACATGAGTTTCATCTTTCCTGGACCAGTGGTTCTGGAGAAGAAGATTTTTAAAGATTTTATTTATATATTCCTATGTAAAACTTGGGTCGGCCATTTTGGCTCCACCCTTGCCCCGGGGGGTCATGATTTGAACAAACTTGAATCTACACTACCTGAGGATGATTCCACATGAGTTTCATCTTTCCTGGACCAGTGGTTCTGGAGAAGAGGATTTTTAAAGATTTTTCCTATATATTCCTATGTAAAACTTGGGTCGGCCATTTTGGCCCCACCTTTGCCCCGGGGGTCATGATTTGAACACACTTGAATCTACACTACCTGAGGATGATTCCACATGAGTTTCATCTTTCCTGGACCAGTGGTTCTGGAGAAGAAGATTTTTAAAGATTTTTCCTATATATTCCTATGTAAAACTTGGTACGGCCATTTTGGCCCCACCCTTGCCCCGGGGGTCATGATTTGAACAAACTTGAATCTACACTACCTGAAGATGATTCCACATGAGTTTCATCTTTCCTGGCCCAGTGGTTCTGGAGAAGAAGATTTTTAAAGATTTTTCCTATATATTCCTATGTATAACTTGGGTCGGCCATTTTGGCCCCACCCTAGCCCCGGGGGTCATGATTTGAACAAACTTGAATCTACACTACCTGAGGATGATACCACACAAGTTTCATCTTTCCTGGCCCAGCGGTTCTGGAGAAGAAGATTTTTTAAAAATGCCATTAATTTTTAACAAATTCATGATTATCTCCCCTTGGAAAAGGGCGTGGCCCTTCATTTGAACAAACTTAAATCCTCTTCACCCAAGGATACTTTGTACTAAGTTTGGTTGAAATTGGCCCAGTGGTTCTTGAGAAGAAGATGAAAATGTGAAAAGTTTACGACAACAACGACAACGACAACAACGACGACAGACAACGGACAAATTTTGATCAGAAAAGCTCACTTGAGCCTTCGGCTCAGGTGAGCTAAAAAGTACCGCAAATATGACTTTTTTTCTGCGTTATGCGGTTGCACTTCGAAATTACAGCATTTTTCAATTGAAATAATTGTTAAATGCCATATACTTTCATGCCAATGATCATTATCAGACTTTAGAATTTATTTCACAAATTATTTTGGTGTTTGAATTTTCAGAATTGAATAACAACTTTTGAAGATATGAAAGAAAATGTAATAGGGGTCCCTGCAATGTTATACATTTTTCACATAATTTTACCCCTATGATTAAGCCAAGTAAACAGAAAGTCCATATCACTTATTTTTTCAGATTTCTGTCTAAATCCACAGTATTAATGTTCTGTTACTTACAGAAAAAAAGTTGGGTTATGTAACCATTGTAATGAAATTTCATCATGTTTTTATGTGGAAAATTAAGTTTTTACAAAAAACTGTAGTGTCCGTAACCACTTAAATTATGTGAATTTGGAAGGCTCTATAAATATCTAAACTAATTTCCTACAAAGGTGTTTCATATAGATGCTGAGATGTGTTGAAATTTTCCTCATCATCACCACAGTGCTGTTTCTCTGGTGTCATCAGAAATGTGGTTACGAACACTACAAAATCCTGTAGTGTCCGTAACCTGTATTTTAGTCAGTTTGAAACAGGCTGTGTTAAAACACTAAAGCTAGTCTATTAACAAAGGTCAGAGGTTTGTTTAACAAGTTAATCAATGTACTTTACTTTTTTCCCTCATTTTGATAATGTAGCTAATTTGGAAAACTCAGATTGCACCATTTCCATATACAAGATCCTTGGTGTTTCATCACCTTGATATTGGCAGATGCTATTGACATCCTAGAATTTAAGTCAAATAGCATGTCATTATTTTTTCATTGTTTAAGTCAACTGGTGTTATATTGTTACATTTACGAAAATCTTGTTGGAATTCCTCTATTTAAGGTTAAGTTTCATCCTATTTTAAATAACTTGTAGAGTGTAGTGCCCGTAACCAAAAGTTGAAAAAATGAAATATCTTTATTTTTTTCTCCATAAAATTTACAGATAAAGAACTATATGCGGTATATTGCATATATTTGCCCCCACAAAAGTCAAATTTTGAAAACTTCCTGAAATGTGCTGAATTCAATAAATTGTATGAGAAATATAAATTAACAGAAAATATTATAGAGTCAAAGCAGTGTATTCACAATTTTTGTTTTTATGACGTCACAAACTAGTCCGATTTTATATACTTTTTCAGAAAGAGGACAAAATGGACAAAATTTCAACAATTTTAGCTTTAAAATTTATAGAGCGCAAGATTGTTCAGGAACAATATTGACATATTTCTTTGATATTATCATTCTACACATTATATCAAAATATTGATCCTGAACACACATGCGCTCGGTGACTTTTACTCAAAATATCGACGAAATATGTACATTTTTCTGTAAAATTCATAAAAAAAACTGAAATTTACGTCATGTTTGTGACGTCATTACGTACATATGGCGTCATTACTTATGAAAATATTTAGTGCTTTGAAGTCAGCATATACTCCCCTGTTTAAGAACTTAATTAAATATATCTCCATCAAAGTTTGATTTGGGGGGCAAATATTGGTTATTACCGAATAAAGTTCTTATTGAAGCAGTGTATTATTAAATTTAGAGATAAAAAGGTGTTTATTAGCTGGAATTCTTTTAGATCAGGTGTTTTTTTTTTCTTTACTGCAAGTACTAAAATAATGACTGGACACCCACAATGACATAAAAATAGTTAAAAATTATTATCATGAGTTACATATCACATATTTCTTGTGATATATTGCTTCAATTGTCTAGTTGCTTATAAGGTAATATCTTAAAATGTGTTAAATGCAAGTAAATTGTTAAACGGTGGGGAAGTAATTTGGTTACAGACACTACAAAAACATTTCAAAAAAGAAAACAACTAAAATTACACCAATTTCAGATAAAGTATTGTATATTTAACTCTTTGAAGAAAAATAGAATGCTTCGCAGAATAAAAAAATAAATAAATTATAAAGAAATATTAGTGAGCTTTAATCTTCAAGACTTGACTTTTCTACTTGCACATAACACCTGTATAAAGTTACACTTGTATATATATTTATTCAAAGTATATTGGTTATGGTATGCTTTCATCAGATGAAGTTGAGAAATGAAGAATAAAAAAATCGGGAGAAGCTGAACCAGAAATAAAATAGTGAAAAAAGGTTAGGAAAAGGGCTGAAAAACAAAAACTTCATCCTCAAGCCTGTGAAAAATTAAAGTATTGTGTAGTGTCCGTAACCCTTAAATTTGGTTAATTGACTTCGTTGATCAGTGTACGTACATTCTAAATAGTTTTCATAAAACTTTAATAAATTAGAGAACTTTTCTTCTGCACTTCAGTTATATAGGTATGTGAGATAAGGAAGTTTCAGGATTTCCTAAACTGGATTTTTTTTTCCTATTAGCATTATAGTTCTGCAAGTAAATGGTTTTTACTCGAAACAATATCGAATTTTCATGCACTTTGTATTTAATAATCATTTAATCATCAATTATCATCAATTTGATTTCTAATAGTTCAGACGTTAATAAAAAAAATATCTGAAAAATTAAGGAAGACAATTAAACTTCTTGAACAAAAAATACTTGTGAAATTGAAGAATGGAATTCGTCTTAAGATTTGTCTTAAGATTTTTTATACTTAAGATAGTTTTGTGAAACAGCAGTGACAAATCTTATGATTGTCATAAGTCAGTTCTTAAGATGATCGTAAGATCTATCTTACGACAAATCTTACGATACTTTTGTGAAACCCAGCCCAGAATACTTTGTACCTTGCATTGAGAACTGATCATCCTAAAAATAACTTTGTAAAAGATCAATTTGACTCTGCACACAATTCTCTCAAATCAATATTAACAGAATGGAAGTATCCTTACAGGAGGATAATACATAGATTTTGAAATATAAATCACATTGGCAGTAAAGGCAGAGATTTTAAAAAAACGTAAATATATTAAGCAATGAATCATTATTCATTTTCTTTAAAGATATCTGTTAGTTTCATATCTGAAACGATGCATGGAAACAAATACTCAATTTGTATATATTTTAAAAAAAATTGATTCATTGCTTAATTGAAGCAGATCTTTACAGGAGAAGGAATCACTTGTTGGGGTCTTCAACTCGAATTCAAATATATCAACTTTTTTCCTCCAATTTCATTCTACAGTCAACTCGATGCATTCCAGTGAATTCGAAGTTAAAGACAACGCAGAGTCTACCAACAAGTACATCCTATCATTTGGTCGTATTTTGACTCACATATTAGATAAAAAATATTAGGTATTTTAGTCTAAATTTGACTATGGATAATCCCATCTACACCCGCTTAATACACAGGGCCCTCGGCAGATGTGACAAGGGATGCTTACTCCTCGTATCATCGATCACTTGGTTATCCTCACTTTTGTAATTAAGCCAAGAGAATTACTTAGTAAGGGGGAACTACCTTAACCAATAAATATTATTGTGTATATACAAATAATACTAGAACAGCAGACGCTCAGTGGGTAGATCGTCTGTACGTCCGTTCATTACGCTTTGGGGGACCCATCTCTTATCCGCGGCTCCTCTTATTCCATTATTCCTTTGAAGGAAATTCGATGAGACTTTCACAGAATACATTGTGAATTTGTCCTCCTATTTTACTTTTTGTGATCCGACACTTATTTTGGGTTTCCCATAGCAAAAATGGACACTGTCATTCTTTCTATTATATTCAAGGGTACCCATCTCTTATCTGCAACCCCTATACTACTGAAAATAAAATTAAATGATACTTTCAAAGATTCTTTATAACATAATGTCATTTTGCACCTCCTATTTTACTTTTTGACGTTACATTTATTTCGGTTCCCCCAGAGCAAAACATGGACTTTGCTACTAACATCATATCGGAGGCGGAGGTATCATTTAATGAGCTCAGTGCTCGAGTGTAACATTCTGAAATTTTGTGCATTTTTAAATTGTTTAATGCAAAACATCATAATACAAGTTTGAAAATTTCATATGAGTGTCAGATAAACGTCATTCTTACCGAATTCAAAAGGGACATAATTCCAAATACGATGTCCCACCCAAAATGTAAAACCTGACTGTATTGCATTGTCTAACTTCCATTTTACAGTTTTGGTGTCCCCAATAAAAGCCAAATGTCCTGAGCAGTTGTTGTTATGTTCATCCCACGTCAAGTGTTTTGTCTTAATCACTGTTCCATCCACTGTAACAGGTTTAAGGATCGATAAAAGTCTAAGAGAGATTTTCATAGATTCCGCTACAAAATTAGCAACTTAATAATTTGCCTGCCAGTCTGTCTGTCTTTTAATGTTTTTCTACAGATATTTGGAAAACTCTAAATTGTAATATGTGCAAATGAAATATCGAAAGTATGCAGAATTCTATTGTAAAACAATAGTTCGTAACTCACCATCATCAGATTTGTTTATCTCATCTCTGAGAACTACTCTCTTTGTGCCATCATGGTCATTAGAAGAATCTGCAGTATCTTGTTTATTAAAAGAAAATTTAGATTAGCTTTGAAATACATGTAACTGCTTTAAAGCTAAATAATGTACAATGAAATATTTAAATGTATGCTTGTATTAACATCGTAACTCACCACCAGAAGATTCGTTTATCTCATTTATGAAAATTTCACTTTCTGTGTCATCATGGTTATTAGAAGAATCTGCTTCATCTTGTGAATTAAAAGAAAATACCATATTTGAGGTACATTGATACTCTGATAAGAGAGATAACTCTTGATAACACAAATGTCTATAATTCCTTTATAAATTTGTCAAGTTTAAGTGCCTTTTTTGTCGAATTTTGCCCCGCAAGCCATGCTTTATTTGTTTGTATTTTATTCAGCAGATACATTTCCTTTGGAAAATCATAAAAGATAAAGAAAAATTTCATATGAGTGAGCAGAGGGTTTATGAACCTTAAATCAGTTTTGAAATTAAATTAAAAATCCTTTAAAGTGCTAAATTAATGTACAACAAAATAGTTGATGTTCATAATAACATATGTAGCGGTATTTGGGATTAACATCAAAGAATCAATTATTCAACTAGGGATGTCTTTAAGAAAATGTTATTCAATTTAATTTCCTTTTAATTTAATTTTTTCTAACAAAAATGTGAAATAAGTAGAGATCTCTGCAATTATAAAGAAGAGAGATAAAAATCTTTACTCAGAGCTCATAGGAAACTGGGCTTTTTCATATCATGTACAACTACTTTTTCAATAAAATTGCACTTGCGTTGGCGTCGGAAGCAAATTGAAATGGGTGGGGGGGGGGGGGGGCTGAAAGAGAGAGAAAAAATTCAAACCTAAAAAAAACTCGACTCGCAAAAAAAAAAAATTGTTCAAACACACGAAAATCCTATTTCGTGGAGAGTGGGGGTGGGGTTTAGGATCGACCATTTTTCAGTACCGAAAGATTTTCAAAACACTACCTTCTTTGACCTAAACTTAAAAATTCAACGTGCCTTTTGAAAGGTGGGAGGGGAGGGGCTAAACCTAGGCCCCGATGTTCAATGATTACATGTATTTTATATCTGTGTTTGCAAAAGGGGGGGGGGAGGGGCTAAAGCCCCCCCCCAGCCCCCGGTTCCGATGCCTCTGAAATTGGGACTTAAAATATGTTGTACCTCGGGAACTTATCATCCCCAAATTACTTTGTAAAAATCAATTTGATTCTACACACAATTATCTGAATTTGATATTAAACAGATGCAAGTTTTCTTCTATTCATGTGAAGTGTTTGGAGACTAAAAATTGTGGGAATTACGATGGTGAATAATTGTGTTCCTTTATCTGCCGACCTGTTTTTCTATTCATTTGAAGCAGAAAAACACTTGCTGTGGCCTTCAACTCGAATTCAAATATAAATAAATACTTCTTTCTTCCTATTTCATTCAACAGTCTACTCGATGTATATTCCAGTGAACTCGAAATTAAAGACAAAGCAGAGTCTACCACAAGTACATCCTATCACTTGGTCGTATTTTCTCTCATATATTAGATATAAATTGTTAGGTATTTTATGCCCTGTTCACACGGAGAGTTTAATTCGCAGTAAATTAATGCGAAGTAAACTAATGCGAATTAAAATAATGCGAATTAATTGCGTTCACACGACAGCTAATGCGAAGTAAACTAATGCGAATTAAAATTTTACTTCTGCAGTCCGACGTCAGCACGGCTATTATGACGTCATTTGCAAATCACGTCACCTTATGCAGAAGCAGATCCATTGGCATAAAGGCAAAGTCTCTGTATACACATTTTAATGATTAACAATATTTTCCTTAGTTTTTCACTCAAAAATAGCACAAGTACCTATAGCTGACCACTGACAAGTGGCATTTGACTAAATTTTGCCATTACGCATGCGTCAGAATTTAATCCGACTTAACTCAATATGAGTTAAGTCCCGTTATGGAGACAAATAGAGATAAAAAGTTCAGGGAAGATAACTCTCACTCAAATGCACTGACTTCATTTAGCCACATCCATTGCGCATGTGCACTTGCTCTTCCTTTCCATCTTCCGTCATCCATTGAAGCTCAGCATCGAGTTTAGTCTCAACAATATTCATCTTCATCTTGTGTTCCTTTGCTCCAACGTCGGAAATATGAACATAATCAGGGCAAATAAATCCTGGACTAAACGCCCATCCATATTACCCGATGTGTGAATAATATCATGGCATATCTAAAGTATCAACATCCCCAACGATATTAACCATGTGTGCAGCAACCATCGCAGTAGATGAACTCTTGTTTGTGAACATGACCTCAGTGTATCAATACCTTGGTGAAATCAAACCAACTTTTCGTTGTTATTAAAACCAACGTTTACAAATGGTGCCCACATACATTGGACTTTACCAATAGCCGCCATGCAGTGATCACGTGCCTGTTGGATCCGCCACGACATAGATCGGTGTCACATATCATCGGGTTCGGACTGCAAAATATTCCATCCATCATGGCTTCCGTGTAAACATTTGTCGGTAAAATTGTTTTAATTTTTAAGTGTAGCATTTCGACTGACCGCTAGGGGGAGGAAACGAACGACAACTCAATCATCAGCGGTAGTGGTCTTTTACTGTGTTGAGTGTGTCCGTGCATTTGCAGATACGCACTCTTCGTGTTTCGCATGACAGACCTTTATCTGGTATGTGACATTGCCTTTATCAGTAAAAATAATTTTCTATAGGTATTTGGTGAAATTATTCTATAATAGTTTTACTGTATATGTTATTAGATTAAATGTAAATAAATTTTTAAAATACATGTCTAACATGTACGATACAAGAAAATAATTTTTTTCACATGTTCTTCTGCTTGCTCGAAGTTGCTCGCCAGCTAAAAATTGGGGAAAATGCTTACAAAGGTCATGTGAAAATTACACGTTCTATAAATTTGTAAATTTTTGTAAATCTTTTTTTAACCAATTGACGTGGTATTCTGTTGTTAATTTTTTTTCTTCATCGGGATCGGGATCGGAGGCATCGTTGGTATTTTCATGATTTGTATGATATAGAATAAAGTGCTGACAGTTCAGAATTCCTATAAATATAATGAAATTTTTGCAATTTGAAATACATTCCTTAATTATTTTTATTTTAAAATCATTCAAACTGTATATCCAGTTATATATTATTTTGCTTAATTTCAATCGCGCTCGAAATACTTTTCGTAGTTATCTTCCCTTATAGGTCACAGACGTTGTTAGTGTTTGGGTATTTTTGGGCATCAATATTTACTTTATTCTGTATAATTTCATAACAATGAATGTTTATTCCTTTAATCTTCTGCACTTAACTGCTCAGAAATCAAGAATTGAATGTCGAATTCTATCTTTTAATTTTTAGGTGGAATTGCTATTAAGTGCAGTCAAATCACAGAACGATAAGTAAGAGGGGGTCAAATCACAGAATGATAAGTAAGAGGTCAAATCACAGAATGATAAGTAAGAGGTCAAATCACAGAATGACTGTGAATGAACCTTAAGAATGACATTTTCTGCACATTCAACCATAGTGGCATGTATCACTTTGTTAATTTAACTGTTAATATTTACTTATCATTTAATTGAATTAGTTTGTGCATCAATCAGATGATCTCTTGACAGTCTTGTAAATTTTTACACTTGTGCTTGTCTTGATATATGCTATTTATTCCATGTTTATTTATTTAATTTTGCATTGACATCACCTAATATTTACTTGCCATTTAATTTAATTATTCTGTGCATCAATCAGCTGATCTCTTGACAGTTTTGTAAATTTTTATACTTGTGCTTGTCTTGATATATGCTATTTATTCAACGTTTATTTATTTAATATATGCTATTTATTCAACGTTGAATATTAATCAATAAAGCCATGACAAAAACTGCCAATCATTCTTGATCTATTTTGTCGACATAATTCGAATTAGCTTCGCTTAGCGTTCACACGGAGCTAATGCGAAGTAATTTAATGCGCAGTAAACTAATTCGAATTAAACTAATTCGCATTAAATTCTCCGTGTGAACGCTAAGCGAAGCTTATTCGCAGTAACTTTACGTTTAATTCGAATTAAATTCTCCGTGTGAACAGGGCATTAGTCTAAATTTGACTTCAGATAATCCCATCTACACCCATTTAATACACAGGGCACTCGGCAGGTGAGACAAGGGATGCTTACTCCTCGTAGGCACCTGAATCCTGATTGAATTTCCATGTTTTTTTTTACATCATGTTCAAAGATTTCTATTGATTAAAGGTCTTAGGAGAGCAATCACTCTTCGTCATCATCACTGCAAATTCTCGAGAAACCATATAAATACCGGGGTATAACAAACAAACAACCCTCTCTAAATCAAAAAGGTTGTAGATGAGAGGGGCGACACCTTGTTACAATTGTTCCTTCCTTATTTTAACTGGCCAACAGTTCCAACAAACAGAAAATTGACAAAATAGCATTTTGCATAACCTAAGCAATTTTTATTCAATACCTGAAAATATTTCGGAACCTTAAAAATCTACTTTATAGGGGGTTTTTTTTATTTATTTTTTTTTTATTTTATTTTTTTAATCAACTTATTTTTTTGAATAACCCAAGACGAGAATATTGCTTTTACGTCCTCCGTATTGTACGCGAGCATAGAAAAGTTGAAGAAGTTACCATAGTCTCAAGAACCAAAAATGGCATAGAGGAAGACCAAGATTCAAAAAGATTATCAAAACATTTTTTTTCAACTTTGCACGCCCCAACTAAATGTTGTTTACAAGTTTAAAAGTACACTAACAATAAAAGTGGCGTGATCTTAATACACTGTATGCACGATAACAACAAAACAGTAGATATAACCTTTTCATACTCCCCCCTTGAAAAGTGAACGGGATGTCTGTATGTCAGTCTGTTACGATTTGGGGTACCCACCTCCTCTTTTACCACTGAATGAAATTTGGTGAGCCTTTCACATATTCTTTGTTACATACGGTGTGTAGTACCACTGTGACCTCCTATTTTACTTTTTGATCCGACACATATTTTGGGTTTCCCATAGCAAAACATTGATACTGCGATTCTTTCTATAATATAAAAGGGTGTCCATCTCTTATCCGCAACTCCTCCTATTCCACTGAATAAAATTTAAGTAAGAATTGATGTATCTTTTTTGAGTTTTATTGGGATGTAAAACGGGTTGGTCACGTGATCAAATCCCATGAAGCCCGAAGGGGTTTATGGGATTTGATCATGTGCCAACCCGTGTTACATCCCAATAAAACTCAAAAAATGATACCTTATTACTTATATTTACATTTGTGACTGATTTATTAAAAATAGTAAGGCACTGAAGTTTTAAATCCATAAGAAATTTACATTTTTTTCAAAACCCAACAGTTTAATTTGAATACGATGAACACGTCGTTCACTTATGACGTCACTATGAAATTACGTAGATCGCTTGTGACTAAACAATCAATTTATGATCACATGGCGAACATGTTTTACCGAGATGTAAAAACACCTTGTTCAAATGGTGTTATATAAGGACACTGCAAATGTAAATATTGATGCTTTCACAGATTCTATATTATATAATACCATTGTGCACCTCTTTGTTTTAATTTTTGACCTGACAATTGTTTCAGGTCCCCCAGAGCAAAACATTGACGTCGCCATTAACATCATAAGAGGAGGCGTGGGTACCATTTATAAAGCTGCTCATAGTACCGCAAGTATAAAATTCGAACTCTTTGTTAAGGTGTGCTGAAATTTTGTGCATTCTCAAATTACTTTTTGCAAAACATCACGATGCCGTTTTGAAAGTATAATATGAGTGTAAAATTAAAGTCATTCTTACCGAATTCAATAGGGACATAATTCCAAATACGATGTCCCACCCAAAATGTAAAACCTGACTGTATTGCATTGTCTAACTTCCATTTTACAGTTTTGGTGTCCCCAATAAAAGCCAAATGTCCTGAGCAGTTGTTGTTATGTTCATCCCACGTCAAGTGTTTTGTCTTAATCACTGTTCCATCCACTGTAACAGGTTTAAGGATCGTTAAAAGTCTAAGAGAGATGATTTTCATAGATTCCGCTACAAAATTAGCAAGTTAATAAGCCATTCCAGTCATTTTTGCTCCGATATGTTGAATCCAGAATTTTGCCTGTCAATCTGTCTGTCTGTTTGTCTTTAGATATCTTTCTTATACCGTAACCTTGGAGATTTTATCTCATTTGGAACTTTTATGAAACTTTGATGAAACTTTTGAACAAATGGCACAGGGCTTTTGCAATTTTGATCTTTTGGCCAAGACCTTGGAGTTTGACCTTCTGTGGAGAAACTTTCATCGTGGCCATAATTGTAAAGATTGGAGCTAAGACTTCCAAATTTCTCATGTGTACCACTTGTGACAAGACTTCAACATATAAAACCTCATGTCCTTGACCTCTTGGTTTGACCTTTATTTGAAAAAAAAATGCTTAGTTAACCATCACTATGAATTTTTAAAGGTTGCTGTTAGGGCTTTTAAATTTCACTGATGCATTCCTTTGGTACCATTTATTTTTTATCTCATTAACTTGATAATAAAAGCCTACTCTTTCTAAAACTTGAACTTTTGGCAAATTTTTGAGTGATGGGAATTAGGGGGACTATTTTTGTCTTTTATTTCGTGTCTTGAAATTTTAATAAATGTCAAGGTCGTCTGCAAAATATGCATCTTGTAGGTCTTCTAGTTTTATGATGAAGTTCCACTCATATCTTTTGGTTTTCTTTCTGTAATTTATTATTATAAAATGTATGACCAGCAACAACTATAATAGACATTGTGCAGCCTTGCTTCACACCTGTTGTATATCGAATCTATTTTGATTATTCATTATCTTCTAGGATTGCAAACTGGAATGATTGCTTTAAAAGTTTAAATATACAAATGTAGTTGTACAAGAAAGTAATTACTTAAAATCAAATATAGTATGTTACCCACACCTGTTATTCAATATATTTGTCTGTGTATTATTTAACATTTAAAAACGTTTTACCGTTAAACAGCATTGTGCAGTATGCCATTTTATTCTTGTTGCAATCTCCATAGCTCAACCTCTGTTCTGTTTCATGTAGCTGAAAATTGACAAACCCACAACCTTCATTTTGGTCATTGCTGTTGATATTCTCTGGTAAAAAAGATGCTGGATATTAACAATGGACGACATTATTTTTGAATGTATGGAACATTCAAGTATACGAGAATTATTTCATACACCATTTTTTGTACAGGTGCATTTTACTTATAAAGTTAAAAATTAAGATATATGTCTTAAGCTTAAAGGTAATATTTTGAAAATTAATGGCACTAACTATTTCAGATTGAAATTCAAGATCCAATTCCATCTGAATTTAAAATTAAGGAGAGTAAATGGGGAAAAAATCATACATAACATTATTCAGTGGAGTAGGGAGGGGTAAGGATTGATAGCTTCACAATGTAAATGCTCAGAGGAATATGGAAAAAAAAAATCTTTCAAGATTCTTTTTCCTCGGAGCATTCAAGGTTTAAATGTAAGCATCTTGCTAAGTATATTGAAAAAAATCTGTAAGATGATAGATGATCTTTTATCATGGTAAAAATTAGAGAACTGTACAAGTTAGTAGTTACCCAATGCCTCACAAAATTATGTTTGTTCAAATTACGCAACCAGGCTGATTATTTCATCTAAAGTATTTTCATACATAAAACACATTACATCGTAATACATTTTTGCTCATCGTACTTTCCTCTAAGGTGCTCAGATTACAGAGATACTGTAACTGTTCGGATTGACAGGGATAGTTTGGGTAACTGCAAATGACTCTTTTCTTCTTAGCACCACTTGACATAGCACAGCTATTGAAAACGGAGTTGCACAATACCAGGCATGTTTCGGAGACTGAATGTAATAGGTATTTATCCCATCTTCGAATTCACAAACTACACAAGTAAAATGTGATCTAATGTAACCTTTAATTTATATGATTTATGCAGGCTCAATATGTTATGTAAGTGGTAATTTACGGACAAGTGGACCGATGAATTCAGAGTTATTTCATCAGACCTTTGGAACTATGGCTGTTGTCAAAAAAGTTCTAAAACCTAATAAAATAATGATGAAAAAAACGTAGGATTCATTTCATAAACATGTATTATTTTTAAAAAATGAATTTCTTTATATTAAGAAGCTTCTTTTTACCTATTTCATACACTGCAAAAGTGTGACTTCCATAACCACCGCAGTTTTGGTTTGAGTTTCCAGGACAACTCTCAGTACAGCGTTTTGCAGTATTAAATGACGTACACAGATTCTCGACAGAACAAATACACTCTCCCCCCTATTGGTAAATACGAGTAGAAATTATATATCACTGCTCTCATTGTATAGAATTTTTGAAGATATACATGTACATTAAAATTGCAAGAACAATATGTAGTCTCAGAACAAAAGAGTTACCCTCATGAGTAGAGCCTTTACAGTTGATCCTGATTGGTTGAGGAAACAGAATTGATAACAATTGGTGACATTGTTCTCCTCTAAAGAGTCCTTTCTCAAAATAGAGTAGCTCTGCGATGAAACATTGTGACAACCTGTTTCAAAACGTACTTTATAAATTACCTTTTACAGTATATGATGTGAAGAGTCCTGAGATAAGAATATCTATTTATCTTTTTTATCCATTTAGATCAATAAATTTTCATTTAATTAACTGTTAAAATACACACCTCTTGTAATTATTGGTTTGGTTATCTGAAGAGCCATGCTTCTGTCATTACTTCCCAAACAAATAACTTCAAAGAAATCCATGTTAATCACATTTCTGTATTTCAAATAAAACTTTTCTTGACCCTTTATTTATTTTGCAAAAAAGGTTTACAATTTTGATCTATTGATTGAAGACAGATTTTTGACATTTTGTCTCAGATGACAACATATATTTTCTGCTTCGTGCATGTCCATTTCTGTCATTTGGGCAAATCGTACAGCTAGGCTATGCGGCCACACACTTAACGTTCAAACATTTCCAATCATGCATATGCTAGCCAAAATAATAAACTGAGAATTTACTTATTAACGAAAAGGAGCGTAAAGTGGCAGGTGATGATAGAAGAAACATACAATACACTTACCCAAATAGAAATAACAGAGCAGCTTGAGTATCATTTTGTAATGTGTTGTATATTTCGAATAAGCAAGAAAGTTTATTCTAAATAGAGAAGGTACGGAAATCACTTTGAGTGGTCCCTGCATGAATCAGATTCTCAGTAAGTGTAGAGTACTCTCGATCTTGTCTATGTAAGATAAGTCGCACTGAGAAAGAAGGGTTTGAGAATGTAGATACTGCTATGATACAAGGAAACTACATAACATGTATAGAAAACATTAATTACAATACAATATCAACATACTTGTTTTGTGTTCTTTACCCTAAGAGTACTATAAATGAATCCATTCTTTCTTTTTCTCCTCTTTTGTTATAATTCTAGGTTTTGTTCTTCTTTACTCATAAAGGATACAAACCTAATGTGTTAGAGAATGATCGTAAGTTTTTGTCAAAGCACGTCGTAAATCGTGTATTTCTTGTGATAAGAGCTTTCTTCGGGTACCACCAAATTTGACCTCTTGACCTTGGAGTTTGACCCACTTTAACATTAACCTTGGTCATAACTTTAGAACAATTGGTCATAAGCCTTTCATACGCCATATGGTATTCATTGTGACAAGACCTTTCAATATTTTGACCTTTTGACCTTGACCCTAGAGTTAGACCCACTTTTAAATCTTAGACTTTGGTCTTACCATTGAACATTTATACTAGGACTTTATGTGCATTTCTTGTGATAAGACCTTTCTCTGGATACCAACAATTTTAATTTTTTGACCTTGACCTTGGATTTTGACTTGCATTTTGAAAATTTAAATTTTCGCCATTAGTTGCAATAATGGGACATCAGTGTTTCACAAATACACCTTGTTTAATTTCCTCTCATTTTGGTAATTTTATTTTTAGCAAATTCTTATCTATCATACCTAAGAAAGAATTATATAAAATATAAAACATATATGAGTATGTTTTGAATAAAAAGGTATATGTGTTGTTTTGATATATTTTGTTCTAAAATTATAAGATTTAAACAGCAAAGACCGGGGGGATGGGGTATTTGTGCTTTCTCCCTTATACTTTTATTGTGTAATCCATTCGCAACAGAGGAGGTATTTTGACGAGCTTTGTGTGTGTGTGCGTGTTTGTTCATTTTATGTCCAACAGAATTGATGTAATGATGTCCAGTACTACCTAACTTTATAGATATGCTTTTTGCGAGGAGATACTCTGCTTTACAGTGCTCCAGTTATATATTAGTACTATTATTCTTTGAAACAAGTTGCCGTGCACGGGAAACACACTCAATAATGAGAAATGTCTCTTTGGAGAAAACCAATGTCACAATTGTATTGTGTTGTGTAAGATATATGATTTCTGCTAGCTAGCTAGTAGGGCTACTGATTTAACCCTTTAGCTCAATTGGAAGAGCACTTGACTGGCATATCAGAGCCTCAGGGTCCAATCCCAAGAGGAAACACATACATGTTTCTGTTTCAAGTTGTTCTCAATTCTGTTTCTTCAACCATCAGGATTAACTGTAAATGCTCTACTCATGAAGGACAAACTGTTTTCAGATTGGTTATTTTAAAAAGTGTTTGTGTTATGACAATAAACTGCAGTGTATAATCCTGGACATACTCTTTAATGAAAATTAAAGAAATAAAAAATGATAAGCACCAGAAGAAAATCTTTTATTTTCAAAATCAACACGACTTTTCACAAATGACTCCGAGAACGTTAGATGATCGAGGGGACACATATTTCCAGTAGCGGCCACGAGAAGGCACAAAGGCGTAATTGTAGACAGTTCTGGTAGTGCCCTGCTGTGGGAATAATTTAAAGTTTGGTGAAAAGTTTTTGTATGACATGTATGATCCGTCCTCCCAGTACCAGTTTCCATTTGTCGCCTTACCTCCGATATACCAGCCATCTCCTTTGTCTAGAATCATATGAATTGTTAAAGTGAGTGGTACTCACATTTATACACATAAATTACAGAAAATAAGGATGTTTCCTGATTACATGTACACCTGACTTATTTAAAAAGACAATTGTAATTCATTAAGCCTTCAGTTTAATACTGCATTTTAAGCAATGTAAATGTATATGCATTGAGAAAAGGTTCTTGTTATAATTGGAATATAATCATATATTTCAGAAAATCAAAACCCCAAAATGCGTAAAAATTCATTTTGCAGTGGATATAAGGGAGAATCGAGTTTTAAGCATTACTGACCCGCAAAACTTCCCACTGTTAGGGGAGGGCTTTATATATTACTGACGAAGTGTTTCCCTGGTTAGAGGTGGACTTATGGGCATACTTTCCAAGTTTTCTGGCTCTTATAGATTGATTGGCCATTTTACTGACCAAATCGTCTTGCTGTTATGGATTGCTCCAACATTATTCTGTCCAAGCGTGGCCGCTGCTAGGTGTTGACTTACCGTTTTCACATTTAAGGATATCATACAAAGTGTTCCATTCGTCAGCACTATCAATCTTTGCAATTCTTGCTGACCGTCTCCGACAAAAGGCAACCGCATCGTCCCAGTTTCTTATACCACGGTTTGGTGGCATTATTAGATACATTGCCTCTGTAATTCCTAAAGAGAAAGAAAAATTAATGCAAAATTTTAAGCAAAGTTCACTGTGTTTAGAGAGAATTGTGACGTCAATTGGCATCGAAAAACCGACAATTGATAGGTTGTATTGCAAATAGGTTATGAATATGAACATAAAATTTTCGAGATGCTGACTTTAAAGGAGGCTGTTGAAATCATTGTCAGGTTAGCTTGTTTGTCAGTAGCTAGTTTCAAAATTGATCGTATTCAGAGCATCAAAAAATATTTAAAGTCACTGTTTTCCCCCATGAAACTGGAAACCAACCTTCTTTTGGAGAAGGCTGCAAGAAAGATTTCCTTAACTTACCTGCAATACTCAGAACTGCAACAGCAGCCAATATAGCGATTCTGTTCTATAAAGTAAGGATACTTATATAATACCATGAAAAAGGAGAAAATAGAAAGAAAACATCACAGTAACATGATAAATGTATGAAGTTCTCTTACCATATTGCCAGATCTGTCTCCGCTGTTCGACTTTCTCAAACATATAAATAGCCTTAAATCGGCAACACGCTGTGTTGCTCAGATCCAAAAAAAAAATATTTATAACCAATGGTGATATTTTTCCAACTTAATCAAGACATGATTAATAATATTTAGGATGCATGAAGGTTAATTTGTTTTGCTGTTTGATAAACTGATTTAACATAGAATAGATAACAAAACAAATTGTTCATTCAATTTTGCACGTTTTGCATTTTCAATGACATTACATTACTGTAACCCTAATTTTGTTGATAATGCGTATACATCCCTATTGCTCCCAAATCTTTGTCACATCAAAAATAAAGATTATTTCCTTTACATCTAATACTTGACATTAAAAAAATAGTGAAATCATAAAGAATTTAATCATTATAGAGTTATACAAAGACATAATTTTAGGCTTATTTTTCATTCAATGGATTGCTAAATAAGATTTGTTTAGAACGAGATAATTTTGCTCTTAGACGTAACTTTGTTGGTTTATCTCTGATTTAATTTCAATAAGCATGTACACATTTGCAGGAAACGGCATCATATCAGCTCATCTATAAATACTCTCCTTTTTGGATAGCAATATCAGTATCGACCATTAGATTGTCCAGGGTGTCGATTTTTGAATGTGTATGTGAATCCATAATAAGAGGAGAAAATAGTTACCTTTTCCTCTAGATAATTTATGAAGTAAACATTATCTTTATTCGAATAAGCTTATGTTTTCCGGATTTTTTCCTGGGAAATGAAATTTGACGTGTCAGTAAAATGTCTTAACTGGCGCCAAAATGAAAATTTGAATTTTTGGCCCTTTCTCATGGAGTCGATTTTGGATAACTGTTCACTGAATTGATGTCAAATCTGTATCATATTTCTATATGCACTGTAACAGGTATTGCATTATGTTTTTCTACAATTTTAGTTTTAAACTAAAATCGATCATTTCAAAGTTTTAATTATAAAAAACACATCAGGATTCCCATTATTATTTATTATGCTGTAGACTTTGCCTCAAACCGCTTTTTAATCATCTGAACATCTGTGAAGATATGCTATATAATGTATCTACACAGAAAGAAGATTAGGTTGTTGAACATACTATTTCAGCTGCATAAGAATGGTAAGTTTGAACCATTTTCTACTAGATATAATACACATTTCGGTGCAATAAAAATTGAACATTTAATGTCAAATTTTACGATAATTTACCAATTGAAATTTGTTTTGGTATTTTTTTCATACATGTTTCCAGCTGTATATAAAAATGGTAATCCCTTCCACTTTCTGACTTTTTTCGTTCTTCTCTAAAGTACAAGTTAAAGCAGGCTGAAAATGCTCTTTGGCCCTCCAGGATAAAATGAACCACTCCTAGGATCTCTTTAAAAGCTAGTTAAACCAGAGACTTTTACGTTTCGCGAGCTAACTATTACTCTTTTTCTGTTAATTTAAAATATTTTGTTACACAACTTTTACGTTTGTATACCGATTCATTTGCAAAAATGCTCAAATCAAAAACTTTTTTTTTTCTTAAGGTTAGATGGGTACTTTTTGATTTTTTCTTTATCATTGCTTAAATATCCGATGCATAAACATACGAGTATTTAATATAATTTACTCAAAATTACTATGTGCTTGTAGATTTAACTAATATAACTTAATTTTAAACATGCTACATTTTTTTTATCTCGACACATACTATGATTGAAAGAAATAATTGAATGTAAAGAAATTCCATAGTCTTCTGATCACAATTTACCAGTATAGTGTAATTTTCTTATATCGCACAGTTTTGTAAATGAAGTATCAAAATAAAGAATACATTTATATTGCTGAAACAAAATATACATGTTAAAAATATCTACAGATGAAGACATGAAATTGGGTAGATTTGAGCTTAGATTTACAAGACTTCATTACATTGTGCATGTAATATCTGTTTTTCAGGCAATTCGTGTAATCCTTCTTGCCTTATTGTTTACATTTGGTAAGTTTTTAAATATTTGCTTGCTTATTAAAATATCTTTAGAGAAAATATTATTTAGAAAATAAAGTAAATGTGTAAATAAAATTACAACGTATAATTATGAAATAGCAATTTATATTCTCTATTTCTTAAAAATAGATTTACATATTTTTCTCTCACACTTTCAATGGCAATAAATTAATGGTCAAATATCAAATTGCAACAAATATTAAAAAGAGCCTTTGCTAAAAATGAGTATACTAAATGACTATTCTTTATATCTATCACAAAAATCTACCTTTATACTTTTATATATCTTCAAAGATTATGCACTTGGAGAAAAATACAGGATCTTCAGTCCAGGTTTTTACAAAATTTCGTGGGAGCAAGCTAGAAGAAATTGTCAAAACATTGGTACTGGCTGGGACCTGGGGAATATTGAATCCAGGGCAGAGGACAGGATGATTAAAGACATGCTAAGGTGCGAAAGAGGTCTGTATCAAAATGGGACTCTATATTTTCCGACATTTGTTAAAACTATAAGCAAATTTGAGAGTGAGATATTAAAACCCGAAACGAAATTTTGTACATTCTATTTGAAAGCCCATAAGCCATTTGAAAATAAGCGATTTATTGTAAAAATGAACACCAGTATGTATATTGTTTGACACAATTTAATAAAAAAAAAATAACCCTGTTGAATTAATGTAAAAATATAACAAATGTGCATTAAAAAATAATTTGTCACTTTTTTTCATCGCAATGTTCGTTTGCGTTATTTTACTTAACTTTACGACGTCACAAACGTCACAAACAGCTCTTACGTCTATAAAGCACACCAGGTTTGAAGGGCGCTGATTTTCGAAATAAACAATTATGAAGAGGGAAAATTAAAGAATGTAAATATAAGTATTGAATTCATATTTTGGGATGTCTTCGGTCCTATGACACACCTGGACGTGCCGACAAATTATCATACCACGCTAACGCGCAGTATTCAATTTGTCGGCACGGCCGGGTGTGTTATGGGACCGAAGACATCCCAAAATATGGATTCAATACTTAAATTTCATTTCAAGTATTAACCCTCCTTGATTCATTGTCTACTTTAGATACATTGTTTCGGATGTGATTTTTATTGAACAAAAAAATTGTAAATGAAATATTCTGTTTCCAATTGCGCTCTATTTATTTGATATATTTTATTGACAAAAAAATTAGGAAGAGGTGACGGTTGGTTCATAGGAGGGATCAGCAGAAACGGGAAATGGACTTATCCTGATGGATCCCCCATGAGATACACGGCCTTTGGAATTAAAAGTAGATTCAGTGGTAAATCAGCTCTTGCCGGACAACGAATAGCTGGGGATGTCCTCAACTATGCTGCCATATTTAGATCGGACCTAGCCTGGGATTACCTCACACAGCACGACACTAATATCATGGGATATGTCTGTGAGGCCTGGTACTGCTGATTGTATTAAAATATCAACCATCTTGTATTGTTTATTAAAAAAATATTTTATCATTATTGTCCTTTACATGTACCTGTTCTAAAAGAGCGAAGTGTTTTTAAGATTAAAAATCCATAAAATAATACAAATAGGAGCAGAGCAAACACAGACCTCCAGAACATCAGAGGTAGGATTAGGTGCCATGGAGGTGTCAACATTCCATGCTGAACGATAACGCCATGTGCTCCTTGTCATGATCGGGAAATAACAGAAAAATCCGTCTTCAATTCAGTGTATAAATAATGGGCTAACAATAAGTATGAAAAACGTCAGTCAGCATTTAACTCAATGATAAAATTGTATTTAATGACAAGGTCATTGTTTCGACCATAGAACTTACAAAATGATGATTTTAAAGGAGAGTATTGATTTTCTTGTTTCATCAACTTGTTTGTCAATAATTTACCTCGTTTTAGAAATTGTTCATACGTAGAGCATGCTCTTGCGTATCGAATCAACTGAGATACATGTATATAAACTCCGTGTGCAGGTGATAAATGTATATTGCTGGATAAGTAAGGGACGTTGACAAGTCAATTCGTTTATCATAGAGCTTGGTTTTTAGATTAACATTAACGTCTTTTTCAAGTAAAATATCCATATATGAAACAGATGAGTCAGACTCTGTTGTGTTTTCATCTCAAGCTCAACAGTATATATCGTATCGACATAAAAATGGAACCATTACCATTGTTTATTGACAATACGTCGTCGATTTATCTAAATATCGAGTTGAAGGCCACAAGTGCTTTCTTCTTTTCGTGCATAAGATTTTGGACAAATTCTGCTTCATATGAATACAAAAGAAGGTCTGCTAATAACGGGGCGCAATTGGTACCCATGGGAATTCCAATAGATTGATGGAAGACCTGGTCTCCAATAAAAACATAGATATTGTCAATTAGAAACTCAAGCATTTTGGGGGTGTCAACTTCAGAGTATTTGTGTGACAACAAGTCATACCCGGTATTTGTTTATATTTGAACTTGAATTCAATAAATGGTTATCCAGCGTACAGTATATCCTTAATTTATGTAAATCCCGTGTAGTTTTCGAGGGAGGGGAATAAGATGACATCATATCTAATGCTGAGATTCACTCGACCCTTTTTTGGCGTATCTTCGCAGCGAGTCTCAAGATAAGAAAATTTTATTAAAAAATGAAAATTTCCTCTAAAACCGTGACACCAAACAATTCAGAAATTTTAAAATCACATTTTTTGTTTGCAAAAAGGCATTAATTCCAAAACGTCACACGTACCTTTCCTCCATCATGGAATGCTTACTCCTCCTATGCACCTGATCCAGTCTCTGGAATTTCCAGGGATCTGCGTTTTAAGCTTTATTTGTAACATTGTATAGAGTTACTGTTAGTTCGGTTTTTTTTTTATATTTGCGCGCATCATGGAATATGCCAGCAGAGCAATTGCTATTCATAACGCCATGTTCACTAAATAACGTTGTTTATTTCTTAAATAAATTGATCACTAATGGTTATCTTAACGTATTTTATCAAATAGATAAGACAATTGCATAGAAGAGAAGATTTGACTCTAGACAGCAATCATACAATTATATCACTTCACAAGGGCTGTCTAGAAGCTAGATTGTCACTTTGTTAACCCCAATTGTTATGGCAATTTATCACTTAACTGTTTCTTTTTCTGAAAATATACAATTGTTTAGAATTTGTCTTTCACAACAACACAATGAATTACTTCGTATAACAAACGCTTACACTCACAATTTTAGTTGCTTATGAAATAAAGGGCCTTTTCATGCAAATTTATGTGTAAACAGACGTTTAGGGTCCTTTGGTACAGGCATTTAACAATTTTTAGAAAATGGCATTGAAAATGTATTGAATTTAAAAACAGATACATGTAATTTGAATAGAATTTTTTTT
Organism: Saccostrea cuccullata; assembly: GCF_032062105.1. Lineage (NCBI taxonomy): Eukaryota > Metazoa > Mollusca > Bivalvia > Ostreida > Ostreidae > Saccostrea > Saccostrea cuccullata. Next base: position 285,804 of record NW_026930434.1, on the reverse strand, counting down.
TTCACAAATTGTGTCCTAATTTTCAAATAATTCAGAAACTGTTTGAAAATGTCAAAATCATTTTAATATCTATAAAAAAGAAAACAATTGGATTGATATTGTAAAAACTGGTGGCTTTCATCAAGATAGAAATAAACTTCGTTTGAATATTTGTTACATAGAAAGGGCATTCCTTACCTGCCTGCTTTAAATTGCAACAGGTGTTCAGCGTATGTAAATTAATAAATAATAATCATGTCAAATACTAGTAACCAAACCGAACAGTATATAAAGTGGACATAGAGACCAATCACTGGTAAAGTACTCTCGATTTAATTTTTTTTTCCTTTTCCCTTAAGAGATCTCTGATTTAAATTAAATAGCAAGTATTATTTTATTCAAACAAAAAAGGAAAGAAGTAATCAATTTTTTAAAAAATATTTTTTTGAATCAAATCAAAATACAAATAATTCATATAAACCTTTACAATGAGAGAAATACACAACAATAGTTGATCAATTACTAGTATGTTTTCCATCTGCCATCAAATTATGATACAAGTAGGGTTTGAAGCATCGTCTCAAGCCACGGTCCGGAGTCCGCATATAGCTCTCTCCTAGGGAATTTGGCAGTGGTTTGCGACGATGGGTTTGAAGAAGTTTTTACCCAATTTCACCATCTTATCACCCGCAATCTAATTAGAAGTAGATCTTTCATCCGCTCCCCGATTTTTTTTTAATATGTCCTCGCGACATATAAAAAATTGGAGAGCGAATGGAAGATCTAATTTTAAATTAGATTGAATCATCTGTTGTTCACAATTCGTTTCTGTAATAAATCATTTTGCCCAAATAAAATCCTTTTGGGGGGTTAAAAGTTTAAATAATAATTAAAAATCAAAATTTACTTACTAGTATTCATATCACTTGACTGTTATGTTAATTAGAATGCATAATGTACGTCAATATTCAATTCCGTCTTTGAATTCTTTCAATAGCAAATCGTTCGCTTTTGGTTTCCTTAAAATTTAACAGTCGTATAACTAGTGTCAATTTAAGGACGTCATTGGTTTAACGATTAATTTCGTCAATCCCAGTAAAACATCGAGTGACAATAATGTGAAGGCAAAGGGTCAGAGATTTATTATTCATTAATTTTTCTACGTTCTGTGTCGCATCGCCCTAATTTACGAATTGTGTTGACAAAAAATAAAAAACCACGAATACTTTTATGCAACGTTTTCTTTGTTCAGCACTTTGTATAAATAGACGGATTATTTTTTTTTAAAAACAGACAGACTTCACATAGATTCGAGATGAACGCCTTAACATTGGTCTGCGTTGTTCTTTGCCTTTCCTCCTGTCTAGCTGCCAGATCATACCGTAAGATTTTGTTTTATAAATACAAAAAAGTACATACTAGTAAAAACAACCGCATTAAAAAAGTCAAATCAATTTTTTCCGCTTGAAGTTCCTTCTTACTACTCACCCAGTAAAAATATATCAAATATTTGCATGGGTATATGTTACTTGGATATGTGTAAATACATTTGCCTTAATTGTCCATTATCAAGCTATGCCTGAAAAAATTCTTTAGCATTATGCACGAGTTCAAAACGTGTGTATTTTTGTAGGTTAATTAATATTTTTAAAAATCTTCTTTTTTTAAGAACGAGGAAACAGAGGAGGTGGTGGTCGGCGACCAGTAGACCAGTCTCCTTTTCCTATTGGACCAGATCCCTCGCTCTTGACCTGTGAATTTGGACGTCTGCTTGGTCAACAGGAGTTGTGTCAATCCTCCTTCTTTCCCAATACCCCTAGCCAATGTCCCAGAGGATTTTTCTGCAATACCCCTGCTGACGGAAGCGGCCTTTGCTGTTTAAGTATGTTTATAATCTTTGATATCTTTTAAAAATGTCTCGTTATCCCAATTAGACTCCTAATAAATAAATTTTACGCGTTAATGGTGACGTATTTGAATTTTTTTTAACAGATACTAATCCATGCCGAGTGGGGCGTCCATTCCAGTCCAATGGGGATGCCCTTACTTGTGGTGGAGGGCGTAGTATACGATGCCCTGCTAGTTTCACGTGCACAAGGGGAAGGGGATTCGCTGTCTGTTGTCCATTACAAGGGGGTGGTGGCTATAATCGTTATGTTAATTAAAATGTTTAGTTTTAATAGTTCTTTTATTTAACCTGTTTAACTAAATATCAAAAATATATAAAAAAAAATACCCATCAAAAATGGGTACCGTCCTTGGCGACAAGGACTTACAACAACCAATGTACTGTTTGCCAACATTCAACAAATTATCACTGATGATGTTTGACTTTAAGACACATAGCAAATTTGATAGGCATCATTTGGGGGTAGTTCATACTGTTTAAAAGAAACATTTGACATTAAAAAAAGCTTAGTACTCACCCGTTTTGAAAACATGTTATGGTCACCCTATGTTTTGAAAAATGAGTGAAAACGAAAACATCTAAGAATATCTGAATAATTATTTTTTAAAAAGTCAGAAATTGTAGTTATCCACGTTTGTCTGAAAATCAAACAGATAATGAAACTTGAATCCATTGTTTTAAACTCTCAAAACAAATTTACATTAAGATGCATTTGACAAAAACAGCAAAGGTCTGAGAGAAACAAAAGATTGGAAGAGCACAAAGACCGCTTTATGTGCCATTTTCTTAAATATTGATGGTATTGTTCAAATTCTTAATTGAGCAGGCAGTGCAATTTCTGGAGGAGTCTAAAAAAAAATGCAAAAAGGCGAAAGGTTTATGAGAGGAGAAAATCCATTGCATTAAATTCTTCATGACAAACTGCACAATAAGCGAGGGAAAACAGAAGGCAATAGAAACATGAAGGTTTTCTTCAAAAACCCCTCGTCAGGTTTATTTATGGTATGGTGTTGTAAAGATGAATAAAAATCCTCTAAGATTGGTGACAAGGATAGGGTTATTTTCTGTGAAATAAAAAAAAGAATTCTGTATGCCACTCTTATACAAGTAATGTACACCTATAAGGAAAAAAAACTAATGAAAGTACCCTCCCCCAACAAATACTTTTTTCAAAACTTTTGAAAGGGATAATTGATATTAAGATCTGGCAAAGTAACAACTAAACAAAATAAACTACTAGTATATAAACTAAAATTACGATGTCAACTTTTTGATCCTCAGCTTTCCTTCTTTATGATTTATTTTCCACTATCTCCTGGCGATGGTGTTTGTATCCCATCTGATTTTATACGAAAGAGCATATTTTTTGAGTTAATTTGAACATATTTTATTGATTATACTATACAAATGGGATTGGGCAAAAGTTCTAAAAACTTATTACGCCCGTTCCCTACATATAAATTATACCAAAACATATTTACATACATGGGTTTCAGCTTAATATCAAATAACAATAATAATAATATTATAATAATAATGTCTAATAATCAGAGTAAAACACATTCAATAGAATACATTTCATATGTAATAGACATGCTGTATAAGATTTACAGTTAGAAATAATTATTATATCAACCAAATCGTCCTGACTTTTTTATGAAAGTTTGTACAATAGAGAATAGGTATTCATTTTCAAAATCATTTAACGATTTGTCTCCCCAGAGTAAGGTGTAAGTATCGACAGTATGTAATTTACCCATTCGCAAAAATTTGTCAAAAAATTCTTTCCTGGCTTCTGTATATTTTTTGCATGAGAAAAAATAATGATGAGAATCCTCCACTCTTCCACAAGAACATAGTGGACTCAAGATTACATTACATCGAAAAAGATCGCTATTAAGCACACAGTTATGTCTAAGCCTCGTGTGTATTATATTTAAGCGTCGATTTCCATAACTGAAGTAAGAGGGTGGCATTTGTTTCTTGAAAGAAATAGACTTTTTAAAAATAGATAACGAGGGAGAATTTCTTACGTTAAGAGGTAATGAGTTCCATTCTTCAATAACAAGGGGAACGAAAGTTGATTTGTAAGCTTGCAATCTGCATTTGGGTATGTTATAGTTCTGCGAGTTTCTCGTACTGTAACTTGATGAATTACATCGTAAGTTAGGGATTATATCAGTGAGATATTCAGGAACTTGGTTTTTATCAATTTTATACATTGTAGTTAGTCTGGTCTTTTTCCTTCTTTCATGTAATGGTTCCCATCCAGTTTCAATGTAAAGTGCATCTTTAGAAGCTAACAGAGTTAATCCTGTGACAATTCTAGCAGCACATAATTGTAATTTTTCTAATTTTTCGCTGTCACCTATATTACATCCACCCCACACCAAGGAAGCGTATTCTAACTGTGGTCTGATAAAGGTTGTGTACATGAGTGAAAGAGTTTTTCGGTTGACAAAAAATTTAAGTTTTTTTAACAAGCCCAATTTTTTGTATGCATTTGCTAGAATAGTATCAATATGTGTAGACCAACTAAGATCTTGCGAGAAAAAAATTCCTAAATGTTTATGAAAAGAAACAAATTCTAGCTGACTTTGCTGGAAGAAAAGTTTAGGATAATTAACACTTTTTTTCAGGCTAAAAAACATTGCTTTAGTTTTAGTAGGATTGAATTTAAGAAGCCATTTTTTCGACCAGATTTCTAGCTTATTAAGATCAGAATTCAGTTTGTTTTCAATAGTATTAACATTTTTAGATGACTGTTGTAGGGAGTTATCGTCTGCAAATAATCTACAAAAACTTGTCATTTCTTCAGCAACATCATTAACATATATAAGAAATAATAGAGGTCCTAACACTGAGCCTTGAGGGACACCGGCGTGTATAGGTTTTTCGTCAGATAGCAAGTTTCTGTATAAAACTCTTTGTGATCTACCCTCTATGTAACTCTTTAACCAATGAAACATATTTCCCTCTATACCATAAGTTCTAAGTTTGAACAAGAGACCCTTGTGCCACACACGATCAAATGCTTTAGACAGATCACAGAATATCATACAACAATTTTCACCATCATCGATGGATTTAACAATAGTATCATATGTTTCTATTAGTTGATATACAGTGGAATGACCTGGTAAAAATCCAGCCTGGTATTTATAAAAAAGATTGTTGTCACGAAAGTGATTATACAAGTGTTTGAATATGATTCGTTCCATTATTTTACCTATACAACTTAACAATGACACAGGTCTATAATTAGACATAACAGATGGATCATCTTTTTTAAATAAAGGGAGAACATTGGCAACTTTCCATTTGCAGGGAAAAATACAATCAACTAATGACCTATTAAACAATAAACATAATGGTTTTACAATAGTATACATGGTGGATTTCAACATCTTGTGACTAATATTATCTGGACCTATTGCTTTGTTAACAGGAATAATTGAAATAATATCTATAATCTCTTGTTCATCAATACAGACTGTATCAAATGGGTTATTGCACACAGAATAGAAATTAGGTAAAATGGCGTCGTTTTCGTCAATACAAGTGATAGAAGCAAAATAATCATTTAAAACATCTATTTTCTCTTCATTAGTAAAAGCCACACATGCATCACCATTAACAGAGGTATACTGTAGAGGAGGAATATCGGTAGTAGATTTTACTTTAAATATATCTCTCAGTAACTTCCAGTAAAGTTTGGAATTATTTTTACTTGCGTCTGTAATATGATGCTCTATGTTATTATGATAGTTTTCAATGGCGATTTTTTTCATATTGTTAAACTTATTCCTGCATTTCTTATATTTTTCCCAGTCAGAATTTCTTTTTGTCCTTTGGGCACTACTAAATAATCTATTCTTGTTTCTATGTGTTTTACGCAGAGCCGAATCAAACCAAGGTTTATCTTTCGGACGAATTACAACCGATTTTTCAGGAATACATTCCTTTACTTTATTCAAAAATGTTGATGTAAAATTTTTCGTTGCTTGATCTATATCAGGTGCCTCAATTATAAGCGTATTCCAATCAGTATTTTCAATGAGAGAATTCAATTTATCCATATCTGCGTGCTTATATAACCAAACCTTTCTTTCATATGATTGATTTTGAATAACATCTGATTTAACAAAAACATATGTTCCTTTATGGTCACTTATAAAATTATCAACATGAACAATTCCAGAGTGAAGCACCTTGATGTCTGAGCTAACCAGAATTGGGTCAATAAGCGTGCTCGATCTACTCGTGACTCTCGTTGCTTCATTGACAATATTACTAAGGCTATACTGAGACAAAATTTCGTTAACAATGTGAGTGCGTGGAATATCTAAAAAATCTACATTTAAGTCTCCAAGGATAATTATCTTATTGGATATATCAGAAACTTTTTCAATGGACCACATTACGTTTTTCCAAAAGGATTTATCAGAATTCGGAGGCCGATATAGACAGCAAAGGTAAATATTACTTATAGGGTCACTAACTTCTATCCATATACATTCCGTATTCAAAGGTTCAAGGTCAGTGCGTCTTATGGCTCGAAGTGAATCGGATACATAAATCAGGGTACCGCCTCCATATGAGTTACGATCTTTGCGAAAAGTTGTAGAAAAACCCTCAATCGAAATAGCATTATCATCAATATTTGCGTCTAAATGTGTTTCAGTAAAACACAAAATGTGATAATCACTGACAAATGATATTAATTTTTCAATTTTGTTTCTTATACTTCTTATGTTTATATGAAAAATATCTAAAGTATGGAAAGATTTATCTGTAGGCCCAGGATTTGATTCAATATCACCAGACAGCATTAATAATATACTCATAAGTTGAAAAAGAAAATTGACATGCTGAAAATATACTGCATGTTTCTTACAAACTTTGAATTTTTGTTTACAAAATAGGTAAGCTTTCCACAAAAGCCAAACTAAATATACCAATCTGAAAAAACAATAATTCATGGATTTGAATGTGCATCTATTTCGAAGGTAAAAAATTCCAATTGCGGCTCGATATTGTACAAGAGTATTACCCATGGTCGGTAATAACTAATGTTTTGGGTTGGTAAAAAATAGGAAAATAAAGCCGCAAAGAACAGCAAAGTTGAATATTGCAAAGATCTTGAAATTGTCTAGAAAAACTGAAACCCATTGCAGATGTAATCATAATAAAAAACAAACAGTAAACAGAAAATAATGAACTAAAGCTTGTTACAAGAACAAGTACTTGCAAGTCAGTCAAAGGAAACATATAAACAAGACTGACAATGATTGTAAATAAACAAAGCTTGTAAAACAGCATTGTTCTGAGAACAAAACTGGAGAGTGTGGAAAATATATATTATAATGTTTAAAACATGTCTTTAACGTTTTAAATGTAGAACTCACTTTCTCCGTGTGACACAGATCTACTATTTAAAGGCACATACAGTATTTGATGCATTTATTCGGTAAGTTCATACAAATCATCCAATGATGTTATTTGGATTCTGTCGCCTTCTTTTTCGGTTTTAATATAGATTCTACCGTCATATGTCCAGAAACTGTGTACTTTGTTTGCCTTTTTTGCTTCTATAATTTTTTTAATCACAAGTTGTCTGTACTTTGTTAAGTCTTCAGTGACAAATATTTTGCTGGGATTTTGCGGATTATCCTTTAGATTTTTCTTCGCGCTGTAGATTTTGTTTTTGATTTTCCAGCTGCGAAACCTGCAGATTATTTGCCTAAGATTGTTGGAGTTAGGGCGCCCGATTGGATGAGACCTGTTGATGTCATCAGGTACGATGTTGACATCCATCGTTTTACAAATATCAATTACAACATCATCAGTGTTCTGGGCCTGTTCGTTTGTAATGTTGACATTATGGAAGCGTAGGCATGTTCTTCGGCCGTATTGTTCAAGGTCATCAAGGCCACATTCTAAGTCGTTTACTCTTTTTTCAAGGTCAGAGTTTATTTCTTGAACATTTTAATTTCATCGCCTTGTTTTTTAATTGTTTCTTGCTGGGTTTTGATGGTTTCAGACATTGAGTGTAAACAACTCTGAATAATGACTTGAATGTGTGGTGCTAAAGCTGTTGCAATAAGTGGAACAAGCGACCCAATAAATGCTTGACTACTGACAGTCTTTATAATTATGTCATTAATAGCAGATGATGATGGCAAATCATTGATAGATGAAGAATCATCAGAGGTAGTAAATTTTTTGTTTTGAGTAGTAAATTTTATTTTAAATCAAGATAATTTTCTGAAAATGAAATATATTGTAGAACTTTCAACAACTTCGCTTAAGAACAGCATTTTGCTAATTCTATGGTCGTTTTTATGATTGCAAATACAACTTATCCTTGGGATGATTTTGTCAAATATGTTAAGTTTCAATTGTAAGGTCTTTCATTTTATTCTTAATTTGACTAAAGATATAAGTCGGTTTACCTAATAAATCCAGATATTTCAGGGACCTGTCGACAGGGGATACTAAATCCTAATAGGCATCTGATCCCTCTTTTGGTCTTTCAGAGTCAAGTACACGTTTCATATTGATAACAGGATATAATAAGCTTGATTACTACTCATTGTTTGCACTTTTGTATCTCGATGTAATGTAAGGTGTCGAAGTATATATCATAAATTTTACAAATACACTTTCATAAAAATGAATTAAATAGGTAGGAAGATAAGATATTTTTTTTAATTTTCCATCGATAATATAGGAACATTTGAAGTGATCTCTAGTATAGTAATTTGAAATATTATGGTATGTGTCTTAATATGTGTTCAATTATTTATTATAAAAATGCGGGTGTAATATTGCTAAAGTTAGTTGCTGAATTAAACTCGATATGCAGGCGCACTTGAATGGCGAAGATTCAAATTTGATTTAAGTATATTCTTCAGGACTAGAATTTGGGGACAATGTGTCTAAGAGAAGCAATTTCCTTATTATTTGATATTGGGGTCTATTTTGATTCGATGATATATGAAAATAACAAAATAAAATCAAGGTCAAGCAATAAGTTTTCAGTATCATTTGAACCACTACTTACAAATTAACATTTTAATACATCTTTTTAGTCATTCTGCTTTTTCTATAGTCGAGAAAATATTTCAAAGGTTATTTTTTATGTAGAAAAATAGAAGGCTGTTTTTCTTTTCCAGTTTTTAAGAATGTACTCCGGTGTATGTACATGTATATACATGTACATTTTTAAATATAAAAAAAAGAATTTATTTTTATTTCTGAAAACCTATATCGTCCAGAAGATTTACTATATGGAGATAACGAACTGTATTCAAGCAAAAAGCCCATTAAAACATTACAAATCAGGAGCAGAGCAAACACTGTCCTCCAAATCATCAGGGATCAGGTGTCATAGCGGAATGGGTATTCCCTGCCGACCAGTCACAACTGCCGTGTGCTCCTTGTCATGATCAGTAAATAATAGAAAAATCCATCCACAACGGAAAATTATGATTTAACAAACGTCAGTCAGCATTAATCTTTAATTAAGATGATACATGTAGATTGTATTTTCTGACAAGGTCATTGTGTCAACCATAGAACTTACAAAATTATGACTTCAATCTAGACTGTTGATATTCTTGTACCAACTCAACTAAGAGATACATGTATAAACCCTGTATGCAGATGATAAAGGTATATTGCTGCATAAGTAAGGTAAGTTTTGTTGTTAGTTTACCATAAACGTTTTTCCTAGTAATGATGATTATATTTATAGAAAAGTTAGGTTTCCAATATTAATTTCTGCATTGAGAAAGAAATACATGTACTAGTAGCTGTGAAATTTCCATTAGTCGCTTATAAGGATATGTTTTAGAAATCTGCCCTCAATTACCTTAAAATAAAAATGGTCATAGCTATCACAGCTGACATTCTCTCTCTCTCTCTTTCTCTCTCTCTCTCTCCATAGATCCAACATTAAATAAAATATTCTATTTAAACCACAATACTTTTTATATGTTTGATGTAAACGTATGATAAGAAAAGTGGCCTGGTCTGAAATAAAATAATTCAAGCAAAAGTCAAGGTAAGGGAATAGAGAGATATTTGTGCAGTCCATCACTTCCATTTTAAAAAAAAGAAGTTCTCATTTAGCAAAAAGGTTTTTCATGACAGTAAGTGTGTCTTGAATATTGATTAAAATTAATTTAGTATGTGCAAGTCACAAAGTCACTTGGCTGATAGGTAAAATAATAATTGTACGGTTCTGTTGTTATACAGATTAAGAAAAAAAACTATATGCCCATCATCAAATATAGCAAGAAATAATTAATAATTACTTAATTTTACTCGTTTTGATATCAATTTTGCAACAAAAGGTGTCCAAACATGAGTTAATAATTTTTAAAACGCCATAAAGCAAATAAATAGCTAGAATTGCATATTAAAAGTATTCCTCCAGTCACTTATGCTAACATGTGGAGTGAAGCTTGCGGTGGTCAGGGAGGGGGTTGATGATTTATGTTTTATACATATTTGTTATATTATGAAAAATAATAATATCCATGTAGAATATGAATAATTCCTTATCAATCATACAATGTGTATAAAGTGACTTCTCACTGATACGTGGTGAGGGTGTATCTACACTCTTAATTATCATTATTAGTAATATCATCATTTCACATGCATTTTGATAGTAGTACAATGTAATATCGAAATAACCATATATGATATGTCAGTAGTAAGACGTATGATGCATTAAGACATTTATACATAATAAAATAATTTTATTAACAAATGTGAAATATTAATTTTCTGAAAGAAAAAAAATCAACAACCGTGATTTGAATAAAGAAGTAATTAATGCGTCATACAGGCGGGGGATCCCTTGTATGATTGCGTAATTATGTAGATGCACTATTGTAATTTAAAGGACAAGGGTTTGTTGGTTTATTTGTAAATTAATATTAATTAATCATAAGACATGTTTAAAAGGACAATCCCAAAATCTTTTGCATATATGCACGCTTTTTTGAAAATCTTAACCAAAAATTCCCGCAATTTAAATCGAGATCTTAGTATAAAGGGACATTTACTTTTTGAAACAGAGAATTAGCCAAAATGATTTATTATCTGTGTAGTATTCTTTTCTATATCTCCTCCATTCAGGCAGCTAATTCTTACGGTAAGTTTTTTTTACTATATGTATATATAGATAATTTTAATGATATTCGATTAAGAAATGACATTTTGATATTTTAAGCATATAACTTTATTTCTGATATTGCTCAATTCTTCGCATAATCGACCCCCTTGAAATTTTAACGTAAAGTTACCAGCATCGGAAATTCATACTTTTTTAATTCTTGGTAAGATACATGTAGACAATAAATTATGAAAATTACAGGTTTTATTTTTATAATTGTTCTCCCCCAAACAATTTTGAGGTACGGGTTTTGTTTTTATCAAGTAGATATAACCTAATTTAATTTTGCTAGTCCTTTTACTTGCGATTCGTACAAAACGCATACGAAGTTTTTTTAATGAAATATTTACATACTAATTCAGAAAATAATTATCTTTTTCATTAATTATTTCATGAATTAGTTCTTGAAAATATTTTTTATTGAGAAGGACGAAGTGGAATATATTGAGATAACGAACAGTATTCAAGATCAAAAGTCCATAAAACAATACAAAATAGGAGCAGAGCAAACGAGGGCCTCCAAAACATCAGATATGGGATGAGGTGCTATGGAGGAGTGAGCATCCCCTGCCGACGGGTCACACCCGCCGTATGCTCCTTATCATGATCGGTAAATAAGGGGAAAATCTTCCACCAATTAAGTGTGTAAATAAAAGCCTAATATTTAGTATGAAAAAAGCCAGTCAGCATTTGACTCAATGATAAAATGTATTTGCTGACAATGTCATTGTATCGACCATAGAACTTACGAAATGCATTGATGACTTCAAACGAGATTGCTGATATTCTTGGTTCATCAACTTGTTTGTCAATAATTTACCTTGTTTTAGAAAATGTACATACGTAGAGCATAACGATAAGATGTGAAGATAACGAACTATAACTGATCTCTACAATTCAACAAAAGAACAGATCTGTGAACAGGATAAAACATGTATCCTCAGCAAAACTAGAGGTGGGATCATGTGCCTAGCAGAAGTAAACATCCCCTATTTCCCGGTCACACCCACCATGATCCCTTTGTATCGATCATGTAGGCGGAACATTCCATAGTCAAAAAAATTATAAGTATATTTTTTTTTTTCAAGGTTCCGGTTATGGACCCGGAAGGCGAAGGCCAGTGAATCCATTCCCTGTTGACCAGCCTGGTCCAATCCACCCCATACCATTTCCTGACGGTTATGGCTCGAGTACGAGTTGCCAGTTCGGACGCCAGCTAGATCAATACGGCCTGTGTCTAAAATTGACCTTCTCTAACGTACCCAACGACTGTGCAGCAGGATTTAGTTGCGTCACGTCTATCTTTGGTTTTGGTCAATGTTGTCGAGGTAGGTTTTTAGAAATTCAATTATCGTACATTTATACAAAGTGTTAATTTTTCTTTAAGACAATGTAGACATTTCTTAATAGCGTCATCATGGGTTAAATGTACTGGTAATCAAATTCTGCAAATCATTCAAATTTAAAAATTAATAATTCCACAAATCTGATGTCGTGCACGAACATTTAACAACAACGGTCATAAGGTAATGTTGTAGGCATTGACGCGTAATTATTGAAATGAAGTTGACCGATGGTATCTGACACAACTTTGAAATATATATTTCTATTTTGCATGTGCGTTTTTTGTTTACAGATAATAATCCATGCCCCAGAGGAAATCCATTCCAACAAAGTGGCAATGCTGTGTCATGTGACACACAAAGCTGTCCTTCTGGGTACAGCTGCACCCGGGGAAACAGATTCGCTGTGTGCTGTCCAGGTATAAAACCAAAACAAATCAAAATTGTATTTAAAATATTCATGAAGTTTCCAACTTTCAAAATAAGCGAAATGCCATGGTCGAGAAAAATTTAATCTTTTTTTTCAAATGTATAGTTCTTATATCAAATACTAGTAGCGGACATTTGTATATGTTATACTGATATTTCTTTTACATTCAAGCTAGACCAAGGACATGATTATATGCATCTTTATTCTAAATATTTCAGAATCAAGTGTGGATCCTCAGCCTCCCTCGGGTCTTAGACCGTGTCCCCATATAGCCTGTCCGGCGGTAGTGATCAGGCCGGAATGTCGGCGGGACACTGTACTCATCCACCACGGATACAGGTGCCTCGGCTGTCCTCAAAACACATGCCAAAATGGCGATGGATATTATTAGCATAATATTTTTTTTCAATTTTGTATGTTTTTGTATAAATGTGTATGTGCAAGGTTTCTGAACTGAAATAAATACTTTAAATTAATTTCTTAGTCATTTTTCTTACTGAAATGATTTATTGATTGTTTTTGGTTTATCCCTTTCTGAGAATTTTTCACTAAGCAGAAGGTTGAAAACGAGCGGTGATCGATCTGAAAAAAATATAAACACTCAAAGCTGTGAACAGGATTCGAAATAAAACAAACCACTGAAATTCTAAGAGGTGGAAACAGGTGCCTAGGAGGAGTACGCATCCACTGTTGACCTGTCACATCCGTCTGTATCGATGCACTGTCGAGGTTGACGGAACATTTCTTTTTCGACTGATACAAAAAAGATGTATCAGTCGAAAACGATATTTTTAAAAACAGCTTACAGAGACAAAAAAGTTATATTATTGATAATATATAGTGCATTCTAGAATACAAAATAGGAAAAAGGTGACTCGACCCCAGATTTAAAAAGAAAAGAAAAATGGAAAGGGGGGTCCATACCCCAAGTGCCTGTGCTCAAAGCATGCTATAGAGTATCAAATGAGTTAAGGGATGTAAACACCGTATGCAGGTGATAGCGGAATATTACAACATAAGTAAGGAAAGTTGAAAATGGAAAAGCTGAAGCCATACAACTAGTGTTTGTCACACAATTTAGTTGTTTGTTGATCCACATGTATACTGGATTCTAAAACTTCATAAAAATTCTTATAAATAAAGATACATAGCAGGTTCCAGTACATGTTCTACTAAGCATCTTTCTTTACTCCTCGCTAAAATATGTAAAGGAGTGAAGGAAAAACTTCAAGAGTACTGTGTAAGAATATATTCGAGAAGTGTTGTACCGTATATCATACGAGGGACGTTCACTAAATAATGTCATTTGCTAGATGACACACAACATAGAAATCATATGACATTAAGCTTGGCTTTCTCTCATTATTGAATCTTTAATAAATTGATAACAGTTTATGTGACCACTTTTCATCGCATTATTTGATTGTGGGAAGCTGGAAAACAAGGGCTATTCGAGAAACTGCATTAAAAATGAATGATCAAGAATCAGTTAACTATCGTAAAATTAAACGCTTCATTAAAACAGCTGTAAAACTTGTTAATATCCCAAAAATATATTCACTGAAATATGTGAAATTTACAGCAAACAATGTCTGTTTTATAGACACGTGAACAGGTGGATTTCAATAAAACAAAAATTATATAATGGGCATCGCAACAAGGACTTACAACATTACAACCAATGTATATTTGCGAAAATTCAACAAATTATCACTGATTATGTTTTATTGACTTAAAGACACACAGCAAAATTGATAGAAATCATTTTGGGGGTAGTTCACACTGTTTTAAAGAAACATTTGATAGTAAAAAAGTTTAATACTCAAAGGTCACTCTATATTTTGAAACATGAGTGAAAACGACAGTGTGTAGGAATATCTAAACAATTATTTTTTTTTAAAAATCAGAAATTGAACTTATCCACGTTTGTCTGCAATTCAAACAGATAATGAAACTTGAATCCATTTTGCTTTAAACCCACAAAACAAATTTACAATAAGATGCACTTGACAAATATGCTATTTTCTTACATATTATCGGTCCTATTGTTCAAATCCATATTTGGGGAGGAAGTTCAATTTCTGGAGGAGTCTAGAAAACAATTTTTTTGCAAAAAAAAATTGAGAAAGGTTTATGAGAGGAAGGACGCAGAATGAGGCATTTATTACATTAGATTTCTTCATGACAGCGTCCAAACCTACAGGCCATGAAGAGTAAAGGAGTTTCGGGATAAACAGAAAGTTAATGTTTTGTCACACCAACAAAATTTGCCATATCTTTCAACCTTTGACTTGTTTCATTTCCCAAACTTAGATAAACAACTATCAGAAAGAAAAAAACGTACAGTAAATCATAGCATCTGCCATATTACAGTATACGAAGGGTCAAACTCAAAAATGTGTTCTAAAAACAATTAGAAATTGAATAAAAATGTCACAGACATGTGTTTTAGTTGAACGAGAATATATTAGTTAAATCATTCAGACTAAATCATAGAAAGGCGTTTTTTGGTTTCTTTCCCAGCTCCAATGACATTATTTATTGAACGCCCCTCGTATGTGAATATTTAAAAAATTCTAAGGAACTTTTAGAAAATTTGAAATCGCAAAATTCATCTAAATCAATTGTATAAAACTTTTTAACTTTATATACAACCATTCCCCTCGATAAATTAAAGTGCCTGGCAGGCTTTTGATATCATTGACACCTGCTTTTTCAATAAAAATTGAACTCGTGATTTTTCTTACCTTGTCATTGGTCATTTGCGAAATTATTTTGTTTGTACACACAAGTACAGCTGTACTCTGAAGTTGACATTAAAAGGATGCTCGAGTTTCTGATTGAAGTACATGTATGTGGTTTTTGGAGACCAGTTCTTCCAACAGTCTATTGGAAAAGCCGTGGGTACCAATTGCATCCGGTATTAGCAGACCCATTTTTGTATTCTATGAAGTAGAATTTGTCCAAAATCACAGACAAATTGTCATCAGAAAAGGTCACTTGAGCTTTCATCTCAGGTTTGCGCTAAACGAGGAAAACTATATCTATTTGCAAGCCATTTACATCAATGAGAGAAGATTGATAGTGATAGCCTACTACTGTCGATGCTTCGTTTTGATATTCCAAAGAACCAAAATGAATTTGATTAACCACATAGATCTACATGTATATTGGATTCCGAAAATTCACAAAAATCCTTACAAATAAAGATACAAAGCAGATTCCAGTAAATGTCCAACCAAGTCTCTTTCGTTACTCCCGACTAAGATATCAATTAACGGTAGTGAAAGAGGAATTCTAAGAGTACTGTGAAACAATATATTCGAGAAGTGGTGTAAATCAAATGTTGATACTTAAAAATTCCAAAGAAGTTTTGGGAAATTTAAAATCACAAGTTTTTGCCAAAATCAACAGCTTAAAAACTTAAGACTTAATTTTCACTTAAAACACAACCATTACCCACAATTAATTAAAGTCCGGCTTTTGATACCATTGACAGCTGCTTTTTCAATAAAGATGGAACTCGTTTATTTACTTACATTGTCGTTGGTCATCTGCAAAATTATTTTGTTAAAACTTTTCTGATTGTACACATAAGTACTCTGAAGTTGACTTAAAAAGATGCTTGGATTTGTGATTGACAATATCTGTGTGGTTTTTGGAGATCAGGTCTTCAAAAAATCCATTGGAATTCCCATGGGTACAAATTGCGCCCCGTTATAAGCAGACCTATTTTTGTATTCTTATAAAACAGAACTGTCCAAAATCTTATACGTGAAAAGAAGAAAACACTTGCTGTGGCCTTCAACTCGACATTGAAATATACCGATGACGTATTGTCAATAAAGTAAAGGGAGAAAGCATTTTTATGATACAAAAAAATTCAGGTATGAAGAGCAATTTGCATAAGTCATTCGCAAGTGATATTTTAGATTCTGAGCCTGGGATTGTCAAAAAATGAACTTTGAGCTCAAAAGTATATTTATTCTTAAAATATTTTTCAACTTTTGGTCAAGGCATTTTAAGGATGCAGAAAAACAAAGGGAAAATAGAAAGATTTCCGTAATTATATCAATAATATTCAGATGATTTAGAAGAGGCTTATCAGTGCAAAAATATAAACTGGCAGTTGTTGTGTTCTTTAACTGACAGAGAGAATGTTACACAGTACCCAACATTAATGTTTTCATGCTTTATGACGTCAAGGTGTTGAATGATAAAGAAATAAACAAAATTAAAAGCTTTCTGTCGCTGAAGGAACGATTCATGAGAGGAGTAGACAAGACTATTGACCCAACAACCTTGTATTCCTCCAGTAGAAAAAAAACGACGGATGTGCTCTTGCAGAAAAATGAGCAAAATTATTCAAAGCACTAGTGAGAAATAAGAAGGCGTGGTTGATTCTTGCCAGAAGTGATATCCCCTCGTGTTTTGATGGTGTAAATTTCATTCCAATAGAATTCTGAGCTATTTCCTTCAAATCTAAGCAAGTCCATACTTGGAATAATTACAAGGTTTCAGTTTGATGATGCCATACTTATATTTTAACAATGGTTATTTCCACTCTTGTCGCATGATTTTTTTCGTTATTTCCCGATCATGACAAGGAGCATGCGGCGGGTGTGACTTGTCGATAAGGGATGCTCACTCAGGACTACATGGCACCTGATCCCAAATCTGATGTTTTGGAGGTCCGTGTTTGCTCTGCATCAATTTTGTATTGTTTTATGGACTTCTGACCTTGAATGCTGTTCGTTAACTCCATATATTTCATCCTTACTATTCATAGTCAGTTAAACATCCAAATACAAAACAGATGTGGCAGACTCGGTAGTGTCTTTTATTAAGGTTTTATGGGATATATTGAATATAACCGGTGTAAATAAATGTATTGTTAATTGATAATACACCATCGATGTATCTAATTGCCAATTTAAATGCCAAGGCAAGTTTTTCTTCTTCTCGTGTGGAAGGTTTTTGAATGATGTCTCCTACACAGGAATAAAAAAAAAAAAAAGGTCAGCTAAAAATGGAGCACACCTGGCTAACGTTAATCCGAATTCCAATAATTTTTTTCAAAGTTCTTGTGTGTAGAAACTTATTGAGTTTGTATATAGTTGTGATATGTTTTCAAAACATGGTATTTCGTGTTTGAAGTATAAGAATGGTTCATGAGCATATAGCTTAATTAATTTTACATTTCGAAATCTGGAAGACACGCTCCTGTGTGGATAAACCAGTTAATGGGGTTTATCCAATATGGATAAACCTGGTTATTTCGTGCAGCTTAATGTTTTACATGCAAAGATAGATAACTCTTAGTTTCTTAACATTGAACGTCATAAATCATCGGGCTCGGTACTTAAAAAATCTTGATAATTCTTGTATGCGCATGTCTTCTAGAATATTCCTTTCGAATCTGTAAATTGAACGAAGCAGACGCAAAGATTTTTGAAAAGAATTAATCGATCATCATCTGCTGATTTATTGTCAAATACAAGTAAATATGTTACGTGTATCAAGAGCTTCGAAGGCCAGGAGACCTTATTCCAGAGAAATCACAAGAAGTTCCGTATCCAGACCTAAAAGTAGGCCTAGCTGTAGGAACTCATGCACCGCCACATTCTGAACATGATGTCGCCATTGTCGAGCAGGCACCTGACTCAGAGTCACTGTAACTTCCTTAGTTTCCCTGTTACCTGCTATTCCAGCTCAACATAATCGAGGTACAGTTCAATTTGACCCAAATCCTTTTATTAATTATCATATTTTTAATTTTTACGAATTTCCATACAATGCGAGATTCAAATGACGTCATACTTGTTACCAAGGGGAACCATATGCATGTTTTCTGACAAAATATGACCCCTTTTTCCACCATTGCCATTTGCCAAAACCAATATCGAGTGAGTTGTGTATTTCTGCACATTTGGGAATTTGCCTAAATCTAATACACGTGTATCCGTCGTGGTTTAAACCAGAATTACAAACTTGCTTTCAAAAACCAAGACCCTGCATAATATCTGTAAACTATCCATCTATCCACTGGTCACCTTCACATAGTAATAATTTGGGATTTCTCTCATTTGTTATGTTTTCTACGGTGATCTAGTAATGCCATTTTTATTTAATTTTCAAAGAAAATATCGGGGTTTGTTAAAAAAAAAAAAAAATCGTCCTATTACATGTACATGTAAACATTCAATTTCTTTAGATATACATGTACATAGAATTTATTTCTAAAAAATTGAATTAATCGAATAATTAAACGTTTAACAATTTTTTTTTTCTAAACGACTCCCAAAATAATTAATTAAATAAATAAAAATGAGTTATCTAGACTTATTGATGTGTAATTAATATTAATTCTATTTCTTGGGAATTTCAATTGTAGGACATTTTCCTAGTCGTGTATGGCAGGAATAATCTATATAATTAATGCACTTCAATTTTATTTAGATAGTTCAATGGTTACGGTGTGGTGTTTAGTAAAAACATTGGTGTTGCCCACATTGACCTGTTGACTGGCCTGAGGAGTAATACAGGGATTCGCCTACCTAGAACTTGTATCTGTTGTATTAAGGATTATGATCTGGGCTGAAATTTTAAATTAAATTTAAAAAAAAAAAAAAAACATTCATATATTGACATTTTTTTTCTTTGGTTTACAGCAATTTAATCACAAATCAAAACAAAAGAATTATGGCATTAGTCGGGATGTTAGTTATGCAGACTTTTAAGTTTAATGTACATTTAAAAGCTCAACATATACAAGGTATATTATAAAAATAATAATAATAAATAAATTCCAGATGCTATTTCTAGGTTTCTGTGGAATAGGTTTCATTACAGAACCTTTTCCCTCCATGTACATGTACCTATTCAGTTTTGCAGAGCTATTCAGGAGCTAGCTGTAGCCAGTCTCCTTCAAACCGGTGTATCTCAAAATGCAGAAAGCAAAAGTATTTTTTTTTTTTCAATTTCAGGCAACAGGTATCATTTCAGCAGATCTGGTCCCCTCCTTTTGATCATATGATTAATTTTATAGCATATATGCCAGAGAGTATTATGGCTTTTTCTACCGTCAAATGTTATTTATCAGGAATCAGTTTTGTCATCAACTTACATGGTTGACAGAATCCAATCGATTCATTTATTATAAAGAAGTTATGGGCTGGTTTCAAGAGATGTAACTAATGCATCTCAGGATATAAGAAAACCATTATATTACCTATGTTGGATAACATTGTCAGTGTTTTGCCATATTTGTGTTCTGATTTTGAAGCGGCTTTATTTAAGTCTGCTTTTACATGATTTTGAAGATGCTTTATTTAAGTCTGCTTTTACACGATTTTGAAGTGGCTTTATTTAAGTTTGCTTTTACATGAGCTTTCTTTGCATTACTATTAAAGAGTGAGTAAAATAGTGGCTTTGGGTATCAAGCATATAATTGTCTCTTGTGATACCATTCAAGTTTTTGTTACAACATTTTAGACTGGCCAAACTGATTCGGGGACATGTTTGCATGTTGAAAAATATTACAATGTGATTGTTTCAATCTTTGCAGATTTTTGCTGTATTATGTACAAATATTAAACTGGCGTCTCAATTTTCACATTTAAACTCAAAACCCTTATCCCAATATCAGTTTCCGTCCATCTTAAGGTATTCAATGTATAATGAAGGAATTTTCGACGATTTTAGATAAAGATAAAAGTGAAATGAACCAAAATTCGCAAGACTAATAACATGTACACAGACGGTCATTTTGCACATTGAAAGTTTCTAAGAGTTATCTGGCCTTGATTGAAAAAAAATTAATTTATCTAAATTTCTTCGGTATAAAGTTCATTTTATATCATATTTTAATAAACAAACAAACGCATATTTTCACCAAGAGATAATACTTGAATTAGTTTGAAATTCAGACTACTTCTTAAAATATCTTACAAAAACATATGCGCTGTCCATAGACTTGAATATTAAAATCAAGGTGCAATTAATTGGTTAGTAATCAACATGTAAATTCCTTATTGGAACATTTTTGTTTTACAACATCTTCAAATTATGACTAAAATATTGCCGACTTGGCGTAGAACAATAATAATTAATCAATCAAAATATTTTGCTACCATGATTTAAAATATCGGACTATTCATTTCTTAGGTACAAAATATGGTCGTTATACATTGAATAAACTTGAAACAAAACGTTGCAGTTTTTGAATATTCAGTCAACTGAAGTTAAGACGCACTGATTTTTCACATTGGGGTTGCAACCCACTTTTCAGTGAAAGTGTTTTCAGATGAAAATATTACGCAGATGGGAAGGTGGCAGTCGGGCGCCAGGACTGTGTATTGAGCAACAAATTTAGATACGATACGATACAATAATTTATTTTTTTTTTTCTTAAGATATATGCGATATATTGGATTCTATAACAAGTCAATCATAAAAGGCTTATAAATCATTTAACGTATGAATTTCAAAAAAAAAATTAAGTGTTTCATTGTCATTACAACTTACACCTCAAATTAAAACTTTTAATGACTATCAAATCAAGACTTTTAATGACTGTAAAATCAACATTTTAAATTAAAATTGTCTATGCTTTAGTAATAATTCTAAACACTGTGTTATTGCCTTAAAAAATTGAATGATTATTGAACAGATTTAATTCAAAAAAGTGAAATATGATCTTTGGTGATTGAAGTTCCCATCTTTTTAACAGAATTAGAAGAAAAAATGCCTGTCCGATACGTATTGGAAGTTAATTTTCAATACGATATGTTTCTTGTATATTGATACGTATCGATAAATTGATAAAACCCTACAGTTAGCAGCCTATAAATCTTACATAAGACCATTGTCGTAAATTTACCTTCTGTTTATATATTGTTTTATATTATGACACAACGTTGCAATTCAAATATTGCTTTACTGAGTATTCCCACAAACTTTTATTACATATATGGTCACATATTTTGCCTCAGAATAATTGATAAATTGCCTTGCAAATGCAGAATGACAGAAGTGTAGACTTAGGATTAATAGTGCATGTGCTACATTTGTGGTAAGTAAGTTTAAGGGTCGTGGTGCATCAATCAGTTATCCACATATTAGGTCGCATTGCAAGGGAGATAATGGAGTTCAATTTTCGGATTTGGGAAACAGAATTTTTATTTGTACTTAGAGAAACTATATCAATTGTGTAATTTTGTTTTGTGAACATTTCTGCGATGCTTGTCATGAGCCCCATTGTGTGCGAGTTGCACATTTATCATTTTCAATGCAATTTGCATTTATTTTAAAATTTCAATCTTAAGGCGCAATTTGTGCCTTTCACTTACCAATTTGGTTATTTGGTGCAATTTGTACCTAATTTGTGCACGATTTGTGCTTTTATTGTTGATCTGGGCGGCAAAATCGCCGCCCCAATTTTAGTTTGAGACGGATGGGTCATGCGACTATGTCCCTTGACCCATTTGGCTTAATACATATATTTTGGTGCGATTTGTACCTAATTTTGCACGATTTGTGCTGTTGTTACTTTGGGCAGCAAAATTGCCGCCCCAATTTTAGTTTGTGGCGGATGGGTCACGTGACTTTGTCCCTTGACCCATTTGGCATAATTTTGCAAAGAATGCTGTCTCCGGGGGGTACTGTTTTTTCCAGACTCCTTGGATCAAGGTGGTATTTCTCTTGCTCATCATCTATATTCATTTACCTATGCTGCCATATAATCATAATGATCGGCGCATACATTGTGTAATATCTAATTTATTATTAAATGGCCATGACAAGCACGCCAAAACAAATAAAGTCTTCTTTTTATTGACTGTATTTTCAGACTTCTTAAACCTTTTACTGGGGTTAATCTGATCAAGTTTGTTTCTGTTATTGTCTTAGTCCAATGTCACGAAATAATGGGGTTTATCCAATATGGATAAACCTGGTTATTTCGTGCAGCTTAGTGTTTTACATGCAAAGATAGATAACTCTTAGTTTCTTAACATTGAACGTCATAAATCATCGGGCTCGGTACTTAAAAAATCTTGATAATTCTTGTATGCGCATGTCTTCTAGAATATTCCTTTCGAATCTGTAAATTGAACGAAGCAGACGCAAAGATTTTTGAAAACCCACCCTCCCTCCCCTTAATTTTATATTTTATCCCCCTTTAGCACCTCTGCCATTTTTTCTAATGCATTTTCATTATAACGGTTTTTTCCGGTTGTTTTTCTCGTTTTCTTTTAATTTCTCGTTTCAGCGTCATGGCATGGATCGAATCTTGAATAGGATCCACCAGCTTGTTGATGTGCTTTGCGGACCTTTGATGTTGATGTGCTTTGCGGACCTTCGATGTTGATGTGCTTTGCGGACCTTCGATGTTCCAGTTGCGTGTGGCTATTGACTTTGTTAGGCATAATTTTGCAAAGAATGCTGTCTCCGGGGGGTACTGTTTTTTCCAGACTCCTTGGATCAAGGTGGTATTTCTCTTGCTCATCATCTATATTCATTTACCTATGCTGCCATATAATCATAATGATCGGCGCATACATTGTGTAATATCTAATTTATTATTAAATGGCCATGACAAGCACGCCAAAACAAATAAAGTCTTCTTTTTATTGACTGTATTTTCAGACTTCTTAAACCTTTTACTGGGGTTAATCTGATCAAGTTTGTTTCTGTTATTGTCGTAGTCCAATGTCACGAAATAACTAGCGATTTAGCGATCTACGTACCCTCAGACCTCTGTCAATGATTGTTATAAACTCAATTTGTTATTAATATCATTCAATATTGGAATATTGAATTTGGGTTTTATTTTTCTGCAATACAAAACGTTCAGAATAGTTTATGCACATTAACTCTTCATAATAGGCAAAGCTTTAAAAAAGTTTAAAGTACGTGTAATTCACAGCCTGATCAGATAACATTATTCCACGGATATTTTACCTGCATAAAACTGTGCACTTATCGATTTTTACACGTCACTTCCCATTTTGAACTTCATATATAAAGAAAGTCACGAAGTGTTGACATATCTGGTAAGATATAGTTTATTTTAATTCTTCCTAATATACTTTCATTTTAATTTAAGTACAGGAAGGTCGACCTTCTGGGACCAATGTCGTGCTGAATATCAAACAATCTGTTAGAACAATACCTTGAAGTAATAAAGGCAATACCGACCCGTATTTTGAAAGCAATGTAACAGCAGAGAATTTTGTTTGACCTGATTCATAATTATAAAAGGCCTTAAAAGGTCTTATGGCATCCAGAAAAGATGATGTTTTTAAGGTTTTGGGGCGATTTATGCATAGACCATGGAGGGATGCTGATGAACCTACTGGCCCAAATTTTACAGCATCCAGTATGAAGAGAATTAAATACATGAAGATAACGAACAGTATTAAAGTTCAATACACAGGAGTTCGCGTACCTATCAGTTTTGCCGAAATTTTCGGTAAATAAAAAAGATACGTAATACCTATAATAATAACACACGTATTACGTATTTTTTATTTAATGAAAATTTCGGTATACTATTAATTGATAGGTACGCGAACTCCTGTGCTCAATATAAAAAAAATTAATAGATTTACTTTTTTGTGACAATATGCACCATGAATATTTTGAGTACAGGTAGCACGAAGAGGAAAAACAATTAAGGAGACAAGAAATATATACCAAACGCTTTCAACACTGTGATACGCAGGCAAGCTGTTGTTTTAATCAAAATTTAGTACTATAAACTGATAAAAATGTGCATCTAAATCCACCTTTCCTTTTGCAGTTATCTATTCAAATTTGTTGTTAAACAAACATTGTAAATTAAGTAGTAGATTAGATCTGGTTTTGATTATGAACAATGCAAGTTGGGAGCAGTACAAACACGAGCTGACCAGTCATGGAGAAGTAAGCACACCCTCCATATGCTCCTTATCATGATCAAGAAAATGGAAAAATCCATAGACAATTAAGTGTAAAAATATGACCTATCAATATGTATGAAAATACGCTGTCAAAATTTGATTTAAGGATGGATTATATTTGCTAACAAAATAATTGTATCGACCATAGAATTTGTGAAATGTTAAGGCTGACTTTAAAATGAAACTTTTGATAACACTGTATCGTCAACTTATTTGTCATTACAATCAGTTATAGCTTGCTTTGTTTTAGATATTATTCGTATATAGAACTTGCTCTTATGTATCAAAACATGGAGATTATAATACTTTATATATTTCTTTTCACTCTTGGAAATACAAGTAGAATAAAACTAGGCAGAATTCTTTAATTTACGCCGAACAATATCCTAAATATATTACTAGTATCTTTTTAACATAAAAAATATGTCTTGTTTAACTTTGCAGAAGGAAATGGATTCTATATCGAAAACAATATCCGATGATTTCCTGACATGTACAATATGTTACGAGATTTATACGGAACCCACGACACTTCCATGTTTGCATTCCTTCTGCAAACTATGCATTGCCAACTTCATTCAGAAGGATGATACAAAACGTTCAAGCCATTGTCCAATCTGCAGAGATCCTTTCTCAGACGATCAAAACAGTTTAAAAACAAACTTCTTTTTACAGAATATGATCGATCTGATTGAAAGTTCTTCAAAACTGTTTTGCTCATTTTGCAAAATAACAGAAAAAGAGCACATTGCGGTTTCACAGTGCATCAGTTGTTTAGATTATTTATGTGAGGACTGCACTAAAACACACGCACTTACCCGCCAAACAGTGGACCACAAAGTTGTACCAATAAGTGAAATCAGGGAAGGAAAATACGTTCAAGAAATTCAATCAGTTCAGAAGATTCGATGCTCACAGCACCCCGACGAAACTCTGCGATATTTCTGCATCCAGTGCAATTTGTTAGTTTGTCGTGATTGTATCATCTTTGAACACAAAAGCCATGATTTTAAACCGATTTCTGATGCTAGAAAGGAGAAAGAAAACAACATTTCAGAAGTAATGGGACCTTTGAAAGAGAAACTAGAAGCCATAAAGCAGAATAATGCAGTTGTTGGTTTGCGAATGGAGGAACTGGTTGACAGGGAGACCATTATTCAAAATCAAATTAAGCAGACTTGTACAAAGGCCATAAACAGCATCCGTAAAAATCAAAAGAAAATGGAGGACGAACTTAGGGATCGAATTAAACCTGGAAAAGATAATTTGCTGCATATCTGGGATAGATCTTCCAAAATGTGCACAAGCATCGAAGAATCTCTCAACTTTTCAGAGAAAGTATTGAAAAGAGGAAATGATATTGAGGTTTTGCCTTTGTTGGATGAAATTTTCAATAGACTTACAAAATTAGAACGTGAATCTAAGAGAGAAGAGAGTAATTGTCCAGCAGTCGATGTCCCTGATTTTCAGATCACATGGGATGAACCTCGATTTACATTTCTAGGTGGCAGTGGATATGCATCGTGTAATTGGGAAACTGGTAGCAATGAAAGAGAAAAATTAACAACTGCAGAGAAAACCAACATGTCAGGAACATTGTCAGAGAGTGTTCCAAACTTAAGTTCCCTATCCAGTGATGTTTCATATAAAATAAAGCTTCTGGAAAACTTGGATCTCAAAGAAGATGAGGATGAATTCAAACCCGTGTATTCAAGTGTGGCTTGGATAAACGAAGAAAACATAGCTGTCGTGGACAAACAAAACGAAAAGATCAAACTGTTAAATCTCAGTGAGAGAACTATAAAATCTGTAAACATGGCGAGGGCTCTGGCGGTATCCGTGTATAAACATGGCGTAGCCTGTAGGGCTGTGGATCTGCATGTAAAAGTGTTCCATAAAACACTTAAAGAGTTCAAGAAGAAACAGGGCGTGTTTACATTAGCTACGTCCAGCCCACAGAACCCCGCCCTGATCTGGATGACAAAGCACTCCATATTTACTGATAAAGATGGCAATGTGTCCAAGGTGTCTTTTCGGGACGAAGAGGGGAATCCTACAGCACTCGGAAATCCTAGATATGCCTGCTGCCTTCCGAATGAACTGTATGTTGTGTCAGACGGAGGCAATAATTGTGTATATTTTATTGAAAGCAATGGGGAAATCATAAGAACAATAGACCATCATCCAGGATCTATTGCATATGACAAAAATCACAACGTTTTCATCACTAATTTCTTTAATAGAAGTATTTCAATTTTTGATCCGAGCGGTTCCTACTTAAGCGAAATAAGTATTGGCAAATGGAAAAAATCACCTAGATGTATTTCAATATTAGAAAACAGAATGTTGATTGCAAACGAATGCCAAATCCTGTTGTTTGAATTGAAAAGCAGATAAACTCTTTATTTAGGCCTGCCATATTCTTATTGTAACAATAACATTCTCCTCCTTTGCAATAAGGGTCTACCAATGCAACCTCCTACTTATTTTAGATACAAAGAATGTTTTTCATTCATATTATTAGTTTAAAATGGATTTAATATGCAAATATTTTATGTACATGTATGTGTTGTTTGCACGGGCGCATTAACAAATAGACTCTTCCGCAAATAAATACCCTTTTCATAAGGTTAATATTATCTCATGAGTTTTCTTTACAAGGACTTGAAACTATGTGTTTACCTCAAATTCTTCTGTAAATAAGTAGTAAAAGGCATCTAGATATATGTGTAATATGTATTATCAGATGATTGGTCATATCTTTTAGTTCAACAAATCTAGTACGTATTCAGTTTTCTTGGCGTACATGGTGCTTAAAATTGTGGAATGGTAAACTAGGTAATGTATTTGTAAACTCGATTGTGGCTTCAATGTACTAATATGTCTAGAAGACATTTTGCTTTTTACAGCAACTCGGTACAATGGAGAGAAATAGTTTTTAATTTTAATCACTAATTGAAGAACTTCATTAGTGGAGTATGCACACCAAATATGAAGTCTCTATCTCTCATGGTTCAAAAGTTATGGCGAAAATTTTGTAAAATCTATTTTTAACATATAGGTCACAGTAAAGGACACAAGGTCATTGGCCTTGGAGTCATTTAAAAGAGCGTCATTGGTGGAGTAAGCATATCAAATATGAAGTCTCTATCTCTCATGGTTCAAAAGTTATGGCGAAAATTCAAAAAAGCTATTTTTAGCAAATAGGTCATAGTCAAGGTCACAAGGTCATTGGCCTTGGTGTCATTCGAAAGAACTTCATTGGTGGAGTATGCATACCAAATATGAAGTCTCTATCTTTCATGGTTCAAAAGTTATCTCGAAGGTTAAAGTTGACAACAGACAGACAGACAAACAGATAAATAGATAAACAGACAAACAGACAGGACAAAAACAATATACGCCTCGGATCTATCGATCCGGGCGCATAAATATAGATTAACGTTGTTAAGGTTTCGTCAAAGGTCAACATATCCAAAAATTTATTTTACAATAACTCCAAAACTATGTGAGGTATAAAGTTAAAACTTTTACAGTTTATAAATTTTTCATTGATTAACAGATAGAGAGATATCCAACTTTGATTTACAACCTTTCTTAAATATGTTGAAGACAGTAAATAGGGGGTTTCTTCATAGCTTCAAGGTCAAGGTCAGAGGTACCCAAGGAAAGAGCTTGTTACAATGAATACACATGTGAAAAATGACATCAAACATTTTGAAATAATGACCAAGATTTTAAAAAAAAATCAAAAGTAGGTCAAACTCTAAGGTCGGGGTGAAAGGGTCATAATTGTAATAAGTACCAAAGATTCCAATGACAAGGACAAAGGGTCAAATCTATTGGTATCCAAAGGAATGTCTTAGCACAAGAAGTACCCGTATTAAGTATAAAAAGCCATAGGTCCAATGGTTCAAAACTCCGGATCACTTTTAAAACTTCGCAAAAATTTGCGCAAAAATGGATAAAGTTTCAAGACCAGTGCAATAGGTTAAAGATGTTGGTAGGCATGAAAGGTTTAGAAAAAAAGAATACACATGCACAATATACAGTTTTTTTCAATGGGTGCCACTGTAGCTCTCCGGTCTGTCAAATTATATTTTTTCGGAGAGCTACAGCTCTACAGCTATCAGACTGACTGAACTTTTATGACTATAACGTCTGTGTTTTACTTTGTTGGTGTTTTCATGCCCCCGCTATCGAAGATTTGGGTGTATATAGTTTTTGTCGTGTTCGTCCGTCCGTCTGTCTGTTTGTCCGCAAATACTTTAACCTTGCCCATATATTTTGATTTAGTCGAGCTATGACTTTCATTTTTCACATGTGTACCCGGTATTCCTTTTGACGAGACCTTTTTTAGGTACCACCAAATTTGACCTTTTGACCTTGAAGATTTACTTACGTTAAAAAACGTTAACCTCGGCCATAACTTTTGAACGGTAAGAGCTAGGATTTTCATACTTCACATATGTAATTCTTGTGACAAGACCTATCATTGGATATCAAAAACTTTTACCCTTTGACCTTGAACTTTGTGTTTTTAACCTCCTTTTTAAAAATTAACCATGACTATAACTTTTGAATAATTAGGGCTAGGGCTTTCATACTTTACATATGTAATCCTTCTGACAAGACCTTTCCTTAGAAACCAACAACTTTGACTCTTTGGCCTTGAACTTGGAGATTAATGTAGTTTTAAAAAAAAAACTTTGACCTCGGCCATAACTTTTAAACAATTAGGGCCAGGGCTTTCATACTTTACATGTTATCCTTGTGAGAAGACCTTTCATCGGATACCAAATACTTTTACCCTTTGACCTTGGAGTTTGACCTACTTTTTAAAAACGAACTTCGGCCATAACCTTTGAAGGGTTGTGGATAAGGCTTTCATATTTCACATATTTAATCCTTGTGACAAGACCTTTCATTGGATCCAAGAACTTTGACCCTTTAACCTACTTTTTAAAAACTTTAATTTTGAACGGTCAGGGATAGGGCTTTCTTGCTTCTCAAATGTAATCCTTGTGACAAGGCATTTCTTTAGGAACCAACAACTTTGATCCTTTGACCTTGACCCTGGAGTTAGACCTACCTTTCAAAAACTTATCCTTGGCCATAATTTTTGAACAGCTAGGGTTTTCATATTTCGCAATATTGTATTTCTTCTGATAGAACCTTACTTTGGGTACATTTAATTTGCATTTAAGAAAAGTTAAATATTTGCAATGTAAATAATACGGGTGCATCAGTGTTTCACAAATATAATATTAACATATCTTTTTTTTTTGTCCCCCGCTTTCGCGAAAGCGAGGGACATTAAATCTCATTCGTCTGTCAGTCTGTAGTTCTGTCCGTCCGTCACAAAAACTTTAACCTTGGTTATATCTTTGAATGAAGAGATAGTGCTTTCATATTATTCTTGTATATTACCTGTGCAAGACCTTTCTAAATACACTATGATTATTGACCCCGTGACCTTGACCTTGAAGATTGACCTTTTTTTTTTAAATTAAACATTACTTAAAATTTGCCACAACTTCTTTCTAATGAAAAGAGAGAGGGCTTTCAAATTAAACACATGTATTGCCTGTGACAAGACCTTCCTTAATACACTATGATTTTTTACCTATTGACCTTGAATTTTTACCTACTTTAAAAAAAATAATCATAACTTTATATCGGCCATAGCTATTTAATGAGAAGAGATACTTTGTAGGGCTTTCATATTACAGATTTGTTTTATCTGTGACAAGATCTTTTTAAATACACTACGGTTTTGACTTCATGACCTTGAACTTGAAGTTTGACCTTCTTTTCAAAAACTTAACCATGGTTAGGACTTTTGAATGAGCAGAGATTGACTTTCATATTAAACCTGTGTAATGCCTGCGACAAAACCTTTCTAAATAAACTAGGATTTTCGACCCCGTGGCCTTGATCTTGATCTTTTGACCTATTTTTAAAAAAATAAACATTACTTAAAACTGGTCTTTACTTTTTAATGAGAAGATATAGGACTTTCAAATTGAACATGCATATTACCCGTGACATTCCTTTCTAAATATACTATGATTTATGACCTAACGATCTTGACTTTGAAGTTTGACCTACTTTTCAAAAACTTTGGTCATAGCTTTTGAATGAGACAAAATGGGGCTTTCATTTTAAAGCTCTGTATTGCTTGCAACAATATCTTTCTAAATACACTCTGGTTTCTGATCTTCTGTCCTTGAACTTTTGCCTACTTTTCAAAAATTTGATTATTTCATTACTTTTGATTGAGAAAAGATAGTGCTTTCATATTTGACATGTGCATAATCTGTGACAAGATATTTCCGGGCATGCTATGATTTGTGGCCCCTTGACCTTCACGATTGACCTAATTTTCAAAGAAATCAACTTCGGTGATAACTTCTGAATGACATATTCTAGGGCGTTCATACACTGTATTTGACACAATATGCCATAAAAATGACATCTCACCCAAAAAGACACCGAAAGCGGGGTACCACTTTTTTTAAGAATAGGTAGATTGGTTTTTGAAAGAGGGGTGGACGCTACAGAGAGAAAAAGTTTTATTGCCCTTAATTATCAAAACTCATCGAAAATCCTATTTCGTGAATTTGAGAGAGGGTTAGGACGTCTTAATAATTACTATATTTTGGTACTTCTTTTCAATTCCCGGAATTTGGAATTGCTCTTTGCAAGTGCCTTACAGAAAGTGGACAATATCAGCATCTTATTAAAAAAGACTGCATTCAGATCCCCCACCCCCGCGTTCTACGGGCCTGATACACGTCACTGTAGTGAAAGTGCAATAAATTATTTAAAATATATAAATATTACATGTAGTTGAGTGTAACATTGAAAATTTTCATCCCAAGAAAACCATTGTCAACCGAGGTGCATCCGAGGTTGACAATGGTTTTCGAGGGGTGAAATTTTTCAATGTTACACTCAACTACATGCAATATTTATTATATCATACTGAATGTTTTATACAAATACATATAACAGTGATCCGTGCGCGCATAAATTCTGCGCAGTCGCTATTTTTTTTAATATTACCCGTCGTCAAGCAATGTTGACTGTTGCTACGCTCGAGGGCGGGGCTTCATTATTCATAAATGTGTTTTTTAACAAATGTTTCTCGACCAATCAGATTCAACTAATTTACATGAAAGTATAATATTGTCGTTTACTGATTTTTATTTGAAAATTAAAATAGTCGTGTACTTATTTTAATTTTCAAATAAAAATCAGTAAACGACAATATTACTAAATGCATTTGTGCTGTATGAAAAAAAAGCGAAGAAAAATAAACCAAATAGCTCTTGAAACGATTTTAAAGCACATGCTTGAGTGTACTATTAGAGTTGTAATATATGTGAATTTCATGAAAGATGATAAAGTGTTGAACTTGTAGGTCTTTTTTGCTAAGGCGTTCTCGGTTTTATTTCTCTGTGTCAGACTTCTTCGTGGACTATTCATAGTACTTCTTCTAGTCTCTAAAAAAGAAAATAATTATGTTTGTGAGAAGTTCTTATGCCTCTAAACCTGAGGAAACGGGACACTTCAAATGAGGGGACAAAATAAAAGTGGACAACCACACTTTTCCTCCTACTACTTGTGTAAGTCGTTGAAATCGAAGTGCGGTTTCAGGTTTACATCACTTGTATCCTAAAAATTGTGTCGATTGATATAAAACCTCATAAACTTGGTCATGATTGTTATTATTTAAGAGGGGGTTGAACATGGATGTACATGAATATAGATCGAGCAAACGTAAGTATATTTATTTATAATCACTTTAATTAAGTTTAACTGAAAGAAAACTATAATTTATCGGGTTTTTTTTATGCACGTGAACGTAGTGTACTATGCTCTTTTCGTATTTTGTTCTCATGTTTAAGCAATTTTTATTATTTCTGTGATAAGTTTTCTGTAATTAATATATGTTTCATATATTCCTTGCGTATTAAGTTACATTATATACAATTAAGGGTATAAGAAGCAACATCCCAGGTAGCACAAAACGTTTTCATAACATTATATTCCGGTTGTAAGAATGTTATTCCAAAACGTTTTTGACATAACGTTTGAAAAATGTTTTTATAACGTTTTATCTAGGTTATAATGACGTTTTTAGAAAACGTTTCTCAAAAACATTTTTAAAATGTTTTTCATAACGTTTACTACTGGTTGGGAGGAAGTTTTTAGAGAACATTTTTGCATAACATTTTTATAATGATAATAAGAATCATTTTTTATTGCTAAAAAAAACATTATACAAAAGTTTTCACATTCCATTGACATGATTGATTGGGAAAAAATATTATAAAAATTCATACTATGATATTTTTAAGAATATACACAGAGCGCTGTGTAGGTTGACTCAAATTTTAAGAATATTTATTTTTAAATTGAATGAAATTTATTATAAATTTTAATTACAAATGATACCAGAAAACATAAATATAACGTTGTCTTAAAATGTTTGGAAAACATTGTTAAAACGTTATAGAAGCAGCAAACATCTCTATATTTCAATTCTTAAAAAAATACCTGTGGTATTTCCTTTTTTGTGTTATTAATTTCTTTGTGATATCTTTTAAAGCCTAATATGGAAAAATAAATTTAAACCAATTTTTATTTAATTTAGTTCTTCTTTTTAATTGTTTTAAATGCCACATTGAATTCCTAAAAATAAACATTGTGAAAAAATGTATAAAAAGCCGTTTTAAGGTATTTTTTCTAAGATGTGATGTAGTTCAACAAAGTACTGCTGTGCATTTATTCGCTTATGTTGTTTCCTCCTGGATAATGCGTTTATCAAAAGTTAATTGATTGACACAGCGGGATGCCGTAGTCAGTGCTGATGAAATAAACTATTTCCACGTGATCTATATAGGTCAACTTATCAAGAATTTGAAAATTTCTTGAAAGACAAAGAACAGGATTTAGGGAATATTTTACATCACCGTAAGGTATGTTGAATTTAAAGTAGTATTCATTGTGTATACATGTATAAAGAAAAAGTACTATCATGATTATAGTTGCATGTGTTTGTACAAGCCTAAATCATTCCTTGTAAATGATTGTATACATTCCTGGATATTTGAGGGCGGTTAATTGGTTGTTTTTGAAGTAAACTGATCATGGAAGTTTATCATGATTGTGCATTTACATATGTATTGTGACTTGTGTCTAGTGTGAGTTTTCTTTATTAATGTGTACTTTAGTATAATCACCCCAGGCTTAGAGAGAGATTTTCAACTTGAAAGCTTCAAAACATGATATGTAGGGTGAGTTTGTGTGTGTGTGTGTGTGGGGGGGGGGGGGGGCTTAACGATGGAGTTGGTTAACTATACTTCTTCGGATATGTAAACCAATTTCTATTTATGTACAGTGTCATGTATATATTTTTCATTTTACAATTCTTCACATGAATATAATTTTTCATTTACAGCGGCTGTTTGCAAATACCAAATATTATTTGGTACCTTTTTAAAGATTACATGTTATGAGAGGGATTGGGCATAATGAGGTTTTGCTACACACCATCCTTGAGGGATTTACAGGAGTATTAATACTTTAAGGTATGTTTGAAGTCTCCTGACAAAAATGTATTATGGAAATAGATTTATTTAGTATATATTTTATATAACAGTAGAACATACACATTTCTTTGTAATTATCTTATTTATGACTATGTATAGTTTGTAAATATTCTAAAGTTATTCTCTATATCCTTGTTTTTCAGAAGAAAACAAAGAAGTCCAAGTGCCAAACGAATGATTTTCAAAGGAAGGATATTGTGATTTTTTTTCTAATTTCAATTGTGACAAATCTTCTATGTTAAGAAGACTATATTATTGACTGTGCGGATGTTAAAAAAGTTCATGGATTACATTTGTGAAATGGTTTAAACCAATTAAAACCGTAGGAAGTACAATAACTTTTTTTGTACTTTTTAATTCTTTAAAACATGTTAGAAATGTTTTGAAAACGTTTTAAAAAATGTTTTGAAAACGTTTTAAAAAATGTTTTGAAAACGTTTTAAAAAATGTTTTGAAAACGTTTTTATAATGTTTTCTAAACATTGAAGGACAATGTTTTTGAAAAACGTTATGATAACGTTTAAAAAACCATACAAAATAACGTTGTAATAACGTTTTAGAAAATGTTTTTGTAACATTTTGAAAACGTTTTTATAACGTTTTAATAACGTTGTTGTGCTACCTGGGATGTCTGGTGTGAATTTTTATTAAACTTTTTTTTATTTTCCCCTTCTCTGAAAACCGCATACTGTACGGGTTATCTTTCTTTGAACAAAACGCTACCATAAAAAGAGGAGGGGTTATTAAAAAAATGCAAAGATTAATGATTCACCCACACAATAAATAACTTCTCCCTTTTACTTTAAAGTAGTTCGGAGCTTCCTTTCAATGCCCACTTCTTATTTTTTCATCTGAGGGAAACGGACTATTATTTCGATCGTTTATCAAAATGAAAACTTTTGTGCTAAAGTTTGTGCAATTTAGTTAAGCCTTGTATGCAAATGTATGCACAAAGATAGACGACAAAAACATTTTAGAATTTGTCCTGCAGCTCCGATCGAAAAAAAAATAAAACGTAAACAGTGAAAAGCTTCCGTAAAACTTGTTAGTCAGATCTCCGCCGTCCTCAAACATGGATGACTCCATCTCAGGTACATGTATAAATCTTCAAATATTTTTCTCTTTTTTTCAATAACTTATAGAACTCTTTCTCTGCTCTCTTTCTCCTTAATCCTTAACAAAAAAAATATCATTGTAATGCAAGCATATTATTTACAGGTTTTATATAAAACAAGATTTTTTTTTTGCGGCAATCTCTGATTGTTTTTTTTTTTTCACTTGTAATACAAACTAGTCATGTTTTCACAGTTGGTTTTGTTCAAATGTAATTTAGCCTACCCATTAGTACATTCCGGCATTTGGAAGTTAGGGAGTTGGTTTCAAAACATATTCCCCAAAAATCGATTTTAAGGACACCCCCACCCACCCACGCATGTATATTAACGGTTTTCGGATTAGGGGGTCTCTTCTCGAGGATAAGCTGCTTTTTTCATCTTTTTGTGTAATTAATGTACATGATTATTTGTAATGGACATTTTTGCTTCCTTCCTATATAACTTTTGAATTTGAATGAGTGTCTTGAATACTGCAACAGTAAATGTTTGCCATTCAGATAGTCTGTGCACAGACATCGTTCGATCGCTGGTACCCATGCACTTCATGTATTCAACCCATTATTTATGTCTATGTGTAAAGCAATGGTGCTTTTATTACTTTATAATTCCAGTTGTAGAATTTATTTATATTTTATAGTGTACTTTATATAATGTAGTAGTTTATACCGATAGAATCGTAAATGTCCATTGACACCCTTGGTTTGTCAATTAACAAATAAATATTTAATTTACTTTTTTTCATTAAACTGACGAAGAGTCTGTTGTTCCTGGGGATAGATCCATGGTGATTTTCGGTTACTTCACTAATTTACGGTAGTTTTTAACTTTTAAATTGACTAAGAATCCCTATATAGTGTGAACATCATGCAGACATTGCCCCCCCCCCCATTCTATATGT
Source organism: Saccostrea cuccullata (assembly GCF_032062105.1). Classification (NCBI taxonomy): domain Eukaryota; kingdom Metazoa; phylum Mollusca; class Bivalvia; order Ostreida; family Ostreidae; genus Saccostrea; species Saccostrea cuccullata. Next base: position 249,378 of record NW_026930434.1, on the reverse strand, counting down.
ATAGCTCTGATAGCATTTTTTTTTGGAAATAATTAAATATTTGACCATCGTTAACATCATCATTATTCAAGACCTATGTACTATTATAGGTGTGTATATTTCACTTAGATCCTTCTTATCATAAAGTAAGTAAATAAGATATTGCTATTTTCCCTTCGCTAGCGGCTATGCATTGTTACTGTACGTATATTGATTTATCATTGTTTATTGGATTTGTCTACGTTAAGAATGTTCACATACATGTGTACATTAACAATTTTTTACATTACAGCACACAAGTTCTGCAATTAAACCAGTACACATAGTTCCACGATTAGGATTAGTTAAATTGCGAAAATTGAAATGTCAATTTATAAATAACGTCCATTTGTCTCACTTGATTAGCTCTCTGTGGCCAAGATTTGTATCAAAATGTTTATCGAAAATGAATGTGAAAAAGTGTCACACTTTTTTTTAAATTGCACCTATGGCGAAATGCTCTTTTGATATATACCTGTGAATACCTGTCTGAAATCTCAACTAGCTTTCGTCATTGGTTAACTCTAATCACGTGTCCACATAGATCGACGCCATTTTCTTCGCTTGATGTTTAGTGTCAACTTGCAGGTGCCCGTTACGGAAAAAGTGTGAACTTTTTTTAAGTGGATTTATATATTTTTGATCAAATAAGTCATGGCTGATCACAAGCCTAGATTGTGTCATTTGGTAAAATGGCCCGACTTTCAGGGGTATGGATTTAACTTGCATGCCGAGAGAGGTAAAGCGGGACAATTCATAGGGAAAGTGGACGAGGGGTCCCCAGCAGAAGCTGCGGGTCTAAGGGAAGGGGACCGAATCGTTGAAATTAATGGAACTAATATAGGTAACGAAAACCACCAGCAAGTTGTGGGGCGGATCAAGTCGCTTGGTGACGAAGTAAATCTTTTAGTGGTGGATCAGGAAACGGACTCTTATTATAAAGACATTAAACAAATTGTGAGGAGTGATCTTCCTGAAGTTGTCAAAATAAGTGCGGAGAGAGGTGAAAGCCAGGAAAATTCAGCAGGTATTAATGAGGATATTCTACATTGTCCTTGGGGGCAACTAATTTGTAGGAGTGGCTTCCAAAGATGTCACTGAGTGCTGTGTAAAAAACACATCTCTCTCATTTTCTCTCTTACACACAATTTTATTTCCAATTTTATTTCAACCTCTCACATTAAACCATCAGGGCTGTTTTTATTTTTAAATACCAAGGTTTTCGTAGAACAGGAATCATTTACTTTGCATAAAATGAATTTATGTGGTGGCACGCAGGTGTGGAGAATGGTCCCATATTCCTTGGCGTGTTTCAGAGTGTTCAGCAGTGCAGGATATGACAGATCTGTGATGCCTTTTAAATAAGACATTCGTAGTGAATATTTGTATAAATTTTCTTTGATGGGCATTCAGGTGTGACATAATCTCCCCTCTGTTTTCATGTGAGAAGGCACTTTATATTAAAGACTGTTCAAAGACAGAAGAAAAATGTCAGTATTAAATGCTAGATCACATAGATGTCATATAGATCTATATGATTTAAAAGTTAAAGTTTTTCAACATTTGTAAAATATCCTGTATCCAATTTTTTCCAGTCAATTAATTCCTACAGATTACAGAAGTTTTATAATTATTTGAAATTCTTTACACAAATTACACTTGGATATTTAAAAATAAGAGTAAAACCACAGAAGTATATAATGAAAATTGAAAATAACAGAGGGCATATATAATGTTCTCACGAGAATTCTTGATTGACAAAAGTTGCAGAGTAAATTCTACCTCCCAGAATTTCTCTCACTCGCATCTACCTTTTCTATATGCAGGTAATACATGTAGGTAGAATTTAATCTTATTATTGATAAATATACCTAAGAATTGCACTCGTTAACTATTAGGACAGCTTACATAGAATAGATAAAAAGGTCAGGGGGAGTGATTGATAAGAAGAAGACAAGTCTGTACACGGCTAAAAATTGTACCCCAAACTGGATTAAAGTCTCCCAGATAACGCCCATCCCACGTCTCTCAATGAAGCTGTATATTGTAAAGACGTTTTAAAAACTCGGCAAGCTTTTCAATTGTTGACATGTCTGAATTATGAAAGGAGATACTATACACTTTGAAATAACTGATAGAGTCATTATGATGGGCAGGGGTTTGTCGTATGGCACGTACAATAGAGGAAGAACTTAAATAATAGTATACACTTATCCAATGGTTGTGAGTGGGATAGCTCTTTTATCAAACCCGCGACAGGGAACTATTCCCCGAGTGTATTATATTTGATAAAAGAGCTAACATTTCCTGTTAGATTAATTGTATTATTTTGTGTTCACTAAATTTGTGACACTCTGAAGTAAGCCAGACGTATGTAACTTGATTCAGTTTATAGTTTTATAGCGTGTCATATTTTATAGGGAAACCTTAAATTTTTAAGTTGTAAGGAAAGTATATTTAGCAAACATTTCCTGTTAGATTAATTGTACATATTATTTTGTATTCACTAAATTTGTGACACTCTATAGAAAAAATTAATTTATAGTTTTATAGTTATGTAGAAAATTTTTACACACTAGATAAATTGAACATACATGTATTTAGTTACCTAATGATTCTAACAATCCTGTAGAAATTACTGGTATATAGTCTGGATGTCAGCCCTAGGTTCCACTGACATGTGAGAGGGTTATGAGGGGTGTCTCATAAGTCATTCTTGAAAACTGTACAGGTGGGAATTGTGGCTTTAATTTTTATTAAACATGCATTCGGAACCATAATACGTGAATGCATGAAATTAAAAATAAAGTTTTTAAAAAAAATTTTAATAATAAAAGGCATTCATGTTCATGTTGAATATACAATGTAGTTGATTAGATAAGTACATCTACAATTAGAATTCAGAGGAAAAGTAAGCAAATACTCTAGAGATTCAAATTTTTCAAATTAATGCAAGCTATCCTACTGTGAAAAAATTATAAATCATTTTCAATTTCATCCAATTAAGAAAGTTATAAGCAGAATAAATGTTGGTCTTAGTTCTTTTGTAAAGACCAGTCTCTCATGTCCTGCAGTGGGATTCAAACTTGCAATGTTACAGAATTAATTCTGTGACTTGAGAGCAAACACTCTAACCACTGCACCATGCAGGTGTCTTAACTGATTTGCAAATTCTGCCAAGTTCTCTATACACAAACAGTATACACAGGAAGTTAATCACAGTTTGCTGGCCCACTGTTCATCATAAAATTAGTAGATCTGACTGGGATAAAAAATATCACTAGTAATAATAAATGATCATAAATTTTAATTTCAATATTAATATCAGCAGCTTGTTGTATTATTGTTCGTCACAAGCAATGACTTGATCGAGTTCGAAAAAAATGAAATACCGGTTGATAAATTCAACAGTAAAATTCCCTGTCCCTTTCAAAAACTTAAATACTATTAATAATTATCGTAAGTATTGTAGCACAAAAAAAACAGTTGCTTCCCGTTTGTAAAAATTGAGTATTTTTTTTCGCCATAACGATGGTCATAATACAAATGCTTGTAATTTATCGAAAATTGAGATTATAATTAAAAAACTTAAAACAAAATATTGATTTATTGCTAACTTCTGTATTTCTTTCAAAACTATTTTTAACACCTGTGACCTTGTGAATTGTTTTTATAAAAAAGTCCTATTGTCCAGTTAATCAGACATTTTGTTTTCAAGTATCCATTTTAAGTTACCAGTTTATTTTCTCCTTTATTTTAATAATAATTTTTTCGCCGCATCTCAAAACAAGAATGATCGTTTTACGAGTGAAAACAAGATTTCAGTCACCTATACACTTTTCATTAGGAAAAAAATTACACAATCTTGATTTATTTTATTGAAACACTATGAGAACATTTTCATTTTTCAATGTTTGTAATACAGATAATTATAATCAATTATAATCAAGTATTTGATCAAATTATTGCGATGGTGATTTAGCGGTAAATGAAAACCAAAGTTAATTTGATGTTGGCCACACGTGTCAAACAAGGTGAAAGAGATATACAAAGAAGTAAATGTCAATCATTTTCACTGATGGACCTTAATTTATTTGATTGACGGGGGGATACAGACCAGGTAACTTGCATTATCTCGCTTTAAATTTGCAAATTCTGCCAAATTGACAAGGAATTAATTAGAATAAACTGACTGTTGATGTTAATTCTACAGATTTTAATAATATTATGTAGCTTGTTGTATTAATGCTAAAAACCTGAATGATTTGATAAATATTCAAAAACTGAACAAAAAAGTCAAAAATTGAGATTTTTTGTAACCATATATGAAACGGACAAAAAAAAAATACACTATCAAAATTTTTTATGTCCTATTGTAAAAAGTATTGAGTTGTTTCTATATTTTTTGGTCCACTGAATGAACTGATATATAAAAATTGCACTCTAGATCCACATTGTGTGCTTGATTTTTGGTTGCTTCTCTAGGTATTTATTTTGTGTAGTTTAAACTTTCTCTGGCTTTTAGAATTGTATCCTATAATAAATTATATATTAAACTATTTTTGATACTTTACTAAATTTTATTTACCTTTTAATGGTCTGAAACAGTCCTGTATATATATAGTTTTGTAATGTCAGTTTATTCATTTAACCAAAATAGCCATTTGTTAGCGTTTTAAATAAAAGTATGATTTATTATTAAATACCATTTTTAAAGCTGGGGAGAAATTTGGTCTACAAAAAAAAAAATTATAGCAAATTTTTGCTTCATAAAGAGAGCTATGTTTTCTGTATGTATTTGATCAAAGCTATCCCCATATGAATATAAGCATGTTTTTGTTTCAAAAGTTACAAATGTTTGTAATGTCAGTGAAACTAAAAAAATTTTTATGCTTCAATTGAATGAATGATATATAAAAAAAGTAACATTGTGTGCTTTTTACTTTTAGATCAATCCCTGTATAAAGGGAATTTTTAAATTTAAAAATTTGATCTTGATCTCTTAAAGGGGAAATCATTAAATAGTTTAAAATAAAAGTTATTCTTCAGAAATTTGGTCCACAAATTTTTTTTCATATGAAAAGAATTTTGTGTCATAAATATAAGTTTTCTCAATCACCATGATCAAGGAATTATATAAGTATATTTATAATGTAAAAAAGTCATGAAAAAAAAGATGATTTTTTTAACAAAGAAAAGCATAGAAGTGACCTTTTCAAATAAGAACCACAAGGTTGCAGTTAATCATTTGTATGCAAGGAATTTTATTGTATCTGAAATTTTAAAGGTACTGTGATTGAAATTTTGAATTTTTGTACAATCCATGCAAATTTTGTATAATTCTTGGAAGTATTAGCCGTCAGGTACAGGTTTTCAAACCTTAAAAAACAAAATGTGTGAAACACTGATGCCCCCAAATGGCAGCTTATATGACGAGTTTTGAAGTTTCTCAACTGCAAGTCAAACTCCAAGGTCAAGGTAGAAAATGTTGGTATCCAAAGGAAGGTCTTGTCATAGAAATAAACCTGTGAAATATGAAAGCCCTAGTACTAACTGTTCAAAAGATGTGGTCAAGATTTAAGTTTTTTAAAAGTGGGTAAAACTCTAAGGTCAAGGTCAAAAGGTAAAAAAATATTGGTCTTGTCACAATGAATACACATGTGAAGTATGAAAGCCCTTCCATCAACTATTCAAAAGTTATGTCTATAACTAATAAGGTTAATGTTTGATGACATGGTTTAAACTATAGGTTAATAGTGGGTTTCCCGCGATGATCGAAAACGAAAGTAGTGCCACATGGCTTGGTCAATAGAGTGATTTCTATTGACTTTATTGGTTGTGAGCTCCTAAGGTTTTCATCCAATTTTTAAAAGCTGTATCTCCTTTTTCATGGCAGTGATGTCAAATTTGTAACCAATGTAATCACTGGTAATCTTGTGAAAGGTCTTGTCACAAGTTAAAAATGAAAGCTATAGCCCCACTCATTCAAAAGTTATGGGCATGGTTAAAGTTTTTGCGGACAAACAGATGGACGGACCAGGCAAAATCTTTGATTACAGAGGCATAAAAACCTTATATTTGTATGAAGAATAATGTAATTTTTGTCTGCATGGTTCAAGATGAAAATTCCCATTGCTTTCACATTTTCCTCCTTATCATATGCATTTGCAAAAAAGTGAAGAATTTGTGTAACAAATAAGTCACAAGAAATGCATAAGTATCAGTTGTGCAAGAACTTTGACAATATCTACTAAAAAAGTTTTACTGTCACAGTAGCTCACTAAGCTGAGTCGATAGAGAGCTTGTTTTGTGATCAGAGGGTTGTATGTTCAAATCAGGGACATGACTGACCAAAAAATAGATAGCAATTGTTCCTTTGATAAGCACCCGACACTTTGAAGTGAAAATTGTCGGTGTTTTGATGATCAGACCTTTTTAATATTTTCATTTATTAAACATCACAGATTATGCAATGTGCAAATGATCATTTAGGGTCTTTGAACCTCATTCATTGTTCTGTAGTTCCTATGTTGAGTTCTATTTTGCCTAATTTGCACACACTTCCTTGGTTTTCATGTAAACTTTCAGAATCTTGAGACTCCCTGCTTACTATCATGTATAAACAATTAATTATGATGTGGATTTATATTGACAAATGGGGAAAAAATAAATTGCTGTTGATGTTTGATGCTGAGAGTGTTGTTACCATTTAGTGTTAAATATTTGTACTGGTAAACATTAGTGTTTTAACAAACTAATGCAACCAAAACATAACTGAGTGAAACTTCCTTGTCTCAATGGTAAGAGTCCAGTTGAGAATTTTATTGACATAGGTATGTCTACTTTAAAAGTTCCATTAAAATATTACATTAATTAGCTAATTTCAAGGTAAAATTGCAGCCCAAAAATCTCAAGATTTAAAGGGGAAAAACTTGTCAGGGTTTACCTTATAATTTTGTAAAGAATTAAGATAGGTAATTTTGGTACATTTATTTACCCTCTAAAATTTTTAAAATGATGATATAAGGGGCTTGCAACCCAAGAAAATTGTACGAGATAAAAATGCATTCCATTTTAACCAAGCACACTGTTGTCTTTTTGACTTTGCCAAATCTGTGAATTATAGAACTGTTTATCCAAGATAACACTATTCTATATGAATCATAACACATAGGCTTATGCACTTTCTGATTAGCTTTATAAGGCAAACTCAAAAGTAGTACACCATTGAGTAGGTCAAGTCTGATACACATCCCTGGGCAAGGAACAATAACTCATAAAACTAGTATTGGCATACAGTGTAACCTGGTATTCAACATGTAAATACGAACCAATATTTTTATTTCATGCCTTCAATTGTGATTTTTGATTATTCAAATTTTATGAATTTTTAAAACCTTTATTATTTGCTCCTTTGGCAGAAAAACAAGACTATAATCATGTCTATTTTCATCACTAATATTAAGTAAGATATTGGGAATTTTGTAAATCCTCCTATATTGAATGCACATATAATTCGAATTTTTATTCTCTGTGGTAAAAATGCATTATAGACCGATAGATACACTTAATTTTGTTAATTCAGAAAATTGTTGAAGGTTTTTTGGTCGTTCTGATTAATTGAAGCAGTCTTAATATATTTAAAAGAACATGTACATACCCTATGAGTGAGTACCTCTTGGTAGGAAGTTTTCCTTGGTTGTTATTCTTTCCTTAATACTTTGCCAGCATTTCTTGCAAGCCTCCTTTGTATTCCAAGTCAGGAATTAGTATATTAGTCAAAAATGTGCCAGTAAAAGTCATTTATATCATTTGTATCGATGAATAAATGTTGACTGTCTACTATTACAAGTGACCACAATATCATTCCACAACCTTTCCCAGAAACACTGCCTGTCTATCAATGATGGAATAGACACTCGGAGATTGTTATTTGTTCTGTTCAGATGCATAGCATTAGAACCTGTGCAAATCTGTGTTTTTAGGTTGGAAGGAAATTTATACCTTTTTAAATATGATTTCAGAACCTGAACCTACGCCTGAGCCCCAGGAGGCCAGGGAACCTTCACCGGAAAGAGAACCATCCCCTGAACCAGAGAGAGAGCCCTCGCCTGAACCAGAACGCGAACCAACACCAGAACCACCGAGGGAGCCTTCACCCGAACCAGAGAGGGAGCCCTCTCCTGAACCAGAAACCAACAAAGAAAATGAGGAACCCAGTGAACCAGAGGCAACTGTGATTACAGTCAATAGTGTCACCAATACGGAGCCAGATAGTAAATATATCGCTAGACTTTGTCACGTAACTAAATGGCCCGACTTCCAGGGATACGGGTTCAATCTCCATGCAGAGCGGGACAGACCAGGTCAGTTTATCGGAACCATAGATGACGGATCCCCTGCCCAGGCAGCAGGCCTACAAGAAGGAGATAGGATTATTGAAGTCAATGGTGCAAATATTGAATCTGAGAGCCATAGGCAAGTGATAGAGAGAGTCAAGGCAGGAGGGAATGAAACCAAATTGTTAGTTGTGGATCCTGAAAGTGATGCTTACTTCAAAAAGAATGGAATATCCATTAGCAATTCATCACCCATGGTCACCCCACTATCAAATCCTGCCAGGGGAGGTAAGAAAATTTTTTATTTTACATACATGTATTGAAAAATACTGATTATGTATGATAAGGTATTTAAGATTTTGGATCAGGAGGTCAAAATTCATTATGGAATATAGTGTATCAGATGTTATTTTTTAAAATTTTGATTAAGTATGATTTTTCAAGTTTAATGCCCCCTCTGTCTCACTGTCTGTCCCAGTGGTTTCTTTTTCGAAAACACTTGCAGATAATTTCAATCGAATTAAAATTAGATGTTAGATCTGCTCACATACTCGCTACACTAACATATAACAACATCCAGTAGAGGGTCACGTCAGAGGTCAAATTCTATCAACCAATCAAATTGTCGCCTGCAAAAACATTGAATATTGGTGAAGCGAATATGTCTAGAGTTGTTCCGAATTTGACCTCTGACACGACCCTCTATGGGATGTTGTTAGATGAGTATGCGAGCGGATCTAACATCTAATTTTAATTAGACTGAGATAATTTAAAATGCTGAATTTTGTGTTAATGTAGAAACTTACTGTTAGCTTTCCATGAATACCCATGCAGTAGTGTAAAACATGGTTAAAAAAAAATTACAATATATATTATCGTTGGTTTTTAGCTCACCTGAGCCGAAGGCTCAAGTGAGCTTTTCTGATCACATTTTGTCCGGCGTCCGTCTGTCTGTCCGTCTAGCTGTCCGTCTGTCTGTCTGTCTGTAAACTTTTCACATTTTCGACTTCTTCTCAAGAACCGCTGGGCCAATTTCAACCAAACTTGCCACAAAGTATCCTTGGGTGAAGGGGATTCAAGTTTGTTCAAATGAAGGGCCACGCCCTCATTCAAGGGGAGATAATTGGGTATTAATGAAAATTTGGTGGCATATTTTAAAAATCTTCTTCTCAAGAACCACTGTGCCAGGAAAGATGAAACTTATGGGGAAACATCCTCAGGTAGTGTAGATTCAAATTTGTTCAAATCATGACCCCCGGGGTAGGGCGGGGCCAAAATGGCCGACCAAACTTTTACATAGAAATATATAGGAAAATTCTTTAAAAATCTTCTTCCCAAGAATGACAAAGCCATAATTCATGATATTTATGTGGAAGCATGCTCAGGTAGTGTAGATTCAAGTTTGTTCAAATCATGGCCCCCGGGGGTAGGGCGGGGCCAAAATGGCCGACCAAAGTTTTACATAGAAATATATAGGAAAATTCTTTAAAAATCTTCTTCTCAAGAATGACATAGCCATAATTCATCATATTTATATGGAAGCATGCTCAGGTAGTGTAGATTCAAGTTTGTTCAAATCATCACCCCCGGGGGTAGGGCGGGGCCAAAATGGCCGACCAAACTTTTACATAGAAATATATAGGAAAATTCTTTAAAAATTTTCTTCCCAAGAATGACAAAGCCATAATTCATGATATTTATATGGAAGCATGCTCAGGTAGTGTAGATTCAAGTTTGTTCAAATCCTGACCCCCGGGGGTAGAGCGGGGCCAAAATGGCCGACCAAAGTTTTACATAGAAATATATAGGAAAATTCTTTAAAAATCTTCTTCTCAAGAATGACAAAGCCATAATTCATCATATTTATATGGAAGCATGCTCAGGTAGTGTAGATTCAAGTTTGTTCGAATCATGATCCCCGGGGGTAGAGCGGGGCCAAAATGGCCGACTAAAGTTTTACATAGAAATATATAGGAAAATTCTTTAAAAATCTTCTTCTCAAGAATGACAAAGCCATAATTCATGATATTTATATGGAAGCATGTTCAGGTAGTGTAGATTCAAATTTGTTCAAATCATGACCCCCCGGGGTAGGGCGGGGCCAAAATGGCCGACCAAACTTTTACATAGAAATATATAGGAAAATTCTTTAAAAAATTTCTTCTCAAGAATGTCAAAGCAATAATTCATGATATTTATATGGAAGCATGTTCAGGTAGTGTAGATTCAAATTTGTTCAAATCATGACCCCCGGGGGTAGAGCGGGGCCAAAATGGCCGACCAAAGTTTTACATAGAAATATATAGGAAAATTCTTTAAAAATCTTCTTCTCAAGAATGACAAAGCCATAATTCATCATATTTATATGGGAGCATGCTCAGGTAGTGTAGATTCAAGATTGTTCAAATCATGATCCCCGGGGGTAGAGCGGGGCCAAAATGGCCGACCAAAGTTTTTCATAGAAATATATAGGAAAATTCTTTAAAAATCTTCTTCTCAAGAATGACAAAGCCATAATTCATCATATCTATATGGAAGCATGCTCAGGTAGTGTAGATTCAAGTTTGTTCAAATCATGACCCCCGGGGGTAGAGCGGGGCCAAAATGGCCGACCAAAGTTTTACATAGAAATATATAGGAAAATTCTCTAAAAATCTTCTTCTCAAGAATGACAAAGCCATAATTCATCATATTATAATTTATATATGGAAGCATGCTCAAGTATTGTAGATTCAAATTTGTTCAAATCATGACCCCCAGGGGTAGGCGGGGCCAAAATGGCCGACCAAAGTTTTTAAAGATAAAGATTCTTTAAAAATCATTTTCTAAAAAAAAGCAAATCCATGATTGGTCATGGGACTACTTTTGGATTTAAACTTTACAATAAAAAGCCATTTTCTACTTTTTCCTACCTTTAGTGCTCAGGTGAGCGATGTGGCCCATGGGCCTCTTGTTTAATGATATTATGTATTGGCACTTCCCTACTTAATTCATCTGCTAGAACTAGACAGTGATTTTTTATTTTTTATAAACTTCCTTAATTAACCAAATCATTTTTTGAAAATTGTGTATAAGTATTGGAAATTCCAAGTTTGATCAGATAAATAGATAAAACATTGATGACAATATAGGCTACATCCCAATCTCATAGTAAATGCTTGTCATTTGTAAAGTTTGAGGATAAACAATGTAAACCCTGTACAATTTAGAAATTAGATAAATCATTGCTAGAAAAAAGTGATTAAATATTGTCAATCATAGTTGTATAGTCCAATATTTCTTTAAATTATAAGTTTAGAAATTAACATTATTAAAGGATTTTAGGAAGTGGACCCTTATCATGCTTCTTGAATAATTAAAAAAGAGTACCAGAGATTCTTATAAAATAAGCTAGAAAATATTTATAAAAAAGCTGCGTAACTATTTACCACAGTAGTTTTATCGTACACGTCTATTTGCATGTTTTAGGTTTAATGTTAGTTGTTACCCTTGTACTTTATGGTGATGCAGGTCCCTTAGGATCATTTTATGGTCTGTAAACTCTGTATCATGTGTCTGTGCATAAACAACAGATTTCTGCAAACTGAGAAGCATAAAAATGTCTGTGTTTGACAGTGCAGAATTTGTCACTGAGTATGGGTGACGGTAGACTTGACCTGTGGTACCAGTTAGTAATCAGTACTCATTATCACGTTATCAAATCCTCTCCAAAACAATGGGCACCTCTATATAGCTATCTGATAATGGACATCTTCTGTGATTTTTCACTTACACACAGATAATACGTATGTAAAATCACAATTTCCTGTGAAGATCTGTAGAAACGTGTTTGTTTCTAAGGAGAGTGTTGTGAGACGATCTATAAAGAAATTGTTGCCTGGCTCAGGTTAAAAATGGACCAATTTAAAAACTTTCCCAAAGTCCTGGGATTTTTTCCCCTTACAGTCCGGAATTTTCACATCCTGGCATATGGTTAACATTTTCGAAGGAAAAAAATATTTGTCAACCTACATACAGACCCAATTCTTTTACTCCAAGTCGGAAGAATGCAAAGAAACATTATTTTAAAGATATGGCCAGAATATATTGAAATTACCAGCTGTTTTTTAGTGTATATGTCAAAATTTTGAAACCTGTTGCTCTTCTAATTTTAATTACAAATGATGTCAAATGGAAATGAGTTGCAAATTAAAGTCCTTTAGGCAGAGAAGAGGCAAGGAATTTGTCCCCAACTTGTGTTATGAACAGTTGTTACAACATACATATTGCAGATTTTGTCTGTTAGTCATACAAATATCTAAAATTTAAAATGAAGCAAAATTGTTCATCCAGCATTACATTTCATTATTTATGAGCATGTTTTACTTTTATGATATTCTACTGTAACCATATCCTTAGTGCATATCCCAGTATAATGCTAATGCTATTCAGATGTACAATAAACATTGCAATCAGGCTCGTAGGAAATGTGAAGAATTATATTAATAGATTTTAATATATAGACACTGCAAGGAAGGAAAAACAAGATTTAATTTCACTTTCCTCTAGGGAAAAGTATATCATATACTTGTTTAACAAGCCTGGCATCTGTTCTTGCCATTTCAATAAGTCACAACATTTGCTTACAGTACGTACATGGTCTGTTGATGTACCTTTATTCATCGGATGAAGCTTGTACTTGGCAATGCCATAAATGTAGTTATATATGGGTAAAACCGTAGGTAATACATCTAATTATTCCCTGGGAACTGATCTCAATTTTCTTTCATTTATCAGAAAAAAACAGTATTTTACCCCTCTGTATCTGCTAAGCAATGGAAGGTAATATTATGATTAACCTGTTCTGCTGAAATGAATAAGTGAAGGTTTTAAGGATGAAATTGTAACACCCCCCCTGCAAAGAAGTTTAAGAGACATTATACAAATGGAATACTACATTGTCTGTAGACCTAAGTTTGGTTTGTTACTGTCATTGGTATAGATCTCTCTTGGGATATCCATACCAAACTTACAGACTAATGGTCCTAAGCGGATAAATTCCAGCTTTGAACCTGAGGGTGTTCAGCTCTTTCTGTGACACAATTTAACTTAATTTTAGATGTTAGGCTTTAAATTTTTTAATGTATTTTTTGATTAATTTTATATATGTGTCTTGAGTGTTATTCACATGAATATAAAATTAAACACTTTAATTTTTTGTTCCAGGTTCAGCGCCAGCTCCAACCCCTACTCCAGTCAATGGGACATCAGTAAGTATGGACAAGCGTATAAACTTCTAAAACACTAACTGGTACTTGTACATCCAACAGGTACACACACATACATTGAAAGAATGTCAATATGTTGATATATCTTGTCGCTATCAGTATTATATATCGTGAATTTATATGTGAATTAAAAAAAAAATCCTGTACTACATGCTAATTTTACTATATTTGGGAGGTGTGCTAACTTTGAAATTCTTTGACAGGAATCACCGGCTCCATTGGCCTCTAAACCTGCTAACCAGGCCCCCCAACTTGTTGCCAACGGCACCGCATCCAATTCCAGTGACCCAATGATGGGAATGTCGGCTAAGGAGATGAGGGAATACCTAGCAAACAAGAGGAAACAGGACCCCAAAAAGAGTAGACAAATGGATTTCGCAACCAAAGTCAACATGCTGCAGAAAATGTGAGGCCCATTTCCATGTGCATTTAGATATTATGTTAATTTTTGTTTAAAGAGATATATGGTGTATATTATGCATAAAGCATTCGGTGTATTTACAATGCAGACATATGCGTGGATATATATGGCACACTGTGATTTGAAAATTTGCCATGGTAAGAATATAGTGTTGTTCTGAAGGAGAAAAATAGTATGTTTCATCAGACACTGTAAATAAAGAGAGCAGGTGTCTTTGTTAATATCAATCTACATGGGGATTCTATTTCTACAACAGTCATGGCTTAATTTTTCATTAATAAGCTATAATCATCTGAAACATTTTGTGTAGAATTGTATCAGTTGCTTTTCATGCAAACATTCCAGTAGCTTCATTGATAAATTTTTAACTCACTTGTCATTTGTTGAATGTAATTATTTGGAAAATACAGAAGAAGGTTTGTAAATTATATTTTTAAAAAAAAACCTATTGGACTCCAATTTTGCTAAAATAGACACCTTACTCACAAAACAACATTGTACATGTTCAAGATAACTTTCCTGCTCAGTGTGTTAATGCACTGCACTTATTTTTTGGCCACTCAAAATTCATGTTGAGTCTATATATGTTTGTGAAATGATCAACATTCCCAACAGAAATAAAGCAATGTGTTAAAAAGAAATGGGACTTAGTTTTTCTAATCATCTCATTTAAAAGGTTATTGAATTAGTTCTGAAGAATTCTCTCATGTGTCTTTCTTGCCATAAAAGACAAATCAAATATGTCCATGTATTGGATTCCTTCTTTCTTTTTCCAGTGCCTATTATAGTTTTAGGATTGGTGATGAACTGCTATAATTATTTATACATACTAGGAGATTTTTAAATGACGTAAGTTCACGTGGGTATTTGAAGGCTGATACAAAGTGGAGAATTTTCCTTTAGCAGAAAATGTGTTCATTTCTTTTGAATGCACTGATTAAACCAATGATTAGTTTCTCAGAAAGTTGACACAGTAGTAGTTACGCATTAGATAATAAATGTCTACTTGGAACAATTCTTTACTGATTCAGTTAGTTCCGTTTTTTGCCAAGATTAAAACAGTCTTGTAGCAATGAAGCAATTTCAATGTTTCAAAAGATTCCATTTGTAAAGCACTGCATTTATATCAGTCTAACTTTGGTAACCCATTTATTCCAATTCAACAGAGGATTATTTTCATATTCTGTGTATTTTTTTCCCCAATTGGTTTAAGCCTTGCAGCATCAGTGTATCACTTGTATATTGAAATGTATTCACATTTTGTGCTATTAATATCTCAACATTTTGTCTCATGGTGTTAAATGTTTGTTTTTGTTGAAATGTTAATGTTTAAGGGGCAGAGAAAATTATTCAAATATGCACTGTATTTAGTTTTTTTTTTTAGAACATGTACATTCCAAAAAATCTAAACACATGCATGTAATAAACCCTTGTCATTGATTTTGGCAAAAAGAAAAATGCAATAATTGTCTTATTCAAGCTAAATATTTGTTGTGAAAATTGACTGTGATTACCAAAGTCTTAAGCATTCCCCATGTAACGTAAAAAGAAGCATTGTAGCCTCAACCTTTCTGTTTATAAAAAAAGAATTAACGTGCTTGGGACCTTTTGATAGTTAACACATAAAGAGAATGAGAGGTCTTCCTAAGAAATAGAGAAATCATTCAGTTGGTACTGGTCTTGAGAAGAATTGTTTCACACTGCAATTTTGTTTTCATTACAATATATATGTATAGGAGTGTGTGTGTTTCACTATTATATCTTTGTCACATATTATTCCATATACATTCTGTTTACCTGAGTGCTTCATCATAGAAGTGTTCATGGAATTCTAATATGTATTATTCATTTACTCCAGGACTTATATTTTGGTAAAATAAAATATAAACAATCAAAATGGAGTTGTTTTGAATATTTCTTTCCTGAAAAAAACCCACTGCATTTTGAACTGTTCAGCATGATAAAAGTACTTTAGACTTCAGTTTAAAGATCATCTATATGTGTTGCAGTACTGAGTATTTCCTCCTCCTGGATTTCGACTTCCTTGAATTGTTTTCTTAATGCTTAGCTTAAAGCTGAACACTACTCGTAAATAGGCATAGTCCGCCATATTTCCCGTTCTTCAACGCTCTCCCTACAACTCGTATATAAGGAGCAGATCGCTAGTCAGTTCAATGTATTTCAGTATAGAGATCCGACGAGTGTATACGTACATCTTACAAAGCGTACTACTCAATATCGATGAAATTATCAAATTTTACGCATTTTTTCCGTATCAAAAATGCAGTATGGAAAATGCAGGTCCATACATTATTTACAAACAGAAAATGCACCTAAAAACAAGAAATAAATGCAAAAAATCTAAGACCACGATAGGAGTACTACATGTCGGCCACGAGTTTCGAGTGTGCAATCGGGTGTAACGAAAGCGAACGGTTTATATACCCGTCTGACAGTGCCTATTTATGAGAAGTGTTCAGCTTTAATGATTTTATTTCATGTTTTTAAAAAATCTTACTAAAAAGTAAAAAAGCACACCACATTGAAAGACAAAAGGCCCATTAAAATTCTTATTTTGTTTAAAATCGGAGAATGTGGGTGTTCAAAATTATGATGATGATGGGTATTGGTGATTCACATATTGTAAAACATTTCATTAAGATTGAAACATCCTTATTTTAATGAATTGATATGTTAGTGTCATCAAATTATGATGTACAAATACCTCACACTTAGCCCGTAGTGGAGATGATCAATCAAAAAATGATTTGGCTAAAAAAGTTAATTAAGCTGGTTGTTGGTAGGTGGGGGGGGAGGGGATAAAGAAAAAAGATCTAGTAGGACGCAGTCAATAGATGGGGACACAATTCTGAGATGTTTAATTAACAAGAGTTCAGATTTTCCTTTGAATTACTCCAGTTGTATTCCATTATTCAGTGGACAGGATTCTAATTTCTACTCCTAATAGAGCGTAGTAAACAGGTTATTATATTACACCTGTTAAATATTGACAGAGAGCCCCTGTTGTAGGAACAATCTTAAATCGATCAGGACCACGGGATATTTGCTTGTAGTAGACTGCAGCTATTAGGTTTTCACTGGGATGTGTTCACTATGTTTCATCCAACACCTTTATTTAAAAAAAAAGTCAAATATTTAGATCCACCAACTCTGTATTTCTCTTAAGTGGCACTCTTATAAAACTATTTTGTTCCAACTTTTACCAGGTACATGTATTAAAAATACTGTATTAGTGGAAATTCATGCAAGGATCCCAATTTTGGAAGATTTAGTAAGAGTTTTAGGATTGCTAACATTGATTATCCCACTAAAATTATTCTATAAGGAGAAATTGCTGAATTTGCATTATGCTTAAAATTCCACTTATACAGTATGTGCAAATGTGAACAAGGTCAAAAGGTAGATTTCAAAAATGTTTATATAAAATAAAATAATCAACTTATACTGGTATTCCAAGAATACAAACAACCTATATATTGTTTAATATTATTTTTGTGAGCAATGTTAACATAATGCAAGTAATCAGCTGAACTTCAAACTGACAATTTCATGCAAATGTATTTTTTCCACAAGCAGATATGATTAAAATGTTTCAGTGACTTCTTTCATTCAAAATCCTTTTTAAATGAAATAGAAAGGACAAGTAATTACTTGTATATAGACTCTATAGAAATACAAAATACACTATACATTGTTTAATATTATTTTTTGTGATTGAAATTGTTAACAATAATGAAGCTATAAATAAAATGTTTTACTTTTGAAAGAGAACTTCACAAATAACAATTTTATGCAAACAGCTTTTTTTTTCCAAGCTTTCAAGCAAATTGTGACATAGATTCATATATTATTACATGTACATTATCCATTTATAACTAGTATGACCACCATGTAAAACATAACCTTTTGCATTATCAAGTGAACACATTCACAGGTCACACCATATATCGCACAAACTGTTTCTGGCAAGCACTAATAAGAATATCTTATTGTACATTAATATATCTACATGTATACATTGTTACAACTATGAAATGATGAATGTACAGAAAATAAATTATTGCTCATTTAAAACTGCCTCAGGTACATGACACCAGTATAGTACATATGTACCTGCATGCATACACTCTACATTGGATAAAGAGATATTTGAATTCTTCTTCACCAGAAGCATTGCTGTGTTTGTCTATAAACCTAAAGTTTGGTTTCCTATTTCTGGTGCAGTGTCATCTAGATTGTTTTGTGCTGAAGAGTATTAAGAATGTCTGTTTTCTTCAATGGACATACTACACATTTGGGTATCTCAAATGTATCACTTGTTACACACAGTTTCAAAAAAGGATAAAACTCTTTTATTAGTTTGTAAAAGGCAGGTTTAAAGACATAAAGTCAACAGGGTGTAAATATTTTCTCTCTGCACACATAGATTCATATATTATAAATCATGACATTATCCATTTATAAATGAAAAGGAAAGAAAGACACAAGTATATATATGTAACATTCCATTCCTGTTCTCTTCAAATAAGTCCATTAACATGTAATTTCTGATTACTGGTATTATTTCATAAAATAATTAAAACCAAACATGCATGTAGCTAATTGATATTTAAACGCATGTAATGTACTATACACACATACTGTTTCTGGCAAGCACTAATAAGTATATCTTTTTTCATTTTGAAATATAAATTAATATATTTACATGTATACAATATAAAACTCAAAAGTCCATTCAAACAATACAAATCAGGCAGAGATTAAACATGGACCTCTAGATAAGTAAATTATTGCTCATTTAACAACCATGTGCTCCTTGTAATGTTATGGAAAACATTAGTACCACCTGTACCTGAGCACATCTGGCTTGAATTTGGCGTTCATCATTTGAAGAAATATCTACACTACCTGAATTCTATAAATATCACTAATCATAGCTTTGCTGTGTTTGGTTTCTATATATCCTAAAGTTTATTTTCCTCATTTGTGGTGTCATGTGTCATCAAATTTGTTTTGTGATGATTCCACATGAGTTTCATCTTTCCTGGCCCAGTGATTCAGAAGGATTTTTGATATTTTATATATTCCTATGGAAAACGTGAGTCACAATTTTGGCCCTACCCTTGCCCTGGGGGTATCTTTGAACAAACTGTATCCATCTACCTGAGGATGATTCCACAAGAGTTTCATCTTTCCTGGCACACAGTGGTTCTGAAAGAAAAGATTTTTAAAGAATTTTCCTATATATAATGTAAAACTTGGGCAGGTTTAAAGACAAAAAGTCTAACTAGGGTGTAAATATTTTCTCTCTGGCCTAGTAGCTATAAGAAGATTTTTAAAGATTTTTCTCATATATTCTATATAAACTCATGACAATTGGAACAAACTTGAATCTACACACTGGAAATGAAAGTGAAAAGGATTTTTAAAGATTTTTCCTATATATTGGTATGTAAAACTATGTAACATTCCATTCCCATTATCTTAAAATATGTTGGATAACATCTAATTTTTGATTATTAATTCATATTAAAAAATAATTGAAACTATAAACATTCAGGATGCTTTCACATAGTTTCATCTAAATGCATAAATTGTATTTTTAAAGATTTTTCCATATATTCCTATGTAAAACTTGTAACATTGCATGATTTGAACAAACTTGAAACTGGTATGTTTGGTTTGCTTTCCTGGCCCAGTTTCTAAAGAAGATTTTTTAAAATTGCCATTTTTTTTAACAAATTTTTTTTTTTAAATATATCAAACTTGATATATTTGTAGAAGTTTAGCAATATGGTGAAAAAGATGAAAATGTGAAAAGTTTACAACAACAACGAAAGCCAACGACAACGACAGACGACAACCACGACGACAGACAACGGACAAATCAGTGTAAATTAATGCATATGGTCTATCAATTTGTACTAGTATGAAAAACATCAGTCAATATTTGATGATAGATTGTTTTTGCTGACAAGGTCATTGTATTGACCAAAGAAGTTGTGAAATGATGACTTTAAATAAGACTTGATATTCTTGTGTCATCAACTTGTTTGTTAATAGGTTGTCTCATTTTAGTAAGTGAAAATACAAGAATTAATGTATGCCAAACAAAAAAAAAAACATGTGTGTAAAAAATTTTAACTATTTAAATCATAATAATTATCAGTCTGAAAAACATCAATTGTCAAAATACCAATGCAAACATAAATTGACTTTCAAAACAAACAAATTTATTATTTTGTACAATTTATATCTGTATTTTATAAATGTGACCATGCAGTCTTCCTAGACAAAGTCATTGTATTTGTCCAAAGAAAACTGATTTGAACCTTTGTTAAATGGGATAATTGTTTATATCCTTGTTATATTCAACTTGTTTGTCAAGGTAGCTTATAAGGTAGTAGAGTCAATTTAAATTCCATGCCAAACAAAACAGTTCATATTAATTTGCAGTTATGATCATTTTCAGATTAAAAAGTTTTTTAATAGGTTGTCTAAATTGCTTTCAAATAATAATTCACAGTGGTGAAATGCAACTTCAAAAATTTTAACTATTTAAATCACTTCTACATAATATCAGTCTGAAATGCAACTTCACAACATCAATTGTCCAGAATTTGAAGGATATAGTACCCTATCTTTATGCCCCTTAAATAAATTTAAGATACAAAACAACCTAAATTGTCAAAACAAACAAATTTATTATTTTGTACAATTTATATCTCTATTTTATAAACGACAATTTTCTGTATATGTGTTCATACACTTGTTTACCAATTCCTGCCCATCATAGATACAATGTTGAATAACTGGCAAACAGAAAAAGCCTCTCCAGCAAAGAATGCTTTGAACTCCAAGCAGTGATGACATGTGCTGGGGGCACCAAAACACATGGATCAATTTCTAATTGCTCTTAGATTTGCAGTCTGCCAACAAACAGGAAGTATGATATTGTCAGCCATTAATGTCCGACCTTCCTCCACCTTCTACAGGAACTAGAAGTGATGAAGACTGGGCTTAATTCTTGTTATCAAAGACATAGATTAAGCCCTCTATGATTACTGGTCCTCTAAAGGTGACAACAAATAGAAGTGACCATGCAGTCTTCCTAGACAATAGTATTACATCTTCATGTATGTTGTCCAGCAGTTTAAAACTGATTTGTTTAACCTTTGTTATCAAGTACATATAAGTACATCCAAATAATTAATCTTGTTCTGAACAAACATAATTGTAAGAGGACATTTCGTATTGTTGGTTATATTCAGGATTATAGGAATGAGGGTTCAGATAAGGTATTTCTTATAAGGTAGTAGAGTTGCATCTTTATTCAACTTCCACTGCCAACATTTCTCCAAAACAGCCAAAATGGGCAAAAACACAGTAACAAAACTGTCTGGCAGACATCTCCGTGTTAACACTAGACCCCGAGACATGGAGAGAGCAAACACAATACCCTCCCACACTAGACAAAGTGAAGAGATGTGTTGTTTTGGGCTAACTGCATGAAGTCTGGGGATGGCTGGAGACACAAGAATGCTTCAAAATTCAAGACAAATTTAACTTTCATTAATATATTAGGTCGCATAGCAACTTTCAACCAAATTCTGCACCACTTTACATTGTCAATATTGACAATTTTATTCCTCAACAAGTGAAGTTAGGTACTCAGGATGCTATAATAAGAATTGAGCCTTTAAAAAGTAGTTTACTTTCAAAACGTTTCCCTGTTTCCAATGCTTTCTTCTTTGCACAAGTTCTAATATTCTCCGAGAGGAAACAATACCCTGGAGATGGAGTTCTCAATGACAGATTGTGGGAGAGGAGACTACAGTTCTGATACTCAAAGCCAAATACTCTCTTTACAAATAGCCTCAGTTTACCTTTACATCTACTCAGTATTACCATTTTCTCTAAGATACACAATGACAGATTCTGGGAGAGAAGACCCTGTGCAGATTTGATACTTCAAGCTTTAGAAAAACCTCTTAACACATATATCCTCAGTTTACCTTTACATCTACCGGTAATATCATTATCCCCAAGATACACAATGATACTACCCTGACTACAAAGAAAGTTGCTGAGCCACAAATTACTAACTGACACTGTTTCACCTGCAAAGGATATTTAAAATACGTATACCAAATCTGGTTTATAGAATTTTGTCAGATATATCTCAAATCTGTTGATAGTTTGGTCATTCAGTTGGCAGTGACATGCTAAGTCACTCCAAATGGTCAAACAGTAACATACCTTACTTATCACAGACACTGTCAATAAAGGAAGACTTGTATAAATTTGATGTGAGCTTAAGTGGTATATGTACTGTGTAGTTTACAACATCATGTCATCAGAAATAGCTGATATAGTCAAAACTGTTCTAACACCCAATGCTGAGGGTTCCATGCATTTTATCATGCATGTTTGTAAATTTGTAAATTATGTTCCCCTTAATGAGGCAATAGTACCTCTGTATGTCCTGGACCTGTTCATGTTTTTTTTGTTGTTATTAGACCTAACATCAGATGTAGAGCCAGGCAGATGATTACTGGGTAATCAATGTAATATTTGTAAATATGTAAATCAAGAGAGTTATTCACAGTCAGCTACACATTGGACAAATATATATCTTTTTGTCCCAGTTCTGTGCTCCAATGTAAAATGTATATGTCTGCACACATTGCAATTCAACCATAAAACCAATTTAAATAGTTTTTATGGTTGCCCTCCTAATAGAGAATAATAGTAATTATGTAAAAATTCACTTTCAGTGGGAAAAAAAAATGTTTCCTAGATTCAGATCTTATCTAATAAATCTTAGTTGAATCCTTGACATATTTTGTGAAGTCAGAAAAAAAAATGTTTGTTAATATTTGTGAAGATGTCTATGTAACATTACACCAAGATAAGTATATGTGTACAATGTTTGCTATGGACCTTATAGAGGAAATACTTAGATCAATCTAAATTGTTCTTTCAAATTGTCACACTCATTTCTACAATATTATGTGAAATTGTCAATATTTGGGTAGAGTTTCAAGATAGATGACTGCAAACATGAGCTGTAAAGTTTGATAAATTGGGCCAATAATTTTCATTTTGGCATGTTTAGATCCACCTGCATTGAACTTTGAATCAATTCATTTCAATGGAGACCTACCCAGTTTAAGGAATCAGACTGTTGCAGTTGCTTCTTCTTACAATTATAATTTGATTCAAATTTTGAAAGAGTTGAAATAATGTTGATTTATATTTCTCTAAGCAGCACATATTTTGGGTGTCATTTTTCCCTTATCTATAGGTTTATAACCTTGAAACATTTTATTGAATTTTCTGTTAGCTTTGTCTACAAAGATTAAAGTTAAGTTTTCTGATCTCTAGATCTTCAGTTGCCTAGCACACTATAGATCCCTGTCGTCCAAAAAACTTCTGAGAGTAAAACTCCCGCTAGCAAGGATATATGCAGCTGTATTGATAATCGTCAAAGAAATTTCTGGAGGAATTTAATAAATATATCATCCTGTGTCAGTTTTCCATTCAGAGTTTGCAGTATAAAACTATTTTAAATATTTTGTGTTATCATGTCTAGCTCCAAATTATATCATCAAAAATTCAAAGTATTTTTGAGTTAGAACAAACATTTCTATAGCTTTTCTTTGGTCTATGAACTTAAATAGCCCCAGACAGTGTTTTACTATTGTCAATGCACCTCAACTGAATGTGGTCAAAAGAATGTACAGATGCTTGTATTTTTTAAAATTCTGCTTGGTCTGATCTATAATAAATGAATACAATCCTGAATAATAAACCCAAAAATACGTAAGTACTGGTAGATGTATTGATGACCTGATAAAATTGGAAATGACTGAATTTAACAACAAACTAATGAATAATTAAATAATAATGGCATATAGGACAGGAGACAGTTCTGAATGATTTTCTTAGTAGGAAAAATATTTCAATTGCCAGGCATTCAGATAATTAAATTTACAAACTGTACTCTTATTTTATTTGCTCCTTTGGAGCATATGCAAATATTTCAAAGTGATAACAACTTGTCATTATCAGAATAGCCCACTTATGAGCCAGTATTTAGCAATCAGGAGCCCCACCCTTCTCCAAGGTGAGGCCATTCTTATAATAACGTGGAGCCTGTTCATGTGCTACCCAGAACGACTGAAGAGCTCTGCCTATCAACCCGACTGTGTGGGATAAACTCAATAAAAATCTGACTAATGTCGACTTCTGGCCATCTTAGAGACATTATATCATACAAACAGTGACTAATTTAAATTAAGTCTCGTAGAAATTTTGCTTCAGGGCGTGACATTCATTTAAACACACATATCTCGTCTTGATCAAAACACCTACACTTTTTATTTAAACCAACGCATATCAAACCAGTTATTTATTACACACAAATGAGGCTATTTTGTATTTGGGAAACACCTTAATATAGGAAACTAAGAGATGTATAACTTGCCATGAAATGTTTGAAATTTGAACAATTCAGCCCTCTTCTGAATATGCATATTAATGGTCCTTTCTATGTACATTTCAATTAGTTATCATAATTCATGTACTCCAATTTATCAACATTCCATAGAATTGTGTGGAAGTCACTCTCTTTACTAAATAAAGGGATAGTTTACACTTTATATTTTATAATTTGTAAAAAAATGCACAGGTGTGCATTCATAAAATTAATTTATACCTAATTAACACATGCAGTCTCAAAAAAAGGTTAAAATACTCTTTTTCAATTCATTATTTAATAGGAGCAAACAAAAATAACTGACGTTCCTTTCACAAAATTAATTGTTACATTATAACAGATGATATATCATGAACATATCATATATCATTAACAATTTTCTACCCACTTATAAATAGTAGAGTCTCGATTCAATCTAGCAAAAAGGGAAAAAAAACAAAACTCTTCAATTAGCAACCTAAACATGTATACTTATAAGTAATTTATGGTATTTATTCACAAAATATTCATGGATAATGAATGCTAGGTCAGTTTTTAAGTGTATAAAACCGAGCATTCATTGATGCACTACTGAAAGTGAAAGTTAGCTATACAAAGGGATCAGCATGTACCACTAGGAATAAACTAAATTATGGCAGACTAATCTGAGAGACAGGTAAGGAATGATCCAGGTAAAATCACAGGTCCAGTCCAGGAGACGGGCTACCTATACCAGGCATACCTGACTTCTCCTTATTCACCATTTCACAATTTATTAGTATTACAGGTATACACTCTGTTACAATGGGACTCGATCATCGGAGAATTTTACAACAAGATAATAAAACAAAATCTGTCTACACAGCAGATTAACATGAAGTCAATTCAGAAAATTTTAAATGCAAGAAGAAAAGTCCAGATCACGCATCAGATATGAAAATAATTCTATGGAAAAATTGAAACAAGAGGCCCATGGGCCACATCGCTCACCTGAGTAACTTGGGTGATGTAGTTCTTTACCAGATTCCCCCTCTTGTTATACCTATCATGCCCCAATACCCCCTTCCCTTTTATGATTTTAAAACTTTAGAATCTACACTACCCAGGATGCTTCCATGTAAGTTTCATCTTTCCTGGCCCAGTGGTTCTTGAGAAGAAGATTTTTAAAGATTTGTTCTATATATTTCTATGTAAAACATGGATTCCCTATTGTGGCCCCGCCCTACACCGGGGGGGTGGGGGGGGTGGGGGGGTCATGATTTTAACAATTTAAAATCTACACTACCCAAGGACGCTTCCACATAAGTTTTAGCTTTCCTGGCCCAGTGGTTCTTGAGAAGATTATTTTTAAATATTTGTTCTATATATTTCTATATAAAACTTGGATTCCCTATTGTGGCCCCGCCCTACCCCCGGGGGTCATGATTTTAACAATTTAATATCTACACTACCCAAGGATGCTTCCACATAAGTTTTAGCTTTCCTGGCCCAGTGGTTCTTGAGAAGAAGATTTTTAAATATTTGTTCTATATATTTCTATGTAAAACTTGGATTCCCTATTGTGGCCCCACCCTTCCCCCGGGTCATGATTTTAACAATTTAATATCTACACTACCCAAGGATGCTTCAACATAAGTTTCAGCTTTCCTGGCCCAGTGGTTCTTGAGAAGAAGTTTTTCAAATATTTGTTCTATATATTTCTATGTAAAATTTGGGTTCCCTATTGTAGCCCCGCCCTGCACCGGGGGTCATGATTTTAGCAATTTAATATCTACACTACCCAAGGATGCTTCCACATAAGTTTCAGCTTTCCTGGCCCAGTGGTTCTTGAGAAGAAGATTTTTTAGTGACCCCACCCTATTTTTGTCTTTTCTTGATTATCTCCCTTTGTAAGTCTTGGCCCTTCATTTTAACAATTTAAACTCCCCTTCACCCAAAGATGCTTTGTACCAAGTTTGGTTAAAATTGGGCGATTGGTTCTTGAGAAGAAGTTGAAAATGTGAAAAGTTTACAGACGGACGGACGACAGACAAAATGTGATCAGAAAACCTCACCTGAGCCTTCGGCTCAGGTGAGCTAAAAAATACTACCAAGTACATGTATAATGTTGATACCCTATGGGTCTCTAGCTGGTATAGTAAAACTTCTATAAACCATGCAGCCACCTCTGGACCAGACCAGTTGGCCAAATTAGAATGGTTGCTGGTTTTCTGTGGTTTACAAAGACTTTTTATATTGGTGGGTTTTCAGGGGCTGCTGGTCTCTGGGGTGTCAGTTCTGAGAAGTTTCACTGATTGTACCAGGTGTATGACTGTTATAGAAGAAAGAAAGTAAGCTACCTGCCATGGTTGTATCATAAAAACACTTATAGATTTTGTAAATATCACATCAACAGGTACTTCTACCTTGGTGTAGTACATGTACCAGTATTGACAGAAATCAATGCATTTGTACTTTAAAGTTATACAAAGCACACTGTAAAATGTTTTTTGAAATCTGATGCTCGTACACTCGTGATTGGAAAACATGTTCATGCATTACTTAAAACAATCTCCATACAATTGATCTGAAGTAGGCTTTTATTGACAATGAGATACATTTCTGATGTTCTGAAAAACATGGTGACCTTTATCTAATTTTTTTTAGGATGACAGGGAGAGAGAGACTCGGTGATTTGTACAGTAGGTATATATTGACAGACAGATAACGATCAGGCCTATACATCTATCTCTCCGTGTCAGCTGAAAAAAGAACAGCAGCTGTGCATCCTTCACCTCACTAGATCCGCTTCAACACGTCCGATTATCTCTCAAGTCATGTTTACTCAATACTCTGATAAATCATTCATCATCTTTTCAGGTACTTTATACCCTATGAATTACATCTTACAGAAATAAAATAATAAAAAAGATAGATCTTTACATTAAAAAGATGTATAACCTCCTGGATCAGAAAAAGAGAGTTCCATTCAAAGGTGACATTATGGACACATCTTCAGTCTTATGACCTCAGGAAGGGTTCAACACACTTTCATTTTCCAGAAAGATTTGAATACACATTCATGCTACATTTGCTTAATCTGAATACTGAATGAAATATCTTCCAATGAAAAAGCATTACCGTTGGCAAATATTCAACCTTGCCAAGTCTTCTTTAAACTCTAAGATATAATTATAATTTAAAAACAAGAGGCCCATGGGCCACATCGCTCACCTGAGAAGCTTTGACCATTCTGTTCTTTACCAGATTTTACCCTTGTCATACATAATGCATCCCCACCCTACCCCACTGATCATAATTTAGACATTTTGAAATACACTTCCTTCCATGGGCACATATGTTTCAGCTTTTTTGGCCCAGTGGTTCCTGAGAAGAAGATTCAAAGATTTTTCCTATTTTCTATGTAAAACTTTGATTCCCTATAATATTCCCCCGGGGGTCATGATTTAAAATTTAAAAAAAAAAAGCTTTTTTTCTGGCCCATTTTTCAATATATTTCTATATAAAACTTTGCAGTCAGGGTCATTATTTGAACAATTTAGAATCTAATACCAGGATATTACATACTTTTCTGGCCCAGTGGTTCTTGAGAAGAAGATTTTCAAAGATTTTTCCTATATATTTCTATGTAAAACTTTGATACCCCATTGTGGCCCCGCCCTTCCTGGGGGTCATGATTTAAACAATTTAGAATCTACACTATACCAGGATGCTTCCACAGAAGTTTCAGCTTTTCTGGCCCAGTGGTTCTTGAGAAGAAGATTTTCAAAGATTTTTCCTATATATTTCTATATAAAACTTTGATTCCCCATTGTGGCCCCACCCATCCCCCGGGGGTCACGATTTGAACAATTTAGAATCTACACTACAGAAGTTTGCTTTTCTGGCCCAGTGATTCTTGATTTTCAAAGATTTTTCCTACATATTTCTATGTAAAACTTTGACAAAAAAAAGAATCTACACTATACCAGAATGCTTCAATATCTTTTCACATTGTCAATACAGTGTATTTCTATGTAAAACTTTGATACCCCATTGTTACCCCGCCCTTCCCCCGGGGGTCATGAAACAATTTAAAAAAATTACATACAGGATGCTTCTGCATAAGTTTCAGCTTTTCTGGCCCAGTGGTTCTTGATGATTTTCAAAGATTTTTCCTATATATTTCTATATAAAACTTTGATTCCCCATTGTGGCCCCCCCTTCCCCTGGGGGTCATGAAAAAAAATACCCCAGAATATTCCACATAAGTTTTTTCACAAAATTTTTCCTATATATTTCTATGTAAAACTTTGAATTTGGGGGTCATGTAATTTACAACTATACCAGGATGCTTCCAAAAGACTGGCCCAGTGGTTCTTGAGAAGAAGATTTTCAAAGATTTTTCCTATATATTTCTATATAAAACTTTGATTCCCCATACCCCCGGGGGTCACGACAATTTAGAATCTACACTACCCCAGGATACTTTCACATAAGTTTCAGCTTTACTGGCCCAGTGGTTCTTGAGAAGAAGATTTTTTAATGACCCCTCCCTATTTTTGTCTTTTCTTGATTATCTCCCCTTGCGAGGGGATATGTCCCTTCATTTTAACAATTTAAATTCCCATTTACCCAAGGATGCTTTGTACCAAGTTCGGTCAAAATTGGCCCAGTGGTTCTTGAGAAGAAGTCGAAAATGTGAAAAGTTTACAGACGGACAGACAGACAGACGACGGACAAAATGTGATCAGAAAAGCTCACTTGAGCCTTCGGCTCAGGTGAGCTAAAAATATATTTTTTTTTAGAAATTCAAATGCAGTCAGGTATGCAATAACGTATATACATGTATTTATTCATTCATTATCATCCCAGAAGTTTGGAAGATGATTCTTGACAAAAAAAACTTTTCAAATCTCACATTGTCAAAGTAACAGTAGAAAACCATTAAAAAAAATTACATACAGTGTACTACACTGCCAGTATACTTGTTATCCACATGCATGATACCCCCCCCATAAAAAAAATAAAGTATATGCATGGTTTTCACAAAAACTTGTCAAACAATTTATGTAAACAACAAAAGACAGTCCCTATAATACATAATGTACAGGACCTCACTGAGTTTTGATCAATGGCCAGTCTTTTTCTTCCTGGTACACGAAAACAATTTTTCCCACAATGTCTTGTCCCCCTGGTGTGATTCCTCGTAGTCACTCATGACACGTTGACACCAAACAAAACTAAAATTTCTACCTGTGTCTGTAGAATTATTGAACCCTGACAAAATACTCTGTTTTTCCTTGGTTCAAAAAGTCAGAACTAGGCATTATATGTACATCAAAGCTTTTCTAAAAATTTCTCAGGCTTTTAAAATGCATGTAACTTTAAATGCAGTACCCCATCACTGATCTTAAAACCTGCTTTTTTTATTATAATAACCTCAGTATTTTATCTACGCCTTCTTTTTAATCCACACCTTCTATATTTAAAGGTACTTGTAAGAGTAAATAGAAGAAACTTTAATAAAGAAATAAAAATACTTTTTGGAATTTTCCATTCAATAAAGAACCTAGGGTTCTTAAAATGATAGAAAAATTCCTGATGAAAAAGAAAATCAATAATCCAGTCAAAATTGAAGGGGGAATTCCCGCTATCCTGTCTGTAAATATGATAGAGAGACACAGTGAGACCTGGTAATTTGTAAGTTTTAATGCGTGTTCCATCAAAAATTTAAAAAAAATTATTTCTGATCCATTACCTATGTATGATATAACTCAATGACCGTTAATCAATCAGTGAGGAATTTCATGAAACCATTGATAACTGCCATTTCCGCCCCTGTTTGGTTAATTCAAAGACATTTATAGTGCTGTCTGTCAAATCAAACTAAACTATCACTAAGTCAAGATAACAGTTAAACAAATTTAATTTTGACCCCCTGCCCTTGACTACAAAAGTCTAATAATCAGTTTTAGAAGCTGAGCAAAATTAGTGCCTAAAAGTTTTATGATCTGAATGTAGTGATTTGTGAGTCAGTATAGCATTCTGGGAATTCATTAACATCATTTCATGCCTCTGCATTTATAAAGTATTAAAGTACATTAATCGACTTCTTCAGGTGTTATGGCTCGGCTGCCCTGAAAATGAATGTGGACAAACAAGCTGGATATTTTATGATAAAACTGTCAGTGTGAAGTTATGACAAGATGGCCTCTATAGCTTCCCATTTTCCTAATGACTGCTAAATAAACTGGTCAAATTTGGACTGGCGTTAATTTCTGTTCCAATCAGACAATCTGCCTTGTATCAACAGTATCCCCAGGCCTGAACTGACCACCTAATAAACACATGTCAATGAATGGCCCAACGATAAAACACTTACCAATACCTGTAGCCACTTGACATGTTTTCTAAATGGACATTTTTATCAAGTGTCCACTTAACTAGGATGAAAACACGTACTAAAAGCTAAAAATATTTTTCCTCTATTTAACTACATTTTTTTTTATCCTGCATAATATTCAAAAGAGGGCACATTGCACAATCCAGGATCATGCCTGCTTTGAGTGATGAGATGTACTGAGGGAACCCAAGTGATAGTGAGGTAATAGTGGAAATTACAAACAAAATAAATACATTAAGACAAATTTATGTCTTATTAAAAACAAGACTAGACAAAACTCAATAAAGCATCATTAATGGCAAAGAAGATAGACACAAAAATCTATATACATGTACTACATACTCTCTATACTGTTTTGTACAGTTTATGAGAATAAAGTCTTGTCTTGTATAAAAGGTATGCTGCATTATAAACTATTATCCTGTTTAATTAAATTCTGATAACTAATTCTCTCTTGTCAAGACAAAAGGGGTCCCTGCATGAGACACAGGAATCAGGGTAGACAGAAACTGTTACAAGGACTTCAGACAAAATGTAATGGAGAATTGATGTTTTGAGACTGAATAGTGATTTTTTTTTCTAGTATACAGTGCAAATTTCACTTTATGTTCCCATAATTTCTAAGTATAAGAATAAGCATAGGTAAACAAATTGAAGTGAATTGTAGAGGAAAAGGTTCCGTGTGATAATTTATATCATAATAATGATTTAAGATCCTGCTTAAAAGGTTTTAACATTTTCTTCCATTATATGTAATTTGCCAAAACCCATGAGTAATGGTGATGTGTTCAGTGTAAAATATGCCTGCATGCATAAAAAATAAACCTGATAAAAATCTACAAATAGAATTTGTATGTACACTAATGTCAGAGTTATTACTATAAACATGTAATAAGTTTAAGCCTCACCCCCAGCAAATACCATGACATACATTATCTTATCTAATAATAACCCTTTTTCAAACTATAGCTGTTGGGCAAAATTTTCATTTCGATATTTGCATAAATCCTCAGAACTTTTCAGAAAAAAATTTGCATAAAGCAGTCATGGGTCATAAAAAAGTGAAAGATGTATTAAGCATTGCTGACAAGTGAAAGTTACGCATGCTGCAGAGAAGAGTGTTCCTTACCTATCGTCATTCATCGTAACAAACTCTCTCTGTAATTCAATGCTTGTTTGTTTCACACGTAAATTTTCACCCCTCGACATCATTCTCTCGATACGAGTGTTTCGACTTAAATTCATACTTTTTCGAACAGCACGAGACAGGAACTGGGAAATGATATGAACTGACCAGTTGTCTGGCAGTGACTGAAGAACCTGCAGAAAATAATATTTCAGATTACAAATTAGTGTGTTATCTCTCTGGGTATTTAAACTGTACTTCAATAAAGATTTCTTTACAGGCAGAATGCCTGATAATTAACAACTTCTTCTTTGTAAAATTTCAATGCACGATGCATTTTTTCTTATTCAAAAGAAGTCTCTTTTTTTATTTGAATTTTTTAGCTATGAATGCTTAAAATCATTCAATTTACACATGCATTGATCACTTCAAGTGTCAAGCAGGACATTTCCTCTAATTTACATAATTCCTAGACAATCTGCACAGAATTTGACATCGTAATTAACCCTACCTTGACAGTGTCAAAGTCTGCTACATTATTATTCAACAGCTCTACAGCAGGTTTAATTAGTTTGTCTTTTTGTCTGTCAAAAGAAAGACAACTCTTAAAATGCCACACAGAAAATTAATTTTTACATTAAACTGGGTTGCTTCCCTTTCTCTAAAAAAAAACCATGAGAATAAATTGTACACAAAAACATCATTTTAAATACTTATTTGATGCCAAATAATGTGCCAGCAGCAGTTTAAATGAACTTCTCAGATCAGATATCTAAAAGAATGACCAATCCTCTCCTCTCTACACAGACTTGTGACTTGGAAATAAGATTATTTTGTTTCTCGACAATGTATACATTCAACATACTCATAAGATGGATCCAAGTAAACATTAAGTAGAGCATGAAACAGTCGCTTCCGAACCATTGGATCCTTGCCACTTGAGTTCACCATGCAGTAGTTTTCAGCAGCACCGAAATCTTTGAGTTTGTGAACAAGAATCCTTAGCGCCTTGTCATGCTCCTCCAGCTGTGGATAGGTCAAAAATCAGTAAACCAAATAATTACTTAAATCAATTTTTATTTGAGAGAACTTTATTTTTGCGTAATTATGCGAGACAATGTGCTCAGAAAAATATCATTCTAGAGTATTTTAGCTTTCCAAAAGAGTATAGAGTAACCACAATTCGTGAAATATTTGTCTTGATAATAAGGAGTAAATGTCTATCACACAAAAAATTAGTGATCTACGGTAACTGGGAGACCATTTAACCAAATACAATATTTTATCAACATCAGAAATCAGAAGAAAATAAATAGGGATAGAAATATTCTGAGTAAATCAAGTGAGCACTAAATTGGAATACCTTGCCATAGAGAATAGCACATTCAGCATGCATATCAGTTTCTTTTGCTTTCCCTAGAATTAGCTGCACTCGATAAAGACTGGACATCTGTAACATGTGTCTAAGTTTGGATCTACAAGACAAATCAAAGTATAGTACAATGTATTTGTACTTTACATACTTAAACCAAAAAAAAAAAAAAACAAATATAATTTTTTACTGATAGAGAAGGGAACCTTTAGTTTCAGACCAGGTAACTTTAAATAACGTGAAACTCAGAGTTATCCAGCTTTTTACCTGGCTATATCTATCTGTTCCTTTTTGGCATTAGGGTCCTTCATTAATTGTAACACAGAATCTAAGTATAAAACAGCTAGGTGGGTGTGGTATTTTTCTTTCTAGATAAAAGAGAGTCTTGGACTAATATAAACTTCTATCACAACCACAGGCAATTCAATTTATACTTTTTAATCATAACACTGGCAAAAAGTATAACATCAATTTAACATTACTTTATGATACTGTTTTCTTTCTAATTTTACTTTCAAATTGTTTCTGATAGATGAAATATTCATTATTAAAGTCACCTCTAATTTTTTCTGGAATATGAGGTATTCTAAATATGATATCACAGCTTCAGGAAATCGGTGTAGATAATCAATTATGGTGTCAGGTCGCATCCTCTCAGAGGGGGGTTCACTAGAGGGGCGACTGGTAAAAATCTACAAAACAGCAATATATTGAAGTGTTAACCATAGCTTACATGATGAACATAATAAAGGTACATGTAATAGTACAGAATGCATTGAATACTGTAAACAAATTATTATACGCGTCATTTTTTATTCACGACTGACCGCTAGAGAACTAATCCGTGACGATTTATTTCCGCGAACGAGTGGTCACATTTTTTTTTATTTCCACGAGTATTTTTGAATCAAATTAAAATTTTATATCCGCCCATAAACTAGGTAAAATGGTAGCATGAGGTCTGCTTACGCATTATTCAAGACATTCTGTGCATTGCGTCCATTTAAAATCTTATATCCGCCCCTAAAGTGGGTAAAATGTTTACCATGAGTATACTTCATACACATTTTCATAACGCTCAAACGAAAATCGGGAACAAATCTAGGAGAATAAAATTGATTGAAAACTCTCAATTGTAAAAGTGCCTCATACTAATTGGGTAATCGACGCTTTCTAAGATCTACATAGCCAAGGGGCAATTATTATAAATGGTTGGGACAGAGCGGGACTGGGCCATAATTAGCCGTAATTAACCAGGCTATCTCTGACTTGTCTGTAACAATAAATGAACAATAATAACACAAGCTGAAATGATTATTGACATTTTAATCATTTTTAGACAAATAGTTTTAGATTTGCCATTCGTTTTTATTTTTTCTGAATGTTTGTAATTAAATTTCAACTGCTTCTTGTACACTAACAGTAAAGTTCTTCCGTGATTACTTGTTGAACAGTCAGGATCCGGTATTGAAAAAAGGGCAAATAACTCTAAATAAATCATGATATGGAAATGGTTCACCACGATAAATATCCGCGAGCAGAGGATACTCGCGGAACTCGCGGATATTTATCGCACGCATATAATACTTGGTTTACAGCAATAAGACACTAACCTGAACTCCTGCCTCTGGGTCTCTAGTTAGCACCCAATCTACATATTTCCACACTAACTCATGGTCACTTAAACTGGAAGAGTAAATTATCATGAACCACAATCACACACCAATTGATTTGGGAAAGAATCACTTATGAAGCTTGACGTAGTACTTACTTAGATAAATATTACTGATGTACTTACTTAAATAAATATTAGTGATGTAGTACTTACTTAGATAAATATTCTATAGCGAATGGGAGACCTGGGAATGATTCATCTTGAATTTCACCATTGACTAATCTTCAAAAACAGCAAAAATTTTCATCAATATAGATTCAATTGAATTTTGTTTTTAATCTAAATGTTTTAATAGAGTATCTAACATTTAGAGATACAGTCAAACCTTGTTATCTCAGCCTTAATGGGACTGAGAAAAACTTCAAGATATCAAAGAATTTGCCATATCAGGGTAAAATACATAAAGTGGTTGGGACTTCCAAATCACTTTGACACATCCAGTTTTATCCATGGTATTTGAGATGCATGTACCTTTATTCAAGATTACAATAAAGGTTAAATGTATACCCGGTAGTACTCATTTTTTGACAATTTATCACTAACCTTTGCCATATTCCTAATGCTTTATCATGGTCACTGTGTAGCCTATACAATAAACCTAAAGCATGATAACGTTCATATTTTCCCAGCCATTCTACGCAGTCATTTAAGTCACATCCTGAGTCATTGGATATTAAAGGAATTAAACCCTCTGAGTTCAACTCAGCATACAGTTTTAATAATGCCACATCTATTTCCTGAAAAGGAACAAGTTAGAAAAGGATTAATTATCATATTGAAAATGTACACAAAAACTTGATTTTAAATTTTAGTCTTCATCTTATTAAAAGTTCTACATGCAATAAACAATTTTCATTGGTAGAAAGTTTATATGTTTATACATGTCTTTAATAAATGCTTATTATGAGAAAACCAATCATATCCATGAATCTTTTCAGAGAGAGAGAGAGAGAGAGCTGGAAAAGGCTACCTGTTTAAACCCCATTGCTAGTTTTGTTCCTTTAATTTCCTCTAAGTATGAACACAAGAAGTCTTTATACTGTTTCACTAGATTTTGGTCTCCTTTACAGAGCTGATTAATGTCAGCTATTTCATGTAATGGCAGAGCAGACCGAGTAAAACTGCTGTTGGAAGGCAGAAACTTGGGATAAAGGCAGATAACCTGGAAAAACAATATAAACAAACTGCAGAGTTTTGAATTGTAAAAAATAATTAGCACACAATTTTAAAAGTAAATTTTGTTTTTTGTTTTAAACCTCATCTATTTGGCAGTCTTTGTCCATTTTTTACTGTTGTCTGCGTAGTACAATGCACCTTACCGGTAAATTATTAGTCACAGAACTTTTTCATTTTTATAAAAAAAAAAATTAGTTCTCACCTCTCTAACATCAGTCTCCCCACTTTTAAATAATTCTAATGCCTCCTCAAAGTTCTGCTGAGAAAATTCTATAAAAGCTGCCTGTTGCTGAAATCTCTTGTAAATCTGAAAAAAAATATATCTTGAATGTGAGCAAAGAGATTATGATGTACAGACTCTCATACTTAGTATTGCACAGTATTTCTTGACCATGTAAAATAAGAATAACTGGTAAAATTGAATTAATCGTTTTCCTATGATAGCCATTGTTGGCTGCTTATGATTTTATTCTGTAATTTGTGGTAATTTTATAAAAAGAGTTTGATGTCCTTTTCTTCAAAAAGTATGCTTAAAAAAAGGACTGATTTTAGATCATTGATATCTAAGCTTTTCAGTATGAATGAATCATGTATTTTCCTGCATTTAACAGAATTCTGAATTATCATTTTAGCTAATCCAGTCTGAAGAGTAATAATAATACAATGTACACCTGGAGAAAAATCCTGTTTTCTTCTGAAGGCTTCTCCAACAGAATTTGTTAATTTTCACTTCTGCATGAATGAAAATGGTTCATTATGTCTTATGATATTGTCACCATAAATAACTTGACAGGATAATAATTCTGGAATTGAGTTGATCAAATATTTATTAAAGATCAAGGTTTTGATTCAAAAGAGAAGAGAATAATAATATATTTAATGGATGAATTATTTGCTGAGCATTCGTTTTATTTGCATTTGAATAGAAGCTGGACTGTGTTCAAATGGAAAAGCTGACAATAGTTATTTACAAGATGTGTTACATTTCGGTTATGAAACAGAGTTACTCCCCTTTGAATCGTGTTATAGGAGAGGAAAAAAAATAACAAGCAAACCCTTTTAAATCTAACAAATCTCAAAAATATATATTATAATGATTGTATAAAAAATTAGACATAATCAACTCCATAACTAATGTCATACAATTATTCGTGAAAATAATGGAAATGTTTGGAAGAAGCACTTCTAAATCTTGTATATTGAATAAAAAGTGAACAATTACAAAATCACTGTTCAACTTGTGTAATGATTTGTACTGTAAATTCACCACTAATGTCATATACATTAGTGATAGTGAATGATAAATTTTGACACCCTAATAAGGGCTACCTCTATGTTAAAGGACATAATATAAAAGCTAATTGAACTTCTTATCTTTTGATGAAAAAGTTTGTTACCATATGGGTTCTAGGACATTTAAAATCTATTTTTACATTTAAAGTGACAATACGGCGCATCTCTTCAAAAACAGACTTGTTCAAATTTTCCTATAGGATTTGGAATTTTTTTGATACTCATAAATGTATACACTTTCAGAAAATTACAAATTTCATAAGTAAATAATTCTGATTATTTCATTAAAATTAATAATTATTTATGGTCCATAAATATATACATCGCAACGTGTTCGAGGTTCCACATTGCATGCTATCGAGCATGTGTATAGTTTTCATACACAAAACAGCATGGTAAGAGAGGGAAGCCCGGTACGCCTGCTACATTGACAAAGTCGTCCAAAACGAAAAACAAAACCAAAAATAGGGCTTGAAATTAAAAGCAACTTTGCTGACAAAAATTTAGTTGGGAGATTAATATATAATCATTGAATGAAGAAGAAACGGGATCTCAGCGACATCCATGTGGGGCTCGCGAAGGTTCTACCCTACAGGTTTGTTGATACATGCTATCATTTCTCGTATATCCATGGCTTTCAAAGAAAAAAAATCAGTGTAAACTCAACGTTAAAGTGCACTTATGACGTATAAAATTTATTGCCATTTGAAGTGCAAATTGTATTGGAACTACAGAAAGGTATTATGTTTGACATTTTGCCGCGATGACGATATGAAATACACAAAACGTTTTGTACTTAATCATGTTAAATTCGTCTGAATGCAGACTAATATGTTAAGTATTATTAATTTAACATTAAGATATTTTGATTCTCAGATTTGATTTTACTTAATATTCCATTATAATTGTAAACCCTACATTGTATGCACGTGCCAAAATTCACGTGGTACAAATAAAAGATCTAAGTTGTACGACCCTTGATTTTCCGGCAGATTCTAATTACGTTAATTTTGTATGAGGAGGGAATATTTATTTTCTCAAATGCTTAATTCAACTTTTTACCGTATTCCTGAATGATATATTGGGTAAATTTGAATGAAAAAATCACACGATTTGCAGCCGTATTGCCGCTTTAATACAATCAAAATTCAACTGAAAGAAATATTGAAACATATAGCAATATAACTCTTCTGAGAGGAAGATATGAAAAATCTTTTGTGTACATGTATTTTTAATATGCATGTTAAAGTTGGCATTTTCAGAGAAAAAAATTACAAACAAACAAAAAAATTTCCAACATACCGTATAAGTAGAAATTTTTAGCGAGGATTTAATTTTGGCATTATTAGCAAGGGTGCTGACATTGCTAAAATTGAATATCGCTAAAAATTAATTGCGTATTATTTGTAATAGCTTCTTTAGTTAGCATTTTAAAATCGCTAAAATAAAATACCAGTTCTTAGGTAGAAATCGCTAAATTTGCGTCTTGCCAAAATTTCCACTTATACGGTATATTATGAGAAGTTTTATCTATATACTGTCAGAATTAGCACATTTTTAATAAACATACATGCTATATCATGTAACTAAGTCTCCCTGCCTAAAGATGGATCTATCAAACGATGATTGGAACCTTGGCCTTTATAGATTTCTTACTGCTCTAAAAGTAAAACTGACCAGTGTTTTGTCCATGCATAGGAAGAAATTAATATTGCACTATATTTAGTCTCTAACAAAATGGTATGCACTGTTCATTACTACTTGTATGTGTTAGTTACCTTGTTTATTTTGTCTCTACTAAGTCCACTTTTATTGGCGTTTCTGGCCAAATCCAGGGCTTCTGTCACTCTCTTGTCCAACAGTAGTGCTTGTACCTACAAAATCAAATTGAAATCAACTCATTATCTCTTAGAAGCAACTGTGTCTGGGGTCTCTGGGTGAATTTAAATTATGGCATACGTGTTTTCAAGTGAGAAGACCAAAAATACTGTCACTTTTTATTAGTAAATTATGGCATACGTTTCATTCTCGTATAAAATAATTCCTTAAGATTATATAGAGAAATGACCACAAAAAATAATGCAAAACAAAATTAACATAGTACACAATACCTGTTTTTCCCATGCCACTGGAACCAGAGAATATATTTCACGGACTGATGAAATGAAGACTTTTCCATCAAAGTTTTCCAAGTAAACCCCGCCTTGGAATGGTATAGTTTGTTTCTGTTGTTGATCAAGAATGCTGGAAATAAAGGTAAGAACTTTCACAATTACTCTCTGGGTTGACAAAATATGTTGTCTCTTTTGTTTACAGAACAACTTGACACCAGGGCATGTTCATATGTTAACTACTAACAACTAATAACGAGTGTTTTTCTTTACAAAGGGGAGTAACAAGAAAAGAGTTTGTTGTTTAAGTTTAAAAAAGTAATGCCTTTCTCTTTAGATAAAACAATAACTTAAGGTTGATAGAAGAAATTGCCTGTCTATGTAATGTGGTCACTTTAATTAAGCCCCAGTATATTACCTATGAACTGTAATGAATTCATCATTCATGGCGATGATATAAGGGTGGAGGTAACTGACACTGACGATGTTGTCAGACCACTGGAGTGGAGGCCTCTGGGAAATCCCATCAGACGTCACAAACATCCCTAAAGCGCTGGGCCCGCCCAACAAAAACTCCTCCTGGAAAACAAAGGGTTTCAGGTTTGTAGTACACCAGGGTATGATATGCACTTTATGTTTAATTAGTTTTTTTTATTGTTTCAATGAATTAATGTACTTCACATGATTTTTTCTAACAATACATCAAAGTACATGTTTTTCTTGATAATGAAAAATCAGAGAAAGTAGCAGCTACCAATCAATGGGTTATCATACATTTTGAGAAAACAATTACTTTTGCCTTTCAATTTGCCAAAAAAAAATCACTTCATTTGATATAAGACAAAAATTCTGAAAGTAATGTGAAGGAAAGATGATTTAAAGTAAGAACTGCAATAATATTTCTCAAACAATTATTCTGGCCAGATTCCAAACCTTTCCAACTCTTTTGATGATTGGCCTGCAGTTTTCACTGTCGTAAGGGAACAAACTCTGTTCATATCCTGTGTCCGTGTTGATCATACTGTACTGTGATGACATGGCCACACACACAAAGGGGCTATCTATACTCTGTCAGTAGACCAAAAAAATATCAAACAAATAAGCAATGCTCTTACTCTATTAAGAAGAAATGCATATGTGTTAAAATTACAGCGTTAGCATTAACATTTACCATACTCAAAATATGGGAATTCTCTACTTTTAAATGTACATATTTAAAGCAAAAGCAATGTTATCTCCTTGAATTAAAAAGCATTTCTGACCCTTTAGAAACAGGTATGGAAAGTAAGCTGATATTCATATAATCTAGAATGCTGGTCCAAGTATTTTGCAATTCATAACCAAATAACCAAATTGTGAAAAGTGTGCATGAAATTGGGATGTCTTTGAAACATACCAATATATGTCTGATTCTTATTCGAAACGAATTTATTAACACCTTTGTAGTGACTTAAACATGCAGAGTGATCCTGGCTGACTTTGAGACAATCTGTATCTTACCAGGTCCACGGCAGGTTCTGACAAAGACACGTCCCTGAGGTGGATAAATCGGTCCTCCGTCACCGTATAAAACTGAAGCTGTTTTTTACGCAGAGCCACACAAATCTGAAATGCAAATGATTATCAAACTAAATGTACATGTATTTGAAAACAACAAAAGTACTTTAGATAGCCTTATTATAAGTAGAACAATAATAATACACTCAGTCTTAGAGCTAAAATATTAATAATAAAAATTATGTTAACATCTTTACTAACAATAAAGGAGATTCTATGCAAAATTTGTTCTATTTGCACAGTATATTTTAAATTGGAAACTTTTTGCTCGCAAAGATGCATTAATGACAGAAATGATACAAAAATATAAACACATTGTCAATGTTACTGGAAGAAAGAGAATGACTAGACTTCCTCATAGTCCCTACCTCCACACTGAATGGACTACTGTTGTGTGGGTTCTCATTAAAACAAAAGCAGTTAACTCCCTTGATCTTGGCTCCTCCCATCACTGGCTGTCAATTACCAAAATAAACTTCACTCATTACAACATTGCTTTTCATATCAAATAAGCTTGCAAAAGGTACTTGTATACAATAAATATTACAAAAAAAAGTTTTTTAAAAAATGAAGTCTTTCTTTTTGCAAATTTTGAATTTACATGTTCAATATATTAATGAATGGCTACAATTATTTGACAAGAAGACACAACTGTAGCTGTTCCTTCAAGCTGAGGCTTACCTCCAGGTCTAACATGTTCAGCATGGATATTGTATTGTCACATAGCACCATGATTCGGTTCAAGGCAGAAGCAGATTTAATTTGAATTATTGGTTTTTTCTAAAAAAAAAAAAAAAAAAAAAGGTTTAATTATACATCAGAAAGATTATACATCAGAATGTTCTTTCCCTTTATAAATTATGAAATATATCAACTTCCATGAAGTACATCTTAAAAATTATACAGGTTTTTCACATTTAATTTATAAAGTTGCTTATCATTGCTATTGAAAAAAATGACAGTGAAATAAAAAGATCTACCACAATGTATTTTAAACATTAACCCTAGTTTATTTTTATCTTAACTTGACTTCTTCTTTTTTTTTTAACACTTATTAAAGCTAACTGTTCAGATTATCTCATGTATCTGTGGACATTGAAGGGTTTTGTTTTTTTTTGTATACTTACAAGAGCAAGATATTTGTGTCCTATTTTATCACAGTGAAAGGTGACTTTTCCTGATGTTTGATTTCTTTCTTCAATTGTGTAATGGACAACAAAGCTACAACACAAGACACATCATCCTATAAATTTCCAGTACAGTTGTATATCATTATAAACATTGAACCCGTAAATATCACTTATATGGGTGACAGAAAGAGAGAGAGGGACTCAAAAATAAAGTTTGTAATTTTTTTTAACATTTTTTATTGTCAATCTGCTGACTTTAAAGCTAATGAATTACAATTGGGACCATGCATAGTATGCAGATAGAGGAACACATGAATATACAAACCAATCACTTGTTCCAATGTACAGATTTTTACCGCAGACATCAATACAGTCCAACTGAAATTACATAGTAATACAAAACTGTCAATGAAACAATAGGAAACAGAATCTTAATTATATATTAATAAACTGTTCATAAAATTGAAAAGAATCCCTTAGATCTATTGATGTTAAGGATATTTTTTTAATTTTTCATAGATCATTATAGCACATGACAATACCATAAACATTCCTTCGAGGGTGATTTTCTTCATATTAAAAATGAACTTGTCCATTCCTATCTCTACCAAGTATGGTTGTTTCAGATTTTTAATATCTCAATTTCAGAAACAAGTGAAAATCAACACGGGGTTTTTATTATAAAAATAAAGGCCTATATTAAAAAAATTAGAGAATCAAGTTCAAACACACTATGTGACACAGTAATTTCTAGCGACATACTAGGGCAGTCTACATGTTTATGCATGGTTCATCATAGCTATACGCGTTCACTGCAGACTATACTTATGTTGAAATCATGAATTTATGCAATGTATAATCATCAAGTGGAAGATTCCCACTAGTACTAGTCATTTAAATAACACAACCGCTGATCTTCATCAGCATCCTCAGCCTTACCTGAGTTCTAGCCTTTTCTGACATTAACTTGATCCGCTCAACGACCGGAACAAGTTCGAATGCTTTGATGCTCATTTTTGAGTTTAAGACTTGGACAAATTCTGTTAAAAATAATGATTTAGGGGA
Organism: Saccostrea cuccullata; assembly: GCF_032062105.1. Taxonomy (NCBI): domain Eukaryota; kingdom Metazoa; phylum Mollusca; class Bivalvia; order Ostreida; family Ostreidae; genus Saccostrea; species Saccostrea cuccullata. The sequence goes on along the minus strand of NW_026930434.1, from coordinate 205,942 downwards.
AATTATCATCCAACATCAGAATTCGTCTGGAAAACTGTATGGAGGCAGCCATTTTCCATTATGCGCCATCTGTCACTTCCGCTGAAAACCTCCCACCTCATAAAGGGCATTAACTATGTAACTGACCTCATTCGATAATCAAAAAAAAAAAAAAAAAGAAGGAAAAATAAAGAAAAAATGGGGAAAAAAGAAATATAAAAAAGAAAAAAAGGGAGTAAAATTATTTTTTGCATTTTTTTATTTATAAGAATGTAGTTCGTGTTTTCTTTCCTTTCTGTTTGTTTTCTAATTTTCATTTTAACATTCCCCCCCCTTTCCTTTTTCATATAGGTATTTTTCCATGTTTCACGACTCAAACTAAGATGTGTGAGATATCAATTATTTGGTGTTAACAAATAAACTGCTAAATTTAAGGACGGAATAAACTATTTCCCATGTTAAAATGTAGATGGATGTCTTTTCATCCAAAAAAAAATGTGTGTTTTAATCCCTGCAAGAATTAGATTTGATGCAAATTTGTTTGAAATTGGCCATATTTTTTCCTTTTTGGGGGAGAATTTCTCATTTTCCAACATCGGTCAATTAACTACCTTTCACTCCCTGATTCTAGGCACATTATTTAACTAATCTATATATTTTATTTATAAGTTGAAAATATGAAAAGTTTCTTTTAAAACACACACACACACCCTGACACACAAACACTGGACAGATTTCAGTTTCAAAAAAGCTGAAGTTTTTGGCTCAGGTGAGCTAAATTAAAGCATAAAAAGTGAAACTATGTCTGACTCAATAGAATGCATTCAATGAATTTATTAGTTATTTATTATTATTTTGTATACATTGTAAATTATTTATTATTATTTTGTATACATTGTAATAATTGGTCAAATTTCATAAAGAGTCGAAAATTCATTGTGCATTTTGGTCTTTTTGTGGCAATTTCTTAACATTTTTTTTTCAGCAAAAGTTTGTCATACAATCTAAATTTATCATGTTATCTCGAATCATACTCGTACAATATCATGTAAATATTATTATGCCTCATTATAATTATTCTATAAAAGGCATCATATGATTGGCTCAGAAAAGACCTTTTTGAAAGTAAATTACCTTCTAGAAATGGCTGCAGCTGGATTTAAGTTTTGAAATGGAGAACCAAATTATAGGCAGTGGAACATTATTTTGAAGAATTTTGTACTAGAACAAATATTGTTATATATCATTGATGATACATTTAACCAATTATATAAACATATAATTATTCTGCATTCTAGAAGCATTTTCTATCATTTGGTAATTGGTTTCATTAAAGCAAACACGTTTCTGGAAAAAATTTTAGTTTATTTCTCCAAATGTATATCAACAATGTGAAAACAATTTGACACAGTGTACATGTCTAGCACTTGTAAATAAGCACTTAATATGAATAATATTCATTTGTCTCATCAAAATAACAAAATTCCATGATTAAATAACAAAATATAATTTCATGGAATCACGAGAAAAAATCTCTCATTTCCTATCCAATAATCACATTGCCAAATTCGTAAGTTATACTGAAACACCTGACAGTGTTTTAAAGTCAAAATTGAGGTTATTGTGGTGAGACCATTTTAAAATTGTGAAAACAGAAATTTACAGAGGAATAATCTTTGAAGAGAAATGCATTAAAATGCATATTATTTAAATTTTCCTTCGAAAGTAAGAACATGACTGCAATCTGAAGAATTCAGAATTCAGCATCAAACGAAAAATATCTATAAAGTTATTCCTTGATGAAATTTCTGATTTCATAATGATGCATATACATGTATAATAACGCCATTCCTCATTATGCATGTATCAACATAAAAAATACAAAAAAAGCTTCCTTTTTTGAAAGAGACATAGACTCTTCACCCCAAATATCAGACTTTATCTGATTTTACATCATACAAGTGGACACAAATCTCAAACTCTCCCATTCTCATAAAATGGACTCATGATAGCAAATGGAAACAATATAAAACTTTCACACACAACAATATTGTTACAATATTCAAAGAGCCTGTCTCCTACACTTATTATTTTTTCTTGATTCTGAGATGGAAGCGAAGACTTTTTTTTTACTTCAAGTGAAGGCTTGCATTCTCTGACATCCCCCCCCTCTCTCTCTCTCTCTCTCAGTGTACAATAGGCAATGTATTAAGTAATGTCATCAAGAATTACTACTCTTTTTGATTAGAGATACAATGATTAAGATACAGTGATCAAATTCGTATTTACTATTTGCTATTTTGCTATACTACAAATAGCATGACAATTCTAAAAATGAATATACCTTAAGTTGCTAATTAACATTTTGAAATTCTACATAGCCTGTTGGGAAAAAATGGCACAATCGACAACAAATAAGGGTTTTATAAGGCAACAAATCCATATATAATTTAACATTATCTTTTAATTCTGAGAAATCATAAAGAATAAATACACATTAAATCAAGAAAATCTTCAAAACAGTTTTCAATGTCATATGGCTTTTAAAAGAAGAGTATCTACAACATTTTTTTAAAAAATGAATTTATATTACTGTGGAAAGAACAAAAAAATGCTATGGAAGACAATGGGAAAATGACCATGCTGATATATCCTAATGCCCAGTGAATTCAGAATTTAAACACTATGTTTAATGAAATACTGATGCACCCTTATAGGCCTAAATTCAAAGTTTTTCAAATGTAGGTCAAATTACTAGGATAAGATCAAGATTTCAAAATTCTAAAGGGGTGGTTTTGTAACAAGAATATAAAATATGAGAGCCCTGGAGGCAACTGTTCAAAATTTATGACCAAGGTTATAGTTTTTTAGAAGTACTACCATCAGTAAGTCAAACTCCAAGGTCAAAGCTTTAAAGTCAAAACTTTTGGTAACCAGAGAAATGTCTGGATACATGCAATGCACATAAAAGCCTTAGCTCCAATTGTTTGAAAGTTATGACAAAGATTAAAATTTAGTAAACTTTTGCAAAAGTAAGTCAAAATCCAGGATAAAATGGTCAAATATGTTGGAAACTCAAAAAAAGGACTTGTCACAAGAAATTTACATGTGAAATATGAAAGCCCTAGCACCAAAAGTTTAAAAGTTATGGGCAAGGTATTAAGATTTTGTTGGCAAATAGACTGACCCAAAACTAAATTTCCCTGCATCTTTGAATAAAGGCATATAAAAAGCATTACAATCAAACTTAATGCAGGCATTGTGATCCAACATATTCATATTAATTTACAGAAAATGAAGGGTCACTTTAACAACTGAACATGCTTCTTAAAAAATGAACATGAATTTGATACACCTGAGCATAAACTCTGTATAAAAAAGGCATGCATTTTTGATAATCAGTTTTCAAACTAAAAGCACCCCCCCCCCCCAAAAAAAAAAAAGAAAGGGAAAAAAGAAAGAGGAAAAAGCACAAACAAAAGCATGATTTATAACTCATTTCACTTTCAACCTTGACATAGACATCTTATTATAATCAGATCACATAAGTCTTAACAACTACCTTTAAATTTTCAAATGCATATATGCAGAAAAAAACATGTATATAAATGTACATGCTCCTGACTTAGCCATACTTTTATGGCAAATGTTTTCCCTAGAGGTAGCTGAAATATAATACTGGCCCAAGACCAGATCTCTCACTGATGACATACTGACAACATGGTACAGAAACAGATCAGACTAATTCTTCCATACAAACACATCTGATCCACTCAGTATTTATTGCAAGTATAGGTCTTGGACTGAGCAATCAATGAACAAAAAGCCTAATATAGCCCATCATTATTCTTTTCGGACCTCTTCCATTTTTTCCAAAAGTTGGTCAGCAGCCTCAGCATTCTTCACGCGAACCAACATGGCAACAGGCTTATTATCTTCATCCTTGGGATTAATTTTGGGATTAGGAACACAAAAAATGTATACATTGTTTGTCCCTTGCCTTTTCAGTGGAATTGATGGTGAAAGCATGATATTCAACAGAATGTTACCTGAAATTGGAAAATTATTATTAGATATTTCTATATTAATGGAAAATTATCATTAAATTTCTCTAAATTAATGTCACATAGCAGGTTAGGTGATTTCCCTTAATTTAATTTCAGCATACCTAAATTAGTGTCTGCTCTTACAACAAGCTGGGCTTTGTCATCAGCTTTCTTCAGGTGCAGAAAACCAACTCCTTTTTCATTCCACTTGCCATCTCTTTGGTAAAATAACTTGCATCTGAAATAAATTTTAACTATAAGTGAACAGAATATACAAGTAGATTATAATTAATTCTACTAAGGATATTGTAAAAATCAAAGAGATGCCAATAGCCATTATTCTTGAACAAATCAAAAAAGTCATTGACAAATTATCCAAGACTTCATGACTATTGGGGTATATTTTCCAACAATTACTCCAAAGTGGGAATTATTTCTTCAGTTAATTTAAAAATATCCTTAAAATTATGCGGCTTTTTCAGAAAAGCATAAAGTCAAGATATAGACCCCCCTTCTGTAAGAACTTACTTAACAGAGTATAATGACCCTATTCCTTAAGAACTTACTTCACAGAATATAGAGACCCCTCTTCTCTAAGAACTTACTTAACAGAGTATAGAGACCCTCTTTTGTAAGAACTTATTTTACAGAGTATAGAGACCCCTCTTCTGTAAGAACTTACTTAACAGAGTATAGAGACCCTCTAATGAAAGAACTTACTTAACAGAATATTGAGACCCCTCTAATTATAGAACTTACTTAACAGAGTATAGAGACCCACTTCTCTAAGAACTTACTTAACAGAGTATAGAGACCCCTCTTCTCTAAGAACTTACTTAACTGAGAATAGAGACCCCTCTTCTCTAAGAACTTATTCAACAGAGAATAGAGACTCCTTCTTCTGTAAGAACTTACTTAACAGAGTATAGAGACCCCTCTTCTGTAAGAACTTACTTAACAGAGTATAGAGACCCCTCTTCTGTAAGAACTTACTTAACAGAGTACAGAGACCCCTCTTCTGCCACTTCCGTACTTTCTACTTTAGGTGGTTCATACTCTTCATCATCTGAAGAAGAAAAATCTATCACATTAGGCAGCTAGATAAAATATTACTTAACAGTCTTAAATATGGGTCAACATATAGATTTTAACATGCAAAATCTACTGAACATTTGTAAATCTTATTATCTGGCAGGATTAGTGAATTAAACCTTCAGTATAACTGACAGTGAGACCTGCCTTGTGTAGTGGATGCTCCAGTGGCATCTGTTGAAGTGGTTGGTTTACTAAAAAATCCTGGACCAAAGGAGGAGCTAGCTGTAGTAGTGGAAGGAGCGAATGAGAATCCCTTTCCAGCATCTGCTGTGGTACTGCTACTCCCAGACCCAAAACTGAAACCAGTTTTTGGAGCACTGTCTGTTCCACTATTTGTACCAAAAGAAAATCCAGATGAAACAGAACTAGATCCATTTCCAGTTCCAAACTTAAATCCAGATGCAGGTGATGTTTCACTTGTTCCACTTTTTCCAAAGGTAAATCCTGATGCTGGTTTCTCTTCACCTTTTCCAAATGAGAACCCTGATGTTGTGGACTTTGTGTCCCCTTTCCCAAACGTGAACCCAGAGGAAGTGGTGGTGTTAGTTGTGCCACTGCTTTCAAACTTGAAGCCACCAGTTGTAGCGTTGCTTTCACTTGTTCCAAACTTTATTCCTGTATTGGGAGAACTACTCTCACTTGTACCAGTGCCAAATTTAAATCCACCATTGCTTCCAAATTTGAAGTCTGATGCTCCTGAAGTATGTGTAAAAAATTAATTTTAAAAGTTTTTCTCCAAGAAAAAAAAATTCATTTGTGATACTTAAAATGTCTCTTTTTGAAATAAAAATGAAAGAAAAAGTGAGCAAGCTCACATACCCCACGCTCCCCCAAACCTCAAAGTGCTGAAAATCGCGGAAAAATTAAAGGAATCTGAATTTTCCGGTAATATGCACATCTACACATTGTGTCCTAAATATCTGCAAAGTTTGACAAAATTCTGTGCAGCGGTTTATGAGGAGTTGTGCTGACTAAATGTTCATCTCTATATTCAAGGTATGAACAAAAATCTAAGTTGTAAAGTGCCGAAATTCCCAGAAAAATAAAGGAATCAGAATTTCCTGGTAATATGCACATCTACACACTGTGTCCTGCTAGGGCTGGGATGATATATCGAGATATGGATATATCAAGATATCTCTGAGGACAATACGCATATCGATACATATGAAGAAATATCGAAATATCGCCCAAAAAATCTGATTTCTGTTTTTCTTTGTTTATTTAACATTTGGGGTTTAATATATAAAATAAATATTAAAGCTAAATATAAATATAGATATGAAATAAATAATAATTAACACCACTTACGTAAAATATTTTTGTTTTTCAACATGTAAAAAACTATTTTGAATAAATTATTCTTATTTGCAAAGAAATAATTTGTTTATTTCAATGCAAAAAAAGATTTTATAAGCAATTAAACATATCGTGATACATATCGTATCGTGGCTCAAATATCATGATACATATCGATATACAGTACTGTTAAACGAGAATATTTGGCCCACAGCTATTTTAAGCGCCTTTGGCGCAAGAGCCCTTGAACGCTAAAATTTATTGTGCGCTAACGAATTTCTAAATATTATATGTTACAGTGTGTGTTCAAAGCTTTCTAAAAAGTAAATGTAAATCTGAACGCCCAATTACGTAATACCGAGGTCGTTGGATTTTATATACACACTAGCACTGTACATGGTAGAATCTATCGAGGAAGTTCTGCCAAATTATATTTTAATAAAACTATTGTTACCACTGTAGTTATTACCCGTTACTTATCATTAGCACCTTCAAAGTTTGGCTTCTCAGCGTGTCAATCATCTATTGCCTCGAGGTAAACAATGCAATCAAGCATGGCGATTGCGCTTGCAGACAATGCCTGATTATGATGACCGTATGATTATCCAAGTAACTTTCTTTCGATGCATGTATTGTTTTAATGTGAATAAAATGCGTAAATACTCCATTTCTTTTATTTAAAATAAAATTAAAATAATTTTTAACTGTGTGCCACTTGTGTTTGCGCTAAAATTCTTATGCGCCAAATTTTCTCGTTTTACAGTAGAAAAAGTTGTATCATCCCAGCCCTATGTCCTGCAAAGTTTGACGAAATTTTGTGCAGCGGTTTAAAAGGAGTTGTGCTGACAAACTGTTCATCGCTATATTCAAATATGGCCAAAAATCTAAGTTGAAAAGTGTGGAAATTCCCGGAAAAAATAAAGGAATCGGAATTGCCTGGTAATATGCAAATCTACACATTGTGTCCAAAATATCTGCTAAGTTTGACGAAATTCTGTGCAGAGGTTTAAGAGGAGTTGCGCTGACAAACTGTTCATCTCCATATTCAAGGTATGGCCAAAAACCAAGTTGAAAAGTGCGGAAATTCCCGGAAAAAATAAAAGAATCAGAATTTCCTGGTAATATGCACATCTACACATTGTGTCCTAAATATTTGCAAATTCTGTGCAGCGGTTTATGAGGAGTTGCGCTGACAAAAAATAGGACTGACAGACTGACTGAGGGATGGGTCAAAAACATTATACCTTACACAACTTGTTGCGTGGGGTATAAAAATATATTTAGACACAGCAGTCTCTTTCTGGAAAGTGTGACATTAGTCTATTCAGCATAAATCAAGTTCATTTCAAATTGATGATGCAGCAGTACAATTTTCTATAGAATACCTGTTAGAAATTGCATGCTTATGGGTATACCTGTACTGTTTGTTTTGGGGGGTGAGGCCCCTCCCCCAGGTTTACTGGTCTGACAGGCCACACATTTACTGATGTCCGGTTTGTTCTGAATCATACACGTGTCACACGTCCAAGTTCCTGCTGCGGGCTTGAACAAGGCTGACAGACTTGGCTGGGAATCCTTGTTTGCTGGAGCTAAAAATGAGTAATTGTTATAAGCAAATTTCGATATAAAGAGTTTCATATAAAAGCATTGCAATGCAATGAGTAAAAGCCACATCGCAAAGTCAGTGAAAAGGTAATTTTCATTTGCTGAAAAATCTGTAATATCAAAGTTCTAGCCAAAATATCTTTAATTATCTGTCATAATACTGTTAACAGACTTTTTACATGGGATCAAGATTCAGCAACATCACAACTTCAATTCTATCTATAGATCGGAATTTAGAAACTTTAGCAAACTTCTTGTACATGTATTACCATTGTGTTTCTTTTATGCACTGGATTTTGCTGTGGCAAATTCCTGCAGAATTTCTAAGATCACATCATTAGTATACATAAATCCCCAGAGCTCCAGATAATTTTTTAACCCAAAGTGTATTTACTCCCTGATTTTAAAATCAATGCAGATTTTGATTTTCAGCAAAATGACTGAAGAGTATTTTGTTTATATATAAACGTTTTGACCTTTATTTTGATTTTGAGCTTGTAATCGAAGTATGTGTTTTTGAAGAGGGAAAAAACTATAAAGGTCGGTTCCTGCATTTATTCAAATAAATTTTGCAAATACCAACAAGACTTTTTGCTAAGATTGGGAAGCATTCTTTTTTGACAAGGAAGATTATACAGTAGGTTAAGGTACCATAGGGTCAGAGAACTTTTCCTTCATTTAAGATATCGTATCAAGAGTAAACTGAGAGAAAAGAATCTTCGTTAACATGGCAAGTTGAGAGACACGAAAAATTGGCTATGAACCCATAATAAAAAAAATTATGCCAAGTGCATAGTCTTTCTACATAGAAATTGATTTTAATCTAAATCTCTGATTCTTCCTTCCGAAATGGAGATCGTCATCGTCATTACTAGAATATTCCTGGTCACTAAAAGGCTTTTAAATCTGTACTTTGTTTAGAGAAAAAATCAAATGCTGAGTTAACCTCAATTCGTATCATAAAGCAGTCGTACCTATATTCTTCAACTTGTTGTACGCAGTACTTTCATGGTGTAATGCATATCTATGATTGCTAATGCGTAATTGTATGCTCTATTTTAATTTTCAATGCATATTTTGTAAAATTTAATGTGTATTTCTGCAAATACACACCTTATCTGTAGCTCTGATCCCACCTAGATAACAGATGTAACTATACTATTTGAACTCTCAATATATTTTTAAAGGAAAGAAGTATATTGAATTTTTCTTGTTCGATCACATACAATAGTGTAACTGAGGATAACAGTAGAACTAGACGTAACTGACCTCCACTGCTAGTCTGAGATGATGAGGCCCCTCCCCCAGGTTTACTGGTCTGACAGGCCACACATTTACTGACATCTGGTTTGTTCTGAATCATACACGTGTCACACGTCCAAGTTCCTGCCGCAGGCTTGAACAAAGCTGACAAGCTGGGCTGGGAATCCTTGTTTGCTGGAGCTAAAAATTAATAAACAGATAAATCAACTATAAAATCTCACATGGTTATCAACATTTCCCAGAGTTCTTGAAATCTTTTTTCGCTGTCAGTCATTTGGACTGACTGCCATGTGAAGTTTGTCAGTCCAGACAGATTTTTATCAGTCCAAAAAAAAATTCAATAAAAAGATGAAAACTTTATTTGAATTTTATTATCAATATATTGTGCACCCTGTGTCAATAAACACTGCAAACTTCATGCTGATTTGATCGTCAGTTTTCTTTGAATTATCTCAGGGGTCGATTTTCTTCATAGGTTTTTAATCTAGTTCGATTTTCTCACCTGGCTTACCGAAGCACAGTCAACAAACCTGAGGCCTGTTTAACAGAGCGAGCGCTTGCGAACATTTCTTTAGTTAAGGAATTTTGGCGAGCGCTCACGAACATCCACTTTAATGAACAGGCCTCTGTTTTATCAGTTTACCAATCACAGTTTGACACTTGCATTCATCGAAGAAGCCATTACAAGATGCAGGAAAGCATTTGAAAGATTACGATCGGACGGTTATAGGGAATTCGTACGAAATTTAGTCGGATTTTCACAAGTTCCTCTGTCAACACTTACCGGTCATTCCGACTGACAAAGAACGGAAAGTAATCAGTCCTTGGTTGTTTTTATCGGTCTTGCCGACAGGACCGAAGATTTCAAGAACTCTGATTTCCTAATATGCTTTTCAGGAAAAAAAACAAAACAAAAAATTTTTCACTCATAATCACATGAAAAGTAAACAAATTCAAAGTTGACAAGTTGGTAAGCACTAATCTCTCACAAATAATTGAATGCTCGTAGACATGAAAACCTTAATAAATAGAATCACAAACCTGAACTTTTCGCACCATTGTCTTTCACTGAACTTTTAGATATACTAGAGTTTGACTTGTCATTTTCGATGGTCTTGAGATGCTTCTCGTAATCTGTGAAGATTGGTGTCAGGATGCAGTACGGATTTTTCTCCACGTGCTGCTTTATCCAGGCGAGGACGCTCTCGTTCAGACTTCTCAGATTAGACATGTATTTACTGTTGTCCTCCTTCTCATTTTGATCCTTCTTCTCCTCTGGTTTTTCTGGGATTCCGTTCAGCTTTGTAGCATTGTCCTCCATAGGCTTTTCTGTTTTTCCATTAGTGAAAGACTTGACATTCATGTTAAATGGTGTACTCGTCTGTGTAGGCTTGAAGGCAAATCCACCAAAACCAGAAAATGCCGAGCTTCCACCAGTACCACCCTTGAATAGAAAAGCAAAGATACATTATATACACTATGCTCATCATTTGTTATTTAAGAAATAAAATATCATTTTTAGAGTTTCATTGGGATATGACATGAAGTTGGTCACATGATCAAATTCTATAATGCTATCAACTTCAATGAAATTCTAAAAAAAAAAAGGGTGTTAAAGAATACAAAAGTTTTAAGATTATCCCTTGGTGTGCTCTTTTGTTAAGAAGGGGGGTTAGTTTCCGCATTTGATAGGTAGAACAGTTACATTGCATCATCGACAAACTATCATAACTGATTCAGATTGTTGTGATGCACTCTTCAACTCGAAAATTACATAATTTATGTAGAGACATCAGTTTTTCTCTTTACCAAAATATAAACACAAGAAAATAGTGGGTGTAAGATGTTTCAGTTGAGAGAGGAGATATGGATCTTTAATAAATACACATGCATCTGATTAATGGAAAGCCAGCATTTTGATTAACACAAATTCTTTCCCTTATTATTACTTCAAAGAGCCCCCCCAACTTTTTAGAAAAAAGGTTTGTACAATCAAAAAATTCATTTATTTTAACAAAGACCATGACATTTCTTTTTTTTCAAGTATACGTACATAAAATAGATTTTGTAGATATGCATACTTGAGTTTAATAAAATAATCAAAAGCATCACTGGTTAGCATTATCTTCTTTCTATAACCATGATAACAAATAAATTTTATAAGCCAAAGCCATTGTTCATTTTAAATATGCACGTTTGTCTACATTAACAACATGTACAACTTCCATGCTGCTATTCATACTTTTTGTGCCTCTATCATAAGAGAATTACAATCTCCAAACTTGCATATAAGAACATCTCTAAATTTTAATCTGAATTTAATTTTTCCTGTAACAGGAAAGGAGAAAATGTATGGCTGGACCGGGAATCGAACCCGGGACCCCTTCATCTCTAGTCAGGTGCTCTACCAACTGAGTTATCCCGGCCGATATCCACGGCCCAAACCATTACAATCTCATTAAATGCTGGATAATGGTTCTGATTTACCTCATGTACAATTATTTCATGTATATTTGTTCTGATGACGACCGTCTCTGGTCGAAACCGGTCAACTAAATAAATTTACTGCTGTATTCTCACAAAGTGTTGTGATCTGTTTTATATCTTCTAGCTTGATTTAGAATAAAGAAATTTCAAGCCATCTAGAGCCACCTGTATATATTGTTCAAAACAAAAATTACCACAGATCCTCTACTCCTTTTAGCTGTCTTTATCTGTCTCTTTTCTAGTTCTGCTTTAGATGCCACAGAAAATGTTCCAGCCTGTAAGATAGAAACACATTATTGTTTACTTAATATCAATATTGACCTCATATTTGTACACTGTAGGATGGAAATTCCTCATTTTACAGAAAGTAGAGAACTGTTACATTTAACAAAAACGGTTCGAAAAGAGAGATTGTGGTAAGGGACATCGAATGGGAATCTTTTAATTAAAATGATATTCCAAAACCAAACAGGACTATTTCGGACCATTGAAAGGTAAATGAAGTATCAAGCATAAGAGTAAAATATATGGTTAATTATCCGATGCCATTTTTAAACCTGGGGAAGGCATAAAATACAAGAAAAAAACTGAAGTAGCGACAAAAAATTCTGCAGCATAAATCAAAGGTTTTTACAATGTTTGGACCTTTAGGTCTCTGCTTTATCTGTCCAAATTTTCTCAAGCAGAGAACTACAGTTCTTCAGCTAGCTACGAGTTAGATATAAATTTGACAGGTTGGGCACAGCCTACCAAATGGTACTTAATCCCCCGTTTGGTAGATAATCTACCATATCGGTAACGAATTTTACTAACCAAATGGGGGACAAAATTGGTTGTGTTTAATTCCATGGACTGGAGTGGAATTTCGCATAATTTTAAACCATGTGGAATAAGATATAGATATTTATCGGTGGTCTGGGTGAAAAAAATCAAAAATTCTATGTGCAATTTTTTGCGCACAGTCGTTCAAAAATTTGACAAAAAACGTAGCTTATGTAAACAAGTGCAATGTTTCTCCGTTTTTTACTTTAAAAGAAAATTCTCTCCTTCTCCAACGATGCTGCACCTGTCACTCATGTCTTTTACTTTCTTTTTCCATTATCCGGGCAACCAATCAATTAGTGCAAACCAATCAAAACGATGATCTTTTTTCAAGCCTAATGAAAAGTCGGATGTAACTACGGAGGCACATTTGTGTTAATTTTCAACTAGGAAATCGGAAGAAAGATAAGTTTTGCCTTCATTTCTTTTTATTTTGAAAACAATGGCTTTGTTCTTCATAGAAATAGTAAATGTAGTTGGAATTTGACATAATTATTGTTTTAAAACGATGTACTTGGAACAATAACAAGAATAATGGCAAACGTCATTTTGTACATCTTTTATTGAATATTATTTTTCGATTTTATTAAATTCACCAGTAATATGCATATTTAACCCCAAAAGGTCGCATGGAATCTGCAACTTCATCCTCAGTCTTCACGAAAACTCACTGGTCCGAAGACCGAGGCCAGTGAATTTTGAGGTCGGGTCAGTGAAAATCAAAATTCAAGAAGTCCGATGGGCTCGTTGATCATAAAAATCATACAGTCAAAATTTATTTCAACTGACTTACTTGTGTAAATTTCATTAATATATAAAATAAAACGAAGAAGCTCGTGTTGTTGAATCCTATTATTATAACCCTATTATAACATGGATGTATTACGTAACAACCGGAAGTAGCTAGTAATTATTAACTAGTACGTAAAATGTGCAAAGTTCCAACGAACAACTTACCGAAACGCGACAAAGGACGAAAAATGGCGGCATTTCAAAAGTTGAAGTATGTAAACATGTATAAATTTACAGTTATGAAAATGTATTTATTTTCTTTTTTTATGAAAGGGACCAGTAAAAATTTTGGTGGGCTAGTATATTTTGAAAGTTCACTGGTCCGACTGGCCAGTTAGTTTGAAAAGTTTTCGTGAAGACTGCATCCTAAAAGAAAAATGACAACAAATATTACGTACAACTCTGGAAAAAATAACTTTATAGCAGGAAGTGCCCACCATACCGGTAAGGCATGAGGAGCTCGTGTTCAACAGGATTTTATGGAGATAAACATTGACGAAGATCCAAAAAAGATTGAAAGTTAACTCATCAAGAGTTAAATCACTGTATAAAATTGGATTTTTATCCAAAAAGACACAATAAAGATTTTTTTTGGTCGTTTGATCAAGAAGTTCGACTGTTACAGACAACTATGGGTATTGTTTTTACGAAGTTACGGAGAAATTACACATAGAAATTCAACCGATTTTTGTTAATTGTGCGAGGAATATGTTCACTAAAATCCCCCAATGCCTAAATAAATGCGCTTTTGTTTTATTTTAATAAACATTTCAATAGAATAAAAAAGTCCCCCATTTGGTTAGTAAAATTTGCTACCGATATGGTAGATTATCTACCAAACGGGGGATAAAGTACCATTTGGTAGGCTGTGCCCAACCTGTTTGACTCATGAGTTAATATGAGTCAGTCTGGTTATGAGTTGATTAAATGGGTTCATCAGATAACTTGGATATAAGTGGGTCTATGTAATTGGTTCGATAAGACCTGGTTATAAGTAGGTCTGACTACAAGTTGACCAGAAACCTTACCTCTTCCACATCATCCTCCTGATCCCAATTCCTGTCTGTCAGTTCTCTCTCAGCAACACGTTTAGACATTTTGTAGATTAGAATATTTTCACCTACAAACACAAACATATTTTTTTGCTACTAATATTATTTCTCTAAGAAGATTAAAAATTAATTTCTTTGCAATCACACTAAACACTTCTAAAACATTGTAAAAATGCATTAGTGTCTTTTAAATGTACTTTCCACACAGAAATTTAAATCCAGACAAAAAACAATGCCTCGACTCTTATCTTTGATATCATTACGCATTGTACCTTTGTTTCTGCTGTATATGGAAAAACTTTTTAAGTTCAAATTAGGTTCTCTTGTTCTATTCTCTTTTTAGCACATGGAGGCTGACATTTTGAACTACTTTTTCTTTGGCGGATATAATCATCCGCCTCTGAAGAGAAACGTTGCAATATTTGGAAATTTCTCGACATGTAAATCTAGTTGAAACAGTGTTTTATTTTAAAAGTTTTCTTATTAATTAGAATGGCAGTGCTTATCTTTTATAATAAGGGAAACTATGGAAAAGGAAAAAAATAGTCCTCAAGTAACTCGTACTTTAAATGTTTCGTCAATTCAAAGAGTAATTTGTACAGAGGCCCATGGGTCATATCGCTTACCTGAGCAAATTGGCTAGAAAATTAGTCTTAAAAAGATTATATGTATGTGATTACATATACCCCTCACTAGTGAAAAGGGGCTATGATTTATTCACACTTGAATCTACAATGAGGATGCTTTCATATTTCTTTGACTAAGCATAGCTTTAAAATTTATAGAAGCTTTTTTCACTATAAATGTTTGATCTTCTATTGTGGTTGCGCCCTACCCGACAGGGGACATAACTTGAACAAATTTGAACATCCCTTACCTGAGGATGCTTCTGAATTTATATATCTCACGCCTGCTAATCGATCAATTGCACAACCAGCAGTTGTGTATAACAATCAAAAGAGATCGATTTCCGGTTGTGCAATTGATGCGAATAATTCCAGTACACAGGTAGTAAATGGACCCGATTCAGGCAATAATTGATATTTTTATTAAAATATAAGAATGTGATTCCATGAGCAATTTATTTTTCTTTAATTTTACACTCTCATAAAATGCAGTGATTGTCGATTAGCGACGATATTTGTTTTGAAGCAAGGGCTGGTAGAGCGAAAACGCTGATTGAAAATAGTATTCGCCGACTAAAATTCGTTTTAATCTCAACTAACCTTGAAAATTCAATGTCCACCATGAGTATGCTACAAGTGCATCCTATCCACCAAAATTGGGACTTCGATATGTGTATAATTTGACAAATATTCGTAGAAAATAACATTGCTTATGCATGCGATCATTCAGTTGTGAAAGAGATCTCGGGTTATGCATGAGATGAAGGATAAAAAGTTACGATAGTATTACACAATCTCCATAATTCACTTCTTATACTATTTTATTTTTGGTAATTATAAAATTTTAAATATTGGCTATAATATGAAGACGTTGGCAGTGGCAGATCCAGCAATTTTTGAAAAAAAAATGGGGGGGGGGTGGTGTCCAGGTGTCCAACACTCATGCATAGAGGCACTTCAAACCTGGCAACACTGAGTTTTCAACAGTTCTATGGGGGACTTTGACAAGCCAAAAACAAACAAACAAACAAACAAATAAAACAAAAACACAAACAAGCAAGCAGTAGATATACCTAGATATAGTAGATATAGCCATACTTCTAGTACTAGTACTGGTAATTTTTGAAATTATAAACTTTGTGGCCGATTTGATGCTTTGCATCAATTTTATTTGGATAAAAGATGGAAAGGATCAAGAAGACAACATCACATTACAGGTGCTAGTGGACAGGACCCCCCCCCCCCCCGATATTCAACCCCCGAACTCGTTGGACACTGTTTTTTCTCACAAATTATATTTATTACATTTATTCATCATGTATACCATAGGGGAAAAATCGTCAAAAAACAAAAAAATAATCGTTCAATAAAAAATACCACTATTAAAAAATCCAAATAAAATTGATGCAAAGCATCAAATCGGCCGCAAAAGTTATAATTTCAAAAATTACGAGTACTTTCTTATTTTCAAAAGCATCAATGAGTCATCAATGAATCAATAAAAAAAGTCAATGATGAATGATAAGAATGTATGAATGAGGATGTAGACCTCTCAAGATGAACCACATGCTGAAACCCTGCAAGGATCTTTGCCTGACACGTGATAATACCCATGGTTTCTGCAGAATAGGCTACTCAAGGCGCGTAGTATGATGGAAAAAATGTAAGAAAAATCTTTGTTGTCACATCTGTAGCACATTCAAAACAATTTTTACTGCAGTGTTGTTGAAAAACTTTTTATTCACCTTGCAACTTTTACCACTTCATTATTATCCGGAAAATCATGACGATTTCCTTTCATATCTTGAACACTCCCTGGTTTGGGAGTACCTATTGTACAAACTCTTTCTATATAACCATTTATTATTAATATCCAGTTAGAAATGACAATGAAATTGAAACAACAACAATAAACGCTCAGTTTAAAGCAATTTTTTAAAATTAAGATTATTTTACAGAACTGATGAAAAGTAACGTTTCATTTCCCTATAATAGAGATCGGCCGCTGCTGCTGAAAAAGTCAAAATGTGCTTGCAAAAAGGACTGAACATCATTGGCGGATCTAGAAGGTGGTTCCTGGGGTTGATCCCCCCTTGATTTTTGCAGAGAGAGAGAGAGAGAGAGAGAGAGAGTTATGTAACATGGATATTTTATTACGTCTTATATTTTGAATAAAATAAATTCTTTGAATAAAAAAAAATAATTTCGAATAAAATAAATACACTGTACATGTTGTTCAATCTCTGTCCTTTCTGATCGCTATAAATAGAGTTCCCTCCTTTAATATGCTTTCCTCCGAGTACCGTCACGTGACATGCAATCCCAGCCCTGCGTGGACTACCAACACGTCCTATACAATGTTTCACTTTGAAACCAATGGAAGATCCCAGCGAATTCTAGCAACATGTATATCTACTGCTTGCTTGTTTGTGTTTTTGTTTTATTTGTTTGTTTGTTTGTTTGTTTGTTTTTGGCTTGTCAAATTCCCCCATAGAACTGTTGAAAACTCAGTGTTGCCAGGTTTGAAGTGCCTCTATGCATGAGGGTTGGACACCTGGAAACCACCCCCCCCCCCCCCATTTTTTTCAAAAATTGCTGGATCTGCCACTGCCAACGTCTTCATATTATAGCCAATATTTAAAATTTTATAAGTACCAAAAATAAAATAGTATAAGAAGTGAATTATGGAGATTGTGTAATACTATCGTAACTTTTTATCCTTCATCTCATGCATAACCCGAGATCTCTTTCACAACTGAATGATCGCATGCATAAGCAATGTTATTTTCTACGAATATTTGTCAAATTATACACATATCGAAGTCCCAATTTTGGTGGATAGGATGCACTTGTAGCATACTCATGGTGGACATTGAATTTTCAAGGTTAGTTGAGATTAAAACGAATTTTAGTCGGCGAATACTATTTTCAATCAGCGTTTTCGCTCTACCAGCCCTTGCTTCAAAACAAATATCGTCGCTAATCGACAATCACTGCGTTTTATGAGAGTGTAAAATTAAAGAAAAATAAATTGCTCATGGAATCACATTCTTATATTTTAATAAAAATATCAATTATTGCCTGAATCGGGTCCATTTACTACCTGTGTACTGGAATTATTCGCATCAATTGCACAACCGGAAATCGATCTCTTTTGATTGTTATACACAACTGCTGGTTGTGCAATTGATCGATTAGCAGGCGTGTATCTTATCCTGTACACACAAACACTCTGAAACTGATTTTTAAACAAAATGTTTGATTTTTTAATTGATAAGATACATGTTGTCTTATATGTCTAAGTTTTCAACAATTATTGGCGTCATCAATGGTATCAACTGCACCCAATTGTTAGCAGACTTTTTTTTTTTTTTGCATTTTAATGAAGCAGAATCCATTTATATCAAAACCTATAGGATATCAATCTAGAGAGAAAAAAAATTTTAAAGGCGTTATAACGCCTTTCGAAAAGGCGTAATAACGCGAAAAAAGGCGTTATTACGCCTTTCCATTCCAAAAGGCGTAATTACTCCCTTTTAAAAGGCGTTTTAACGTCTTTCTAAAAGCGTTATTACGCCTTTCCATTCTAAAAGGCGTTATTATACCTTTCCAAAGGGCGTTATAATGCCTTTCCAAAACGCGTTATTACGCCTTTCCAAAAGGCGTTATTACGCCTTGTATTTTCAATACATGACTAAATATATTTAGCCCAACCGAAGGGGGGGGGGGATCTTACCTTTGGGACATGAATTTCACAATTTGATATAAGACTAATTTCTCAAGAAATAATTTAAAACAGATAGCAGTTAGATTTCCAGGAAAAAAGATTTTTAAATGCGTCATATATATTTTCAATGTTGAACCAACTAAGTCCTTCTTTATCAATAATACCAGACATACCTCTACCAAGGGTAATTGATTTCAATTGCTCATTATACACATGCAAAAAGTTTGCCTGCTTTTTTCCAGGAAGAGAGAAAAATATCTTCAAATGACATGAGTATTAACACATGGCAAGCAAATAAGCTCCAAGATACATCTGCCTATATCCTAGATCTTCACAAGTAGAGTGCTGCCTTCTCTTAATACGAATGCAAACAGTTGTCAGTGAGATGTGGAGGAATATAGAGAATTGCATAATTATATCTATTAGCACAAAATAACGGCTTTCCATTTTCCTTTTCAAGAAGGCCAGTAGTACGAGTGCGAATGGGGTACCCCCCTCCACACAAACACACTTTTTGGGGAAAAGTCTTGCTACAGTTTAAATATTATAATTAAGTATTGGTTGCTTGGTTCCTGAACATTTTGTTGCAGTATGTAAAACTGTGGCAAATTACTGCATTTAAATAAAGTTTTACCGAGAAGCCCCCCCCACGAGTTTGGCCAGTAGAGTGGGGTTGGGGGGGGGGGCTATTAAAAGCACGGGCCCGTTAAATGTAAAATAATGCTTATTCAAAAAGCGTAATAACCCTTTTGGAAAGGCATAATAACGCTTTTTAGAAAGGCGTAATAACGGTTTTTGGAAAGGCATAATAACGCCTTTTAAAAGTGTAATAACACCTTTTTAAAAGGCGTAATAACGCCTTTTTGAATGGAAAGGCGTAATATAACGCCTTTTAGAAAGGCGTTATAACGCCTTTCTACGCGTTATTACGCCTTTTCAAAAGGCGTTATATAACGCCTTTTAATTACTCAAGCCCTAGAGGGGCTTGAGTTATCTAAAACGATGCTAGGTCATCGATTTACTCAGTTTAGAAACACAAAAATATATTATTTTTGTAGATAAAAATATTTCTAGAAACAAAAATGAAGCTTATCTTGAAAACCTCTGTATATTCAAAGATATTAAGTGTTAAATATAGAATTCTATTCTATGGCGAATGAACAATGAGTGAAGCTCCGCTGCCGCAACAGTTTCTATACAGAGATTTCGCGCTTTCCTTTGCGTAGGAATCTCAGGTAACTTTTCACAGTCACCGACAAAGCATCAATCGGCAATCCTCGGCTGACTCCGCTATGCTCCATTCAAACCTCGGATGTGATTAGTGGAGGAATACGCAACAGATCCTTACATTTCTTCGCCGGAAACTGCCTTATCACTCATTTCATATTTCGCTCTGCATAATACGACGGCGTATTAGTGCCATTTTAACAATGTAGATTTTTTTTTAAATCGTTTGTACGATTTAATAAATCGTTTGTACGATTTAGTAAATCGTTTGTACGATTTAGTAAATCGTTTGTACGATTTAATAAATCGTTTGTACGATTTAGTAAATCGTTTGTGCGATTTAGTAAATCGTTTGTACGATTTAATGAATCGTTCGTACAATTTAGTAAATCGTTTGTACGATTTAATAAATCGTTTGTACAATTTAATAAATCGTTTGTACAATTTGTTTGTTAAATCGTTTGTACAATTTATTAAATCGTTTGTACAATTTATTAAATCGTTTGTACGATTTAATAAATCGTTTGTACAATTTAGTAAATCGTTTGTACAATTTAATAAATCGTACAAACGATTTATTAAATCGTACAAACGATTTATTAAATCGTGCAAACGATTTATTAAACTGTACAAACGATTTATTAAATCGTACAAACGATTAAAAAAAAATTCTACATTGTTAAAATGGCACTAATACGTCGTCGTAGCATAACGTTCTTCGAAAATGTTTCTTAATTTGTGCAGTTCTTTATCGTAAACAGATTTTGATTACATCCTCATGTTAATAGGCTTTGAAAGCAAGAAAAAACTGTTGAGTGTACCACAAAATAACTCCGATTTCAAATGTATGACATTTGAAAGAAATTCAAATAAGATCACATGACTGAATCAGCAAGATGGTTGATTACCGTTGACGTCCGAGGTTATGTGCGAGGTACGAGTCATCCGAGGAAATCCGAGTGACAAAGCATCCTTGGACGATTCCACTGCAGACTCTGAAAGGTGACGCAGGTTACCCCATCGTTAACAAATCTACAATGCATGGCCAGAAAATGTATGGCTGTACCCCCCAAATGAAATTGCTTTTCAAGGGCCTGCAAATGATGTGTACATTGAGTGACAGTAAAGTAATAGATCAAAATCAATGTTAAATTCTCTTATTATCTTAAGCTTTCGTAACGGAACGTTTTAAATAATTATACCCCCCGCTTGAAAAGCGGGAGGGTATATAGTAATCGTTAATTCCGTCCGTCCGTCCGTCCGTCCGTCCGTCTGTACGTCCGTCCGTCCGTCCGTCCGTCTGTCTGTCCGTCCGTCTGTTACGCTTTGGGGTACCCATCTC
Source organism: Saccostrea cuccullata (assembly GCF_032062105.1). Lineage (NCBI taxonomy): Eukaryota > Metazoa > Mollusca > Bivalvia > Ostreida > Ostreidae > Saccostrea > Saccostrea cuccullata. The sequence goes on along the minus strand of NW_026930434.1, from coordinate 184,580 downwards.
TTATCCGCAACTCCTCTCATACCACTGAATGAAATTTGATGAAACTTTCACAGAATCTTTATTACATGTTGCCAATGTGCACCTCCTATTTTACTTTTTGATCCGACACATATTTTGGGTTTCCCGGCCACAGGAAAACATGGACTTTTTCACCAGTTATAACCATATGGGAGGCGGGGGGTATCATTTAGTGAGCTCATCGCTCACAGTACCTCTAGTTTCTTTTGGATTCGTATGGAATATGTACAGCTAGAAGATGAACCCCATCGTCTCAAGCCACGGTTCGGAGTAGGAGAGGATCGTACATTTTGGCCGTGGTTTGCAACGATGGGTGAACCCGTAGTCGCGTGGATTTTTTGGAGCCCGGAGCCCCCCCCCCCCCTTTCCACTTAGAAAACTTTTCTACACTGAGGCTTGTAACAAGCTATTTAGATTGATGTATTGAATGTGTACGTCATTCAGCAAAAAATACAAAATATCGTATATAGTTGAAGTAAACTAAATGTCGACATAACGAAATATTTCATTAAATTAAGAAAGGGCAACGTTACTATGCTCAACTAGAGGTACTGTGAGCGATGAGCTCACTAAATGATACCCCCCGCCTCCCATATGGTTTTAACTGGTGAAAAAGTCCATGTTTTCCTGTGGCCGGGAAACCCAAAATATGTGTCGGATCAAAAAGTAAAATAGGAGGTGCACAATGGCAATATGTAATAAAGATTCTGTGAAAGTTTCATCAAATTTCATTCAGTGGTATGAGAGGAGTTGCGGATAAGAGACGGGTACCCCAAAGCGTAACAGACGGACGGACGGACGGACGGAAATACCGATTACTATATACCCTCCCACTTTTCAAGCGGGGGGTATAATAAAATATTCCTGAAAGTGCGTCATGTAAATTCATCTTAAAAAGTAGTACGATTAATTATATTTCTTCATATAAATTAAATTCAATATATGAATTTTGTTTCATGTACATGTAGTTTATTCAACAGAAGATTGAACTCAATATCCCTCATCTTATACCATTTTAGGATATTAATGACACTTCCTAATTGACTTTTTACAGCTTGAGTATTTCTGACGTTTTGTCAGTATATACTTGTTTTTTTTCTCTTTAGATTGATCCTAATAGGCTTTCGTACATTTAAAACTTTCGGTTGAAGAGAAAATGTATCTTCCTAGCCGTGACCTTTGATTTGATATTAAGATACATAGATCACGTGTTAGCAATTAAAAACAACAATTTTCATTGAAACTTTGTTTTGATACTCCCCGTTAAACTACATGTATAATAAAGATAAAATTGAACCTATTCATGATGATTCTTGTAATGACTTCAACTTTTCTATCGTCAACTTATTCGTGTAGCAATGTACCATATTATCACGTGCATACGGGGTTAAAGTTTTTCAGTCAATTCAGTAAACAATTTTAATAAATTCTTCGTTCATACGATAGAGTTGACTGGTTACAGGCATCTGACAAAGGTTTTAAAAGGGTCTCAAGAAATCAACTTTTTATATTCTCTTGTTGATACAATAATCTTGCTTACTAAATTAAATAAATTTCAGGCGCGGATCCAGAAATTTTTTCCAGGGGGGGTCCACCCCAGTCAAAAAAAATCCAATCCCAGAAATTTCTTGACAAGCAAAAAAATAAAAAAAAAATAAACTCGCCCAAACGTCAAAAACCTATTTCGTGGGGGGGGGGGGGGGGGGGGGTAGTGGTTACTTCTATTGCCTCAAATTTTCACTTTTCATACCCATTTTTAGTATATACATTTTTTAACCTGGTAAATTCCAGGGGGGTCCTGACCCCCCGACCCCCCCCCATCTATATCCGCGCATGAATTTGTTGTTACTAAGGTCAAAGACTTTCTTACAAGTTGTCAGACTATCATTTCATGCTGAACTGATAATATAGGTATCTATCGTTTATTCAATCATGATAAAGAGCACACGACAGGCGTGACTAGTCGAAATTAAGGGATGCTTACTTCATTGCATGCACTAACTTCCACCTGTGTTGTATATAGAAGTCTGTATTTGCTCTGCTTGTGAACAATTCAACCTTTTCAGCATGACTGTTTGATGTCGTCATATTCTATCTTCTTCTAAGGGATGCTGGCTATTTAGATCATTAGACATTTTTATGATAAAAGTTAAGTAACTTTGAAAAATTGTTATACCGCATGGGCGTGACTAAAAGAAATGATCAGTATTGAGTAAATGACCGCACCTTATAAAATATCACATAAGCAATGTACTAAAAGTATTGAGAGCAAAAAATAGGAAAATTGTTTAAGGTGTGTTATTGTATAAAACTATAAAATATATATTGTTGTTTAATATAATGTTATTTCATAATTGGAAGCATCAACTAATTATAAATTATGTCTGTTTTTGTTTTTTTTTACACGTTTCTCTGCCGACAGTACATTCAAAATAAACAAAATGACATTTGACTAAAGGAAACTTGATGATGGTATGAAATGTATATAAATATTTGTTTTCTTATTCGGAGAAATAAAGTACATTTTACATCAGAATACCACAAAATGTATATTCGTCATCTTGAAAAATTTAGAAACACAAACTGCATAGCATATTCATTTTGATAAGGTAATTCACAGTCAACGTGCATAAAATCATTAGAGTTTATAAATATACAGGAAGACTAGAAGAAGGGACGGTATTGTATATATATTTCAGAACTCACTATATATAATACATGTACATGTTCATGTATATATATATATATATATATATATATATATATATATATATATATATATATATATATATATATATATATATATATATATATATATATATATATAAATTCAAAAGTAGTTAAAAATGATGTCACACAGTAAAAATAATCATAAAAGAAAAAGAAAATGCACAGTTTCCAAATTTCGTTCACCACAAGCGCTTTCTGAATTAAATAATCCGCCTTCATAGGTGTACATACATTTGAATTGATTTTGATTTATATATGACATTTCTGAGTAGATTTATTGTATAAAATCTAAGATTGAGTTACAGAGATCATCAAGTCTACCAACACTATTCTTGAATACAGTATTCACAGATACTAATTGTGTCTTCATATGAAAGTATGAATATTATTGGGGGGGGGGGGGGGGCTGGAAAGAACTTGAAGAAGAAATTGCTTGCAGTTATCTTTAAATTCGATATTTAGATATGTAGCTATATAGAAGACGTTTTATAAATTGACAACCTTCAGTTTGATTTCTATGTTTCTATATTTTGATTCGATATACACACCGCTTATTATACTGACATGTATGAATAACTGTTTAAATATTCAAAAAATATTTTGCTATTGTAATTTTTGCAGATTTGACCTATCCGCAAAATTTCGCAAAAAGTAAACCACCGCAGAAAACACGTGTTGTACTGTAGTCCTTTGAACTCAATATTAAAGACACTACCCACTGATTCGACACATCTGTTTCATTTTATACCTTTTATTTTACTAGAAAAAGACATTAATGGCAATCTAAAAAATCACGTGATGACTTTAACTTTTCTTTGGTCAACTTCCTTATTTATTAACTATTATCCCTTGTATATATATCACTGAGTTGATTGATCATTCAACACAAGAGCAAGCCCCCCCCCCTTTTTGTCCCCCGCTTGAAAAGTGGGTTATATTAATTTGGGTTTGTCCGTCCGTCCGTCCGTCCGTCTGTCCGTCCGTCCGTCCGTCTTTCTGTCTGTCTGTAACGCTTTCGTTTCCACACGATATCTCGAGAACTGTTTGAGCTTTTGCAATGAAATTTAGCATAGCAATTCCCTATGGACTAAAGAAGACCCCTATTGATTTTGAGGTCAAAAGGTCAAAGGTCAAGGTCATAAATAAGCAAATTCTGTCTGTTGTAACACTTTCGTTTCCACACGATATCTCTAGAACCATTTGAGCTATTGCAATGAAATTTTACATAACAACTCCCTGTGGCCTAATGAAGACCCCTATTGATTTTGAGGTAAAAAGGTCAAAGTTCAAGGTCGTAAATTTATACATTCTGTCTGTGTGTAACACTATCATTTCCGGGCGATATTTCAAGAAGATTTTGAGCTTATGCAATGTAATTTTATACCAAAACTCCCTAGGACGTCTCTCGCCCCTCTCAAAGTGCCCCGCCCCGTTTGTTTTATTAGTATTTATAGTATTACATGTCGCTATTTTTTAGCGCAGGGGCATGAGGAGAGTTACTGCGTATAAAACAGGTTCTCGGCGGACTTTTTGTTCTTATTACATCTATTAGAACTGTTTAATAAAGGCTAAATAAATAAAACACCATAGATTGTGTAAAATTTTGAGAATACCGAACATGAAAATATGAATATATATATGTATGTGACTTCAGTTCTGCATATACTTTACTCCGAGTAAAGCGATTCCGTGATCTAGTGGTTATGTCACTCGCTTCAAATGTAAGAGGTCCCGGGATCGAATCTCGGCCGATTCATTCTTTCTTCTTTTTTTTTCGAAATAGTTTTTTTTTTTTTTACTAAATGATAGTATTCAGCATGTGAAATGAAAAATTTATGAGGTTATAAAATCATCATTACAGTGTGATAAATATTCCATATAAAAAGAGTCTTCTATACACATAATAAAGAATAAGCAATCAAATCTTTATATGCATATTGACATACATGTATTTTATTTGCTTCAGTATACATGTATACATTTAATAATTCTACAAATTCAGTCAGGGGGATCCGATTTTTTACCTAAGCGGGGGACACGAATTCTCTGAATTAGCTTGTTTTTTTTGGTAAGTCTTTCTTTTACCTACCAGTAAATGAATACTACATCAAAACGATAAATATTTTTTTTCAAAATTGTATCACAAACATAAATGATTACACAAATCTAAATTTGGCTAGGGATAAAAATCCCACAAACACACAATAGAGAGACGGGCTATGCTGTGTCACGGCGCTGGAGTGCGTGTACTTGTACTTATGGACAGTTCTATCATGTAGATGTTGAACAGGGCGGTGATTATTTTCCATGATTGTGGTTCCATTGTCTGAATGCAATGTTCTGAGTGCCTCCATCTAAAATTTAAAAAGGAAATCATGATCTATCATAGTATCCAATATTTACTTAAAGCTGTCATATACCGGTATATTCTTTACTTTTTTTTTTTTCAGAATACCCAGTTCAATATACGTCTACCATAATACTAGCGCCAAAGGATAAAAAGAAACTAATAAAAATTGTTACATGTAGATGTTACTGGCCCTTTTCCAACACTCACTTTTCAATTCTGTTCGTTTCAAAGTAAGACGTCAAATTAACACCAAGTACCGAATTTCTTCTTGTTGTAAAAAACTTATATGATATTAGTACCTGAGATTCTGAAATACTTCGGGTGATCAAATACCGTCCACGTGACACTCTGAAAACATTCCGGAGTCGTTACACTTCCGTAATATCGGAAGTATGACGTCATCGAAGACGATTCCATCATATCGTCAAGTTTGAATGTTACCTCGTGATGGTCATCTAAAAATTTAAATAAAGATAAATATTGAGTAAGTGAATAGGATCCATACTCTTACCAAGCAAACATTTCCTGTTGCTATGCAGTCTTTTGATTTTTATACAGGTCTGTTCTTTGGGTTTTAGAATATTATTCTTACTAAACTTGAAATAAAATAACTGAGTCTGTCATATTTGTTACACATTTGGATTTTTTTTACCAAAAAAAATGTATATCGCAACACAACAAAAAATCTTATAATAAACGTGATGAGTTGAACTTATTCATTGTCAACTTCGATCCCTTATTTATGTAGCAATATATCCTTATCACCTGTTTATGAAAGAAAGCTAACTACTGACAAATAAGTTGATGAAACAAGGATATCAACAGTCTCATTTCAGTCCACACTTCGCAAATTCCATTTTCGATTGAAAAATGACATTGCCAGCAAATACTGTAAAATGACTAAAATCACATATTTTGAGGGGTAAAATTTTCGTGGTTTGAATAAAAATTTATTTGTTCATGGGGATTTGATTTTGTGGTTTAAGAATTGGTCAGTAGTAATAAATATGAAAAATTGCATTTCGTGGCGGACATAAATTCGTGGGTCTCTTCATACCTTGAAAACAACGAAAATTCATGTATCTATCATGGAGCTGGATGTTAACTTACTTTTTAAAATCATTATTACACAGTTAAATGGGCTTTTTAAAAGGATGATAACTGTTCGATATCTTCAGATTTGCATTTATTGTAGGCAATGAATTTATACTGAAGTGGACCACAAGTAAACTTGAACATTTTATTCTCAATGTTATACGTGTATATACTTGGTTAAAAATCTAGCTTTTGTGTGATTTTCTATTGTCATACCTTTGTTTGACACATCTGACAAATGTGAGAAAATGGGATCAAAATGGCTATTGTTTGTGGGGCTTTTCTGCAACGACATTAAAAAACGTCAGGTTTTTGTGTATCTATTGAACTTTAACAGAAGTCACTATAATATTAAACAAAGGTCAGTCTGCATTAAACATACTCATGAATACCCTGTGTGATAATTCTGTTTTAAGGGGGAAAACCGAATAGACACTTTGATTCGGTGCGTTTTACCTGATAGAGGTAAGCAAAAGCTGCCAGACCGTCGCTGTGATTCTTTGCATCATCGAAGTTTGACTAGGAATCTTTGTGAGCAACCACATGTAGCGAAAATAAATTTAAAGAAGACTATTTTAGCTGTATTAAAATCGGAATACTAGTATATTACATAGTTTTGTTGACCATAAGATTTACGCAATGTTGACTTTAAACAGATAAACGCCATTGATTTTACCATTGTTTCTCAACTTATTGTCAGTAGCCTGCTTCGTTTTAGAAATTATTCTTACATAAAACATGATCTTGCGTATCGAATCAACTGGGAACCATAAACCCCCTTATGCATAAGATAACAGTTTATTGCTACATAAATAAGGGACTTCAGTTATAAGAACATTAAAAAGTCACCGAGATAATCAAAACTTAAGTGCCCATTATGTCTTTCTCTATAGTAAAATATCAAAATGTGATAAAAGATATTTCAGATGCAGTTGCATATATGGAATCAACATATAAATGAAAATGAATATCCATTTTTTAAAGTCCTCAATAGAGTCCAAGAGAACACTTTCAAATCATTAAACCGGAAAATTTGCTGGAAAACACAATTGTCCAGATTAACGACTGAGGTTCGATTTTATTTGAATATATTTACATTTCGAATGTCTTTGTCCGAGATAAAATTACAAATTGTAAATGTACTTTATTTCCCCATCAATGTATTGGCGCGGTTCCAAAAAACCACGTGCAGGGCGGGACAAACAGCTAGACAGAAGCAGGGCTTGGTGCGCGTGGATTCGCGGAATCAAAGCATGTAAATATAAGGAATAACTGTCAGATTTTTCAATTTCATGACGATGATCAATCGATTGGCTTGCGTGATAATTTTATGCATAAACGCCTTTGGCGTTTATGCAAATTATCACGCAAGCCAATCGATTGATCACATCATGAAATCGAAAAATAAGACAGTTATTCCTTAAATAACTCACCTCTAGCGGATAATGCGCCCCTGTAACGTTGAATTTTGACCCGAGTTGAAAATTGACCCGGGGGTTATTTTTCAACGTTGAATACTGAGACCTAAGATGTTGAATTCAGATCCTAGTCCGTTGAAAACTGAGCCGGGTCGTGGAATTTTGATCATGAATCCGGTTCCAAATTCAACAGCATAAAAACACATATTTATGACTTGGTTTTCACAACTGTGATTTAATCCATGGGCGTCGGCATCGGACAGGGCAGGGGGAGGGGTAGGGATGCTTAGCCCCCCCCCCCACTTTTTTGCAAAGATAGACATAATTAATATCAATCGGAACTTCACTCGACCTTTTCCGTCAAGTCGAGATTCTCGACTTGACTGAAAATGCCGAGTGATGTTTCGATTGAATTAATATAGGCATTGAACAAAGTGAAGTTGGTTTAGCCCCCCCCCCCCCCCCCCTTTTCAACAGGCACGTGACAGTGTAGTCAAAGAAAGAAAAATAAGTGGTAGTGCTTGATAATAAAAAGAAATCGGATCCTAACAACCCCCAAACCCCGCCCGCCCCCCCCCCCCCCCCCCCCGAAATAGAATTTTCGGGTTTGAACCACTAGTTTTGACAATGGACAATTTTTTTTTCTTTTTTTGTCAGTAATTTTTAAAATTTGATTTTTTTTCTTTTTCAATTACCCCCCCCCCCCCCCCCCCCCCCCCGCACTTTAAATTTGTCCCGACACCAATGTAATCAATACACACTTAGACTCTAATTCAGTTGTATTCTTAGAATAAAATATTAACAAAAATATCTTAGATTTAAAAGTTACATGTAGTTTAAAATCGCAATATTTCGTGTAATATTTATTTTAAAAAAATCATTAGTATATGTAAATCATTAGTATATATAAATCCTGTTAGTATACATAGTTACTCAATATACAATTTAGTTCAGAAATTTGTTTATCTATATTTGTTTCTTGCTAAGAACACTTCATTTACTTCAATCTTAAAATTTGTAATATTAGTATTTGGGAAATGGTGAGAGTTTAACGCATGATGCACGCACGTTTTAATGCTTATTTAGTTGTGCACAACATTAATAACTTATAATGTCCAACTTCAAAAACGGATTTTTTTTTTTCAAAATAAAAGGTTTAGTGATCTTTTTGTCATAGTTAATCAAACAGTTGAAAAACGAACCCCACAATACAGATTTATTTTGCTAAATAGAGGATGGAGAGGGGAGTGATCTCCACTTTTTGGGATGTTTCAATTTGCTAATAAAATCTTGTTCCATGGCAGATTTAGAGATGATGGTTTCATCATTTTCAATGGTTCTGAGACTGAGATTCTCGATTTCTTGAACTTGGCAATCAGTTTCATCCGCACTTAAAATTAATTTCACCTTTGAAATCTCTGTTGATTCAGTAAACTTTTTAGACACAAAAGTTTACAAAGGAAGAAAATTTCAAGAATCAAACAAACTTATATCAAATCTTAATAAAACCAACAAACAATTTCCAATATCTACACAGAAAGTTCTCACAACCCAGCGGTATTCAAAGGTTTCGTTAAAGGTAAATGCAAACGGCATGTGAGAAACACTTGTCAAAGAGAGGCTTCTCTGATATAGAAATAGATCCTATTATCACAGGAATACATGTAATTGGAACAGACAAAAATGAGTTCTTAAATAAAAGCAACGGCCAATTGAGGCCCCACAATAAATTGATTATGGTTCCAAAATGTAATCTGAGAGTCAACGGACTAAAAAACGCATCTTAAAATACTGGAAAGAAACGGAAACAGACACAAGAAATATTTTCCTCGGAACCAATTAAAGCTTATAGCAAAGACAAAAGCAAAGGCGATTATGATATAATTTTTAGATCATGTTTACCACAAGAATACACTGCTAAGGTGGATCCCTGATGAGGCAGGCCTTCGTTAGGGAAAGTACCCGTTACAAAAACTGCCGAACACTCTTTACTATATTTCTATATATACTAATGAAGAATTATATTTCCAACAGAAAGGAATGCCTGGTTTAGAAGTTTGGTTCAGAGTGTAGGGTCCTAATAAATTTCATGGACAATTTTGGCCGATTGATGTCTTTATTTTCACACCAGATTTCCAGGATTTTTGTTTTATTCCCTATTCATAGTTTTATAGTTATTTATAGATGTTATGGATTTTTAGAAAGTATTGTCAAATAATTAACTTGCCATGCTTGAAGATAACTGAAATCGTGCACTAATCAAAATATACATATATACATGGGATGATAGGTTTATTTCTATTAGTCTTGAAAAGGGAAAAAAAATTGAAACTGAAATATAAGTAAAGAGATACTGATAAATCCCGTAAAACAACCTCCAAGTTCAAATAATGTTCAAATTCTGAGATGGGGTCAATATTCAACAGGGTCAATTTTCAACTTGTTGAGGTCATCAAGGATAAGAAAAAAAAATTATCAAGCTGTTGAAAAATGACCCCGGGTATAAATTCAACGACTTTTGGTCTCAATTTTCAACGGAGAAAAAACACCCCTGGTTCAATATTCAACGTTGAAAAATGACCCCCGGTTCAATTTTCAACTCGGGTCAATATTCAACGTTACACCCCATCAATCGAGTGTTCAGAACCTACGGTGGAGTTACCGCCCCAATGAAAATGGAACTGGTCTATTTTGTATTTACCGTGTAACCCTCCGCCGCTTATTTAAACATCATGGGAAACTTGAATCATTACTGAAAAAGTAAATATCAATATGAAAATGTTTATAGAATAATATAAGTCGGGATATTGCTCTCCTAGTATTTAAAACAAAGTTTGAATAATTAGAGCAAAGTTTGATTAATATACATAAGATAAAGACTAAAAAATGCATCGAAAAACATTTAATGTTAAAAAAAAACAGGATGATCTTGCACAAGAAGTGACCACTACTTGCAGCTCAATAAAATACACATTCAGTCTTGTATTTTTGAATATTATACTTTCATGTAAATTACTTGAATCTGATTCGTCGAGAAACATTTGATAAAACACACTACTACCCGCTGAATAATGAAGCCACGCCCTCCTGCGTAGCAACAGTCAACATTGCTTGACGACGGGTGGTATTACAAAAAATAGCGACTGCGCGGAATTTATGCGCGCACGGTTCACTGTAACATGTATTTGTATAAAACATTCAGTATAATATAATAAATAGTGCATGTAGTTGAGTGTAACATTGAAAATTTTCACCCCTCGAAAACCATTGTCAACCTCGGCTGCGCCTCGGTTGACAATGGTTTTCTTGGGGTGAAAATTTTCAATGTTACGTACTCAACTACATGCGATATTTATATAATGTGTATAGGAAAAGAAGCTTACGTGAATGTCCGGTGTTGGTCATGTTTTCATGTGTTGATTCTTGGTGATGTTCCAGTGTAAAGGCGTCGTGAGTGGTCTCTTGTGTTATACTTTTATGCAGTTCGATCTATGGGGGACTGATGGGTTTCGGCACATATTGGATAGACCTGTACTACTCCAGGTACTGGGACCGGAATAATCCCACGTGACCCCGAAGGCTGCAATAATAACACAAAAAGAACACCTGTTTATCTTTATGGGCCTTTATCATTATTTATCAAGAAAACATTGCCTATCTTTGAAGAACAATAAATACGAAATAATTTATTGCACTGTCCGGTTACTGTGTTATAAACAATATACACGTACCGGGGTATTTATTTAAATTTGTTGATTGTCTTGAAAATTTAATAATCTGCATCATTTACCATGGACGACAAAAAGCACCAAGATATATAAACATCTTCTGAGAACTAGCTGTAATTCTTTCTGATAAATAAAAAAAGTCTATACAAAGTTTGCTTTACCTATACCCCGAACAGGGCGGAGGGTTTAGGGTATGAGGTTTTAAAGTAATATCATATTGTAAATTTTGCGTTTACCTCTTCCTTGTAAATTCATAATTCACAACATGATAGTAAGAAAAAATATATGGAGAAAACGAACGACCAGTACTCAAGCTCAAAGATAGTTAAATTAAATTCATCACGTTTATCTTAAAGCTTGGTTGTTGGATTACCATTAACGTCATTTTCAAGGTCACCGGGATATAACGTATCGACATAAAAATGGAAATGATCATGATTAATTGACAATACGTCGTCGATATATCTAACAGGATGTCTTTTCTTCTTTTCACATAGATATATGGATTTTGGACAAAGTCTGCTTCATATGAATACAAAAATAGGTCCGCTAATAACGGGGCGCAATTGGTACCCATGGGAAATTCCAGTAGAGTGTTGGAAGAGGCGGTCCTTTGGATGAGACCTTTAGAACCGAGGCCCCTCGTTACAACAGGCGTAGGCACGATAAAGATCCCTCTCTGTTCAATGGTCCTGAGTGTCGAATAAAGGTCAAAATTTGTATAATATGCATAGTGGGGTACTTCACACAACAGCTTAACACTGGAGCATTCCTCTTGATTCATCCGATTTTTATCATAATTTAATTTGTAATTAAAAAATCCCTGAAAAGTTTTTTTGCTCTAGACAGACTGAAACAAGTCAGAACTTTGAATTTTAAAGTTAAAACAATCTGTAAGATAAAATTTAAAGAAAAATGATAATTGAAAGTAGCATCTTTCAATACCTAAAATACTGTAAAAATTCTTGACTGTTCTCAGAACTACTGCTGATATTTAGAATGCTTACCATTTTCTTTGCTAGAAGGAATCTCAAACAGAGATGTAAGAAAAATAAGTATCTTCGATTATTAATGATTTAGAGGAAATGAGAGCTTAGTCTTTTAAATAGTTCAGAGTGGTGAAGGCGGAGCTGAGTATTCATTGTAATGTGATATTACAGATGGTTTGTCTGTGAATATTTTTTCCCCATTAATTATTCATTGAAATAAACTAAACAAATTCTGTTGTCAAAACAAAAGAGTATTTACCAAAGAACCCATGAGCAGGTCACCTTGAATTTTGTCCGTTCCAACTTTCAGCAAATTGATCAAATGAAAATGCTTGGTGGATCAAAAAAAGCTAAGATGGTCCCTATGATGCATCAAACAATATTATGCAATTATAGAATGGGTTTGATAGCAGTTTCTTTATCAAAGCCCCCCTCCACCCTCCGAAATAGGCTTTTAATGTCTGGGAAATAAGTAAATAAGTTTAAGGTTTTTTTATCTTTTTGTTTTGTTTTGTTTTTTTTTTTCTTTTTTTTTGGCTTGTCAAGAAATTTCTTGGTTGGAAAATTTTTTTGGACTGGGTGTACCCAACCCCCTGCTCCGGAAAAAAATCCTGGATTCGCTCTTGTGAATGAATACAATATGAAATGCTGATTTCTTAAATCCCTACAAAACAACTGAAAACAGAATAAGGATCTTTTTAGGAGGTTACATATGAGTTTAATAAAATCCTGCAAATGCTTATGATGTAGCTTTTGCTATCACAGTTACTAAGTAGTACACAAAGGTCATCAAATCGCGTCTTTTTCTTTCTTTCATTTTATTTTATTTCTTTATTTATTTTAGATCGAAGTAATTTACGATGATTTCCATTTCTACATAGCATTAAATAGATTATACCCCCATTAATTGTAAAAACCCCATAAGTCAACTGTTCATTAGTTTGGGTGCAATATTATATTACAGTTTAAATAAATATTTAATCATTGACCTAATTGTATTAACAAAATTTAGAACTTGTAACCACAAACTCCCAGTAGAATCAGGTAGATGGACTAATACTGAAAGATCTTTAAGATTATGTAATTTATGTAACAAAAATACTTTGGGGGATGAATTTCACTATATAATGGAGTGTCCATATTTTTTGTCTTTACGGGTAAAACTTATTGATAAGAAGTATTGTTTTCATGTAAATACTTATAAATTTGAGAAAATTATGTCCATCACAAATGTTGATTCACTGTTTAAACTGTCTTGTATATAATTATGTAAATATGTTCCTGTACCTCATATGCCATTGTATGGTCTGAGTGTAAATAAACAAACAAAAAACTTCTTGATCTTTGAAAACGGTTTAAAATCCAGACAAGGCATATAAAGGAATGTAATAAAGACAATGCAAATCACATTCTGACAATGACTGTGTTAAAGAGTGTGCATTATATATCAGTTCGATATGGATGTCCTTATAACCTCTGGTACCTGAAGGTGCCTTTTGCAAATCTGCTTCATACCTTGTGTCTTCTTGTCTGCAGACGAAGGTTGATTTCTAACTATACATTTGATGCCTCCCCCTTCCTCACTGCGATTACAAAAGGGTACAATGCATGTGTATATTCATATAAATTTTATTTTGTTGTTGAAATTGATTTTGATCAATAAGCATAACGAGTTGACGTAAATATGGGGAAAAATATCTAAAGACAGTGAAATTTAGTTTTTTTTTTAAAGATGACAACTTAACTTAAAACTTTAACGAGCGAAACAGTGTCCAAACTCTCCAAACAAGACACATGTTCTTGTACAGTCTGCCGAAAGAAACTTTCGCTAATGTTACAAGCAGTGACACATAATCTAAAAGATTAACAATAATTTATCCTTCAAAATATATCTTGGCCAGTCTAGCGTTCACCTCGTCATCGATCACAACGTTCCTGGAGAGAATGCTACCGAGGTACGTGAACTTGTCCACTACATTTAGCCGTTGGTTGTTGATGGTGATGTTGGGATCAACATACGGTTTGCCTGGTGCTGGCTGGTGCATGACTTCGGTCTTCTTTATGCTGATAGTAAGGCCAAAGTTGTGGCAGGCATCAGAGGACTTGTCAACGCTGTGCTACATATTCACCTCGGAGGTAGCGTTGAGGGCAGAATCATCAGCAAACAGGAGGTCGTTGATGGTGTCCGATTGAACCTACTTCGCTTTTAGACGTCTGAGGTTGAAGACTGAGCCGTCAAAGCGCCATTTGATGCCAATACCAGTGTCCGTGCTATCGAAGGCATCAGTCAGCATACCGGAGAACATCAAGCTGAAGAGCATCGGGACAAGGACGCAGCCCTGCTTCACTCCATTGGAGACAGAGAATGGCTCTGAAGATTCGCCGCCGTCTTGGACTCTCGCCTGCATCCCATCGTGCAGCTGTCGAACGATGGTGATGAATTTTGTTGGGCATCCGTACCTCGCCATGATTCGCCAACGGCCTTCTCTGCTATAAGTGTCAAAACCCTTGGTCAGATCGACGTAAGTGGAGTACAGGTCGGAGTTCTGTTCCTGACACTTCTCTTGCAGCTGACGTGCAGCGAACACCATGTCGATTGTACCGCGATTCTTCCGGAAGCCGCACTGACTCTCGGGCAGGAGGCCATCCTCAAGGTGTTTAATGAGACGGTTAAGTAGAACCCGCGCTAGCGTCTTGCCTGCGATGGAGAGAATTTTAGGGAAATCCCATGGTGGTTGTCGCAGGCCTGTCTATTTCCCTTTCGCTTGAACAGGTGGATGATTGAGGCATGCTTGAGGTCTTGAGGCACCTTCTCTTGGTCCCAAATGAGCTCAGACAGATGGTGGAGTTTATCGACGAGAGCCATGCCCCCTTCTTTGTAAATCTCAGCTGGGATGGAGTCTCCTCCAGGTGCTTTGCCAGTTGACGACAGCCTTATTGTTTCTGGATCTCTTCCAACGTGGGAACGGCGTCCAATGACTGGTTGATGGGAACCTGGGGCAGTCGGTTGATGGCTTCGTCGTTGATGGTAGAGGGACGGTTCAGAACACCATTGGGGCAGTGGGCAGTAACTCACGACCTGCAATGGCCTGACGCCCCTTCCCTCCACTGGTCCGGGTAGAGCGAACCCGAAAACTCTTAAGGGAGATTCCTCTAGGAGAGCACTCTCTAGACAAAGCCCTGACGGGTCTCAAACCCCCGTTGATTGAGGGATTGCCTACCTACAACGCATGTAAAGACTGTGTACCGGCGGACTCCGCGGAGGAAACCGTGAGGGAATAAGTAGCCAAAATGAGAACATCATGTCTCTGAGGTCATGCTCAAATGCCGAACTCATTCGGTCATACGTGGAAAAATAATACGGAAAGCTTATTTAGTAAGCCCGCCCGACGAAGTTGTTATATAGAGACATTTGGAGTAAGAAGTTGATCCATACCTAGCGGGTTCGAATGACGTGGGGATTGGTCCTTCTGGACCGTATAGACCCTCAGACCTAGTCCTAGGCTGCTATTGCACTAGGTGCAGACACGAAAGAGATTCTTCGCTGTAAAAGGTTCCAAGTGCCGAGTACAAGTTTAAATTGGAAGGAATCAGGTACAATGTAGAAGCAAGCATCTCCTGCTGACCGACAACATCTGCCGAGTGCTTCAGGTAAATGGAGAAAGAATCCGTGTAATTTAAAATGAAATTGGTACTAGTATGTCATACGTATCTTTCTATTGTAAATATTCAAATATGAAACTGATTTACCAGACTCTGTGGGTTTTTTTTTTTATTTCGATCTTAGGCCAGTTGTAGGCATAAGAATGAGTGTTGTTTATTGAAAAAAGGTCGTCGATATATTGAAGACCACACCAAGAGACTTCCTCTTTACTTGTAGAAGTTCTTCATAAATCTGCCTCATATGAATACATATGAATATATATGAATTAAAAATCGGGTCTGTTTATGACGTAAAGCAAACTGTACCCATGGGAATCCCAACAGATAGTTGGAAAACCTGGGGCCAGTTTTGCAAAAGAACTTGCAAATAAGACCAAAATTTGATTCTACATTTAACTTTTTGATTAACATTATATTGACAACGGTTTTAATCTTTTTAAAAGGAATAGAAAGTTATGTCAACAATAGCAACTTTAAACAGAACAATTAATTTCACAGTGAAATAAATGTAGGAAAATAAATAAGAAAACTGTCTACAAGTATATTTTAAAAAATAATTACACTAAAAAGATATTTTTCTTGCATGTACATATATTCATTTTGACACAGAGTGTAGAAATATGCCACTATTCTTTCAATTACATGTATAACCCTAGCAACGTTTCATTATACTGGTATCTTAACAATCTCAGTGAGCCAACTTCCTTTAAGTTGCCTGCCTTTTAGTAATAATAAGTTGCCTGGCTTTTAGTCATAAGAATTAAAATGTCTGTTACCCAAGCTTGCTTTGATAATGTCCTGGAAAATATTTATCAAAAGAGAAGTCCTGAACATGTTAGTTCTTTTTGGGCTTTTTGGGCTTTCATTTCGATAATATTTAAGTCTGTAATGTTCAGTGTTAATGGGAATACTACCTGTATTTGTTCGGTTATCAGTAGACTATATACATATACCTATTCTTCTCGTCATTTATCAGCATTTAATTTTATTGCAAAGATATTTACTCATGGTGCAATTAAAAAAAGAGCCATGTGGTATAGTTGAATTTTTCATACCTAATTATTTAATCAGGTAATATATTTGCTTTACATACTTAATTAATCAGGTAGTATTTGCCTTGCATCTAAATTTTTCTTATCATTGTAAAATTATTAAATGCCCCCTTGTGAAACCATTTTTGTTATGCTTATGAGAGGGCTACTATACAGCATTGGTATTTATCTCACCTTCTACTGTAGTAGTCAGAACGGCATTTTTATGGTACAATACATGTAGGCTACAGAATACAGAGATCGTGATGAAAATGTACTTCAGCATTTTTGTTATCAAAGACTCTGCTTAAAGAATGAACTATTGAGATCATTTATTACCATAAGCATAAGTAAAACACGTCACATTCAATAGAAGCACCTCATAGAATTAACAATTCCTTACGGACTTTAACGGTACATCGTAAGTACAAGTTATGAACAAAAAGGGATACGGTTAATTAACCTTGTAATATTTGTACTTTCATTTTTTTATTAGATAACCCGCTCAAAGGAAGTTTAATCTGTGCTACAAATACTTCAAAGCACTTTGGAACTTTGTTGGCATGGAGAAGTTAATGAAAAGCTTGTCATATTCCAGACCCAATATAGAAATCATTGGAATAAGTACTTTAAACACAAGACGACAATTTTTTTTCCAGTCATCGTCTTCTATGTTGAGTCGAGAGGCCGGGCAGGCATACCATTCAACATCTTATCAATTCTGCAAATTTGGTGTTATTCTGTCTGTACTACATACTAAGTAATTGTCTATTGAGCTAGATTGTATTCGAACGTAAAACTTGTTTTAATATTTATTATTACAGATTTTCGCAACTTTTGAAATCAACGGTCTTCTGCATATATTAACTCTTCCTTGGACTGCATGTAATATATGGAGATAAAGAACAGTATTCAAGCTCAAAGTCAATTAAACAATACAATATAGGAGCAGAGCAAACATGGTCCTCTAAAACATCAGAGGTGCCATGGAGGAGTAAGCATTCCCTGCCGACCGGTCACACCCGCTGTATGTTCCTTGTCATGATCGGGAAATAACGGAAAAATCCGAAGTCAATTCATGCAGTATGTTTATAATGGCCTAATAATTAGTTTGAAAAATGTCAGTCACCATTTGACATGGTAAATTGTATTTGCTGACAAGGCCATTGTATCGACATTTTCATACTAATTGTTAGGCCATTATATATAATGGCCTAACAATTAGTATGAAAAATGTCAGTCAGCATTTGACTTGATATACATTGAATTTGCTGACAAGGTCATTGTATCGACCATATATATATTTTAATAATTTGTAAATATCAATTACATGTTTTATTTATATCCGTGGAATGTATTCTAATACTAATATGCAATGGGCCTCAAAAAGAGAATATAATACTAGAGATATCATAATATAAAAAAGTAAAAAATATCAAAAAAAAAAAAAAAAAGAAGCTTTTCGCGGTATCAAACTCAAAATGTATGTGTTAACAATAAAGTTCCAAGTCTATGAAAATGTCCTCAATATCTCTACATATACAAACAACCATTCCCGGCACTATATGTCTCTGAATTGATCCAGTTAAAACAATGTGATCCCCTTAATGTTATTTTAGATTGCACATGTTCAGAGGTTATTGTGAGATAAACAATAGAAACAGTAAAACTAGAAGGGGAACGTGATCTACAGAGAAGTGTCTGGCGGAGTTTGCGTACACACTGACGGTTCTTCCGTTAATGGCAAGCGGTGGGCGGAAGTTGTCGACCATTGGTTTAGTGGAACCGGAATCTTCATACAGGGCACGGAAGGAAGCCAGCTACAAAAAAAAAGAAATTAGCACAAATAAATGAAACGTTCTCATGGTTAAATATGAATAACGTTGAGACGATGAAATCAAGGTATAGTCTCAAGGCAAATAATATCTATGGATGCTAAATAGTAAAGAAGTCAATTTGTTGCGAGTTAATGGAAGAACTTAATGTCAGTATTACTGTATGGCTGAATTCATCCTCACTACGTCAGAGGTCCCGAGTCGACACGTTACCGTTGTATAGCGACGTGTGACTCGGGACTTCTGACGTGGTGAGGATTGATTGATTGATTGATTGTATGTTATTTTACGTCCCATTCGAGAATTTCTCACTCATATGGAGAAGTCACCATATACCAGTGAAGGCTTCACTCGGCACTCAGGGCCACTGAGCAGTGAGGGATCTTTATCATGCCAACGCATGCCGTGACACGGTATTTCGGTTTATAACTTTATACTGTCTCATCGGAAGGACCGGTCTCAACGTCCCCCAGTGGCATTCGAATCCGCGACGTAAGGTTCAACTCTGTACTCAGTGACTCTAGAGCAAGCGCTTTACCCACTGCGTCACGCGGGCAACGACGTTGTGGGGATTATGGAATCCGGATAGGGACATGCAGTTCACTATCGCGCCATCGAGCATGATGGTGCGATGGTGCAATAACGATGAAGCGATGGTGCGATGACAATGGAGCGATAGTGAATATCGCTTCATCGTCATTGCACCATCGTAATCGCACCATCCTGTCATCGCTTCACCGTGCTATCGCACCATTGTCATCGCAATGTCGTACCATCGTCATCGCGTTATTGCGCCATAGCTTCATCGTTATCGCACCATCGCGTCATAGCACTATCGACCTAAACCTCGATGGTGCGATCATGCGATAGTGAATTGCATGGTCCTATCCGGATTCCATAGAGGGCAGAACAAGTTGTAGTTTTTGCGGCGGTTGATCAAATGAAACGTGATTATTGTGACGAGCAATAGTATACTAGTATATGTGATGAGAATTAGCATAAAAGTGGCATTTGGAATAATCCAATTTGTCTGGACATAGATATATAGAATTTAGCAGCTATTTATAGATGACAGAATTTGGGAATGGTATTTCAAAGAATACACAAACCATGCATATTAGAAATCACATGATAAATACCCGTAATAGATAAAACAGATATGTAACATATGTTAAAACTGTAATAAAACAGAATTAAGCATTGTTAAATCCAACGAAGCAAAGACGTCCAAAAACAAAAGATACTGAACATGAACTGATTCTGTATTTGTATTATGCTCACCTGTGTTTCTGACATGGATAAAGAGTCTGCAAATACTGTCCACGTGACACTTTCGTCACAGGTGGGCGTGGTTAGACTGCCTTTGTAACGATAGAACTTTGACATACTGGCAGTCATGATGTCTTTTAGTTTCAGACCGGTGATTGATTGCGTCGCATCTATAAAAGGAGTTCTGTATCGGTTAAAAAGAAGATAACTCGTATTTCCAGTTATAGGAATGACATATCGTTGCATTAGTTTTACCTTTTGCTGTGACACTGCTTAGACCACTAACTATTGGAGCAAAGTTTGCATTATCAGAACTACCAACCTGCAAGAGTATCATTAAGAACAAAATATGTGTGAGTAAAGTCTAGAGACATGCTTCCCAAATATCTGATTTGTATTAATTTTTAATATACAACAAAGGAATCACCATCTAAACTGTTTTCAAAATTCATTAACAATAACATAATGTGTAACGGACAACTGTGATATTAGTAACGCTAGTGATTTCCTAGAGTATTATTAGATATATATGCACAAATGCCTGATAAGGTACCCCTTTTTTTTTTTTATTTGGAAACCTGTTAAAATAGCAATAATTAATTGAATCTTGGGGAGAGAAATTATTTATTAATGAAGAATATGTCATCTGACCTTAGCACCACTTTAAATTTTCTGGTACATCTAGCAAAACGGTTTGAAATTTGACTATAGCCAAGTTTTGTTTCATGCTTAATTATATAAGTCGCTTTCATGTGAAATTTTCTATGATGTTATGATGTTCAAGTTTCCTAGGGATTGTCTGAATAAGCTCAAGATACAGTTTAAATAAAGCTCATGATTTACATACTCGCAACTTCAACTAAAATCTTCTTTAATGAAACACATCATATCCGTACTTACTTTCGTTACTTTTGGAGTGACAAGAAGTTTAGCTTTCATGGTAGAAAAATGCTGTGTTCTCAGTGAAGAAATAAAAAAGTCAAAGTTTTCGTTGGCACTAATGAGAATGCTTCGTCTGACAAAGCGGTGAATGGAAGACATGTAGCTATATTTTAGGTGATTATGAGGTGATAACCAAACTATTTGCACGCGATAATTGGCAAACTTGTGCTTAGACTATATCTCTGGTCATCTTCTCTAGTTAGAGATATAGTATACTGTGTATGTATTAATAATGTCTGAAGAAAATCTTCCACACAACCACCTCATCTTGCAACTTCGATATGAAAATTTTCACAGAATGAACATTGAATAAAGCTTGACATGTAAACACTTTTACTGAAGTAGATATCGAATTGCCATAATTTTGCAAATACACATTTTTAAAAATACCACCCTATCATATTGAAATTATGGTGGGTAATTTTGTAGAAATACCTGTATAAAAAATCCCAGCACTGCTAGACCGTCAGATTGGGACAGTGCTGCATTGAGATCGGCGTAGGACGAATTGTACGTCACAATGTGAAGCTGAAATTCCAGGTAGTTTAATTAATAAGATTGTTAAATCTGAGACAAATTACAGTCTTAGATTTAAAAAATTACTGTCTTACTAGTATCTAAGTGGACTTTTTAATAAATTATAGCGTTTAACACATTTACTTGAGAAATAAAGTATGGAATTAATTTCCTACTCAGGTTTGTAATCTACCTACACTTTCAATTTCCAAACGTCCGTTCATTGTCCTCGCGTATTCAGGAAATTAGCCTTTATTTATAATTGTTGGGAAAAAAAATCAATGAATCATCATTTTTTATGTAAGAAATAATGCCAGTGATTTAATACAATGAAGCGCATTGAAGTGGTAAAATTTTCCGTTCGAATGGAACGTTTTGAGCTATATTTAGAGTGTTTATTGTCATCTTTTGACACGCCCATTTCTTTAGAAATTGATAAAACGGTCAAGTTGTTTCTTCAAATACCTGTAGAACAGGTTTTCCATAAATATAATAGCCAATCAAATTGAGGATCTAAATAAACACCGAGTAAACACGTGTTCGACCAAAACAAGTGTTGTGGTAACTTCAATAGACATGATAAGTTCAAAAATATGTACATATTCGTTGCAATCTGTGTTTAACAGAAGCGGGGAGTATCTAACTCCCTCTTCTATTTCTTTTAAAGCTCCATTTCAGTGTAACTCATGATGCTTGTCGCGAAGAATGGGATGTCCTAAAACTACGACGAATATTACTTTCTCGTTTCTAAAAATATGGGCGTGTCATTATGTTATAATTGACCTTCAAAACATGACTTTCATTGTATCTGATGTGAAATAAGTCTACAGTGTAATGCCTACTTTTAACTCTTTACTCAATACAGTAAAACATCGTTTACTAAGAACTTGCTTATTGAATTGAACATATTTTATTGTATTATATATATACAAAAAGATTGGGCACAAGTTCTCAAAACTTATTATCTCCGTCTATATAAAGATTTTTTTTAATCCAACAGAAATGAAGACTTACTTTTCACTTTGGTTTTTAAACAGGGATAAAAAGTCTCGGATAGTAAAAAGCAACATTCGATTGTATATTGTTTAACGTCCCTCTCGAGAAATTTTCACTCAAATGAAGACGCCACCATTTGCCGGTGGAGAGCTGCAAATTTTGACCTATAATCGGCACTCGGGACCATTGAGCAGGGAGGGATCTTTTACGTGCCAGCACATACTGCGACATGGGACCTCGGTTTATACGGTCTCATCTGAAGGACCGATCTCCACGTCCCGCAGTGGGATACGAACCCACGACGTAAGGATTTAATTACTCCTTACTTCGCGACTCTAGAGCAGACGCTCTAACCACTGTGCCACGCGGGCGACTGCAACATTCGAGGTTCCAATCTTATATTCGAATTTCACTGTATCTCAACGATTTGATTTAGATTTTATCATTGAACTTGTTTTGTCTCATAGGTCCATTTATAAATTTAAGTGTGTCTTGTCTAATAGAGATTTTTAAAAAATAAATTGTTCTCAATTACATCTTTAAAAATGAAAAGATAAGTTTGGTATGTATATTTGAAACCGGACAATTTAGGTACATATAACTGCAGAATGTCAACTGATCATGTTTAAAGATGCAACTATGGACTTATATAAAATAAAAGTATATCGAATTACCATTTCCACAGAAACTTTTATATTGAAAAGCACACAGATTCGTATTTTCCGATTAACTTTTTATCTAAATAAAAAGATTTAAGAGTTTGACTTTTAGTTGCCATAGATAGTAAACTACTTAGTATTTGACGAAATTTTACATCTTATTTCGACTAACATCTAATGGCAAAAGCGTAGCCACTGCTTCTTTTAAAAATGGTTTCTGAACACAGTTTAAAAGTCTCTTTATTAGATGAAAATTGGTTAGTGAATGATTTTATAGCATTTTGACTGTTAGTGTAGGAAACCGAAAATAATATATTGGACCTGTACGAATGAAAAATAACAACTTTATTATACCCCCCGCTTGAAAAGCGGGAGGGTATATAGTAATCGTTAATTCCGTCCGTCTGTACGTCTGTCCGTCCGTCCGTCCGTACGTCCGTCCTTCCGTCTGTCCGTCCGTCTGTTACGCTTTGGGGTACCCATCTCTTATCCGCAACTCCTCTCATACCACTGAATGAAATTTGATGCAACTTTCACAGAATCTTTATTACATATTGCCATTGTGCACCTCCTATTTTACTTTTTGATACACATATTTTGGGTTTCCCGGCCACAGGAAAACATTTATATTTTATGAGCTCATCGCTCACAGTACCTCTAGTATTTTATCTGTTTTAAAGAACGTATACGCATTTTTCAGAACATTTAAACGTCGATAAAAAATTCAATCAAACGGTCTTATACAAGATTAACTAGAGATGTCCATAAAGTAGGATGTCCTTACGTTTTGCTGAGTCAGGATACGAGTAGACTAGTATCAGATTAATACAAACGCAAAGTTAAAGTGGATATATATGCTTTATAAAACACATTTAGACAAATTATTTACAAATTTAAAAAAAAGTTATTTTAATCCAGTGCTTGCCTCCATGGGATAGTTAGCGCCATTAAGGGTGTGTTCCGATCCTTTACTGGAGTCGTTCCCCCAGTGAAAATGAAACTGAGCCACCTTAAATGTCCCTCCCAGTCCCCCTCCCGTCACTGTTATAGCCTCGGTAAAGGTCACCTTAGCTAGATAAATGAAGATTAGTCACCAATCACGCTTAATAATATGATCTATAATAAATTATGGTAATTTTTGATAATGATTTAATAAATAATTGTAAATATTTTTTATCTGAAATGAGATTATTTTCCTCATTTTTAGAATTAGCGTATATCTGAACAAATGTAAAAAAAAAAAATACATTTAAATTTTCATATAAATTTAATTGCTGATATGTTTTCACAATAATTTAACATGTGAAAATAGATCAATATTGCCATTTAAGAATAAAAAAAAATCACTTAAAATAGTAAGATAATGTTTTAAATTTCATGAAATATATTACCCGAGTGTCCGTTGTTAGAAAGTGTTGCAGTCAAGGTAACGTCATCGCCCGTCAATGAAAACCCCTCAAACGAGGCGGGGGTCATGGAGGATTCCGTGAGAGCGATGGGGGACTGACTCGACCCCCCACAGTTACTGTAGGTAGAGGACCAGCTACTGGGATCACTGTAGTCCCAAGCTAAACAGATGGATATAAAATAAGTAAAAATAATGTACACCTGCAGAACGAAACCCATTTTCTCCGATAATGCTGGTAATTGGGCATCCGCTCTGGGTGGCAAGGGAAGCAGCGCGGGTATTTATATGGAAGAGAAGTATCCAATGATAATTCGCCTTAGATAACTTGTTTGTAAATTGATTTGTAAGCGGTAAAACACTAGCTTTGCATGGGGTTAAATATCTTGAACAATCTCATAAAATGTTTAATTTAATTTCCACGTCGAGTTTTCTGATGGCGATAGCGAATGTTTTAAATAGAGGACCAGAAAATGTCTGAGAAGTTACCGGTACATTAACTTTATGTTAAAACCATTGGATTTATATAGCAAATGTTCGCTTTTTCAACATACCAGTATAAAAATTTAGTTAAATCAACTCGGGAAAGAAAATTACACGTTTTTTCAAATTTACTTTTGTAATCTTTTACATGAAAAAATAAAATGAAGATGGTTTAAAAGCCCCCGTCTCTCTCTCTCTCTCTCTCTCTCTCTCTCTCTCTCTCTCTCTCTCTCTCTCTCTCTCTCTGGAATCCTCATCAAAGGATTCACAGAAAATAAATTGCAAAAAAAGTCCACGAATTTTTGTTGAGATGGGTTGTGGTTGGATAGGCAAATTTGAAATAGTAAATATTCCTGGATGCTGATTCACGCTATATAGCGATAGAACTGTAAGTGCAGATTACATATAAGAACAAAGATGTTGCGGTATAATTAAAAATTGTTTGATACCCACAGATGCATAATTAAAGGTCAAAATTCGAAGGATTGATATTAATATAGTATTTTATAATCCTAAATTATTTACATATCACAACATATTTTCTTTATTAATAAGGAATCCCGTTTTCTCCTAGAAATGACCAATCACGGTGAGAAATTATTACATTCATTTTCATAATAAAAAATAATCATAAAAATTCAAAGACAATTTTCGAAAACAAATTAATAACTAAATAAAGGGTCTTAGACGAAAAACGATTCGAACATAATCTGCCTTTGAAATTTTTAATCACATGAATTATAATTTACCATGCGTTGACTGAAGGTTACTAAGGGAAATGGCTAATATGAAAACTGATACCACAGGCTGACCACAAACTCGCTACAAAATAAAAAGATCAGACAAATTGGTTGCAACAAAATTTTCGGGGTCCCTTCAATTTCTTTTAAATATTCAAATGTTGAAAATTGTACTTGAAATTACTTTAACTCACTGCAAAATTAGCTACCATGCAGACAGCAATATCTCTTTTATACACATCAAGTAATTATAGATTTACAGTGTATCTGTGTTTTTTTTTATTATTATTAAAAATAAGTTTTCTGTGCAAGAGTTTTCGTTATCTTACCATGTTGAGTATCAGCTACAGTGAGATACAGTATATCCTATGCAGTGATGTTGAATATATACGATATTTTATTTAGCAGTACAAAAAGACGTGCAATATCTATCCAATGGAACAAATAAATAAATTATCCTATCCAGTTCTCTAAACGGAAACAATATCTTATCCAAAAGTATACACAGGCACAATTTCCTATCCAGTTTTCTTATATACAAGTAGGAGTATTCAGCAAAAAGTTCAATAACATGACTGAGAGTTTGACCAAGACTGAGAAAGCGATCAAATCAAATATAATTAAAAGTTTCAATGCCTCTTATTAATATAATGCTTTAATCTCTGTGAATACTTCTCTTTGGGTGGAATGTAGGACATTTGAGCACCACACTGACGTCACAAGATATTGAACTATCCACATGGAGGAAGACATTTTTTAATTCAAAGATCTGTCTTATTCCGAAGAAAAAAATCTTTTGATTTTTTTTGTGTGTGTGCTTAAAATAGTTCTATATTTCATCAAACCATTTGAACTTCCTAATTTTACATAGAAAAAAATCGCATTTACACAAGTCGAGATGAAAATTACCTACAGTTAAATTTCGCTATCCCGAACACGGATATCTCAACCATCATGGGAAAATGAACTGGAAGTCACAACATCTTTTTTCCTGAAGTTATTTCCCTGGATACATGTATATCGTTCCTTCGATATTTCGATTTTTTTAGGTCTCAAGAAGTTCGAAATACTAGTAGTATAATTAGCTATTTTATTTGCTATTTTATTTGCCTACTATTTGCTCTTTTTTACAGTTTATACATTCAGTGATTTATATTTACCAGGACTAGAGAAAAATTTGTCTAGAGAATTAAAAATATTTATAGCCCTCATTATTGCTTGGCTGATCAGTCCAGATTACTTAACTTTGTGCACTGGAAGGAGTAAAATAACTTAGGTTTATTTTTTGCCAATGTTATTTTTGCCTAGTCTGAAATGAACGTGTCCTTTTGATCTTCAACAGTTTAAAATATTCTGTTAATCGGTTATTTGTTGAACTCCTGCTTGAGTGTTTAATTGTATTTGTTTGTGAATAATTGTTGTCCTTGCCAAATAAACGTCTTGAACATGACCTTATTGTCCTCAAACACGTTGCCGTTTCTTAAAAGTGGGAGAAGTGGGCGGCCAGGAAAAAAAGAAAAATGAAAAAGTTACACATGTATTTGAAAACTTTGACAAGCAAAAAAAAAAAAGAAGGAAAAATGAGTTGGGAGAGTGGCTGATAAACTGTGCTTGTTCTTAGAATATTTGGGATTTTTTTTACTTGAAAAATTGTATTGAAGATTTTCATTCATTATCGAGAATTTACGGAAGCCCTGGAGGGACATTGACTTACTTGTTAAGACTTATTTGTTATAACTTCTTTGTTTTGACTTATTTGTAGTGAATATTTTGTTTTGTTGCTAGTTATAACTAAGTGTAAGAAAGCTATTACATGTAAGAACCTGTTGCTTGGCTTACCTTTATGAATAAAATGATGTTTAGTCCTTTTTCTACGGAAGCCCTGGAGGGACATTGACTTACTTGTTAAGACTTATTTGTTATAACTTCTTTGTTTTGACTTATTTGTAGTGAATATTTTGTTTTGTTGCTAGTTATAACTAAGTGTAAGAAAGCTATTACATGTAAGAACCTGTTGCTTGGCTTACCTTTGTGAATAAAATGATGTTTAGTCCTATTTTAACTGTGGTTTTTAATTGACGAAATATAGTTTAACGTCCAGTACAGCTGTGATTACTTTGTTATTTTAGCTGTTATAACTTAATTCTTATTTTTTGTTTCTTAAAAGTTATTACTTAATTTGTATCTTCCAGTTTGCGTAATGATTGAAGACAATAACATGACTACTATTTTATCTTGTCGTTGGTAATAAATTCAAGGGCATAATATTACTGGTGTCTTCTTTCCTGAAACTAAATTATGCCTCCATCTTTCATGCCACTTTTTTTGTGAAGTAAATATGTTATAACAAATCTAAAATAACACGAATTCAAAGTAAAGTCATAAGAACTAACTCAAAACACATAAGAAGTAAGTCAATATCCCTCCAGGGCGTCAATAATAAACAGACAAAAATTTAGTAATCACATCAGTTCTGTACGTTGAACTACAAAACTACAATAAATCATTCAAAAACTACAGTTAGAATGGGACTAAACATCATTTTAACACTTAGTTATAACTAGCAACAAAAATTTCAGAACAAATAAGTCAAAACAAATAAGTCATAACAACTAAGTCAATGTCCCTCCGTAAGAATAAATTTCGAACATAATTAAGAACAAGAGGCCCATGGGCAACATCGCTCACCTGAGCATTGTGGCTAGGAAAAAGTAGAAATTGGTTTATTATTGAAAAGTTTAAATCCAAAAGTAGTCCCATGACCAGTCATGGCTTTGCTATTCTTGAGAAGAAGATTCTTAAAGAATTTTCCTATATATGTCTATATAAAACTTTGATAGGCCATTTTGGCCCCGCCCTATCCCCGGGAGTCATGATATGAACAAACTTGAATCTACACTACCTGAGGATGCTTCCATATAAATATAATCAAATTGCTATTCTTGAGAAGAAGGTTTTTAAAGAATTTTCCTATATATTTCTGTGTAAAACTTTGATCGGCCATTTTGGCCCCGCCCTATCCCCGGGGGTTATGATTTGAACAAACTTGAAACTACACTACCTGAGGATGCTTCCATATAAATATGATCAATTATGGCATTGCTATTCTTGAGAAGAAGATTTTTAAAAGATTTAACCTATATATGTCTATGTAAAACTTTGATCGGCCATTGTGGCCCCGCCCTATTCCCGGGGGTCATGATTTGAACAAATTTGAATCTATACTACCTGAGGATGCTTCTATATAAATATGATCAATTATGGCTTTGCTTTTCTTGAGAAGAAGATTTTTAAAGAATTTTCCTATATATTTCTATATAAAATTTTGGTCGGCCATTGTGGCCCCGCCCTTCCCCCGGGGGTCATGATTTGAACAAATTTGAATCTACACTACCTGAGGATGCTTCCGAATAAATATGATCAATTATGGCTTTGCTATTCTTGAGAAGAAGATTTTTAAAGAATTTAACCTATATATTTCTATGTAAAACTTTGATCGGCCATTTTGGCCCCACCCTATCCCCGGGGGTCATGATTTGAACAAATTTAAATTTACACTACCTGAGGATGTTTCCCCATAAGTTTCATCTTTCCTAGCACACTGGTTCTTGAGAAGAAGATTTTTAAAAGATACCACCAAATTTTCACTAATTCCCAATTATCTCCCCTTGAATGAGGGTGTGGCCCTTCATTTGAACAAACTTGAATCCTCTTCACCCAAGAATGCTTTGTGGCAAGATTGGTTGAAATTGGCCCAGCGGTTCTTGAGATGTCGAAAATGTGAAAAGTTTACAGACAGACAGACGGACGGACGCCGGACAAAATGTGTTCAGAAAAGCTCACCTGAGCCTTCGGCTCAGGTGAGCTAAAAAGGCATTCAAGATTGATCTAAAATATTCAGTTTTTTAGTTCCAAAAATTGTTAACTTTTTGCATGCCAAACCACAGACAGAATCTTTGGCAGAGCTTGGACTCAGAGCAACTTCGTTCTGGGGTGAACATGACAAAAACATAGTTAAATCCTTCGTTTAATTAAATGTACATGTACAAATTCTCCATTTACATGTTCAAGATTGGTCTAAAATATTCAGTTTTTAGTTCCAAAAATTGTCAACTTTTTGCATGCCAAAACCACAGACAGAATCTTGGGCAGAGCTTGGGCTCAGATCGAGCACCTTCATCCTGGGGTGAACATGACAAAAACATAGTTAATATAAATCCTCCATTTAAATGCAGTACAAATTTACATTTACATGTACATCATACTCGTGAAAATAAAAAATAATGATTGTTCACCGAACCATATTAAGAACTGCTTTATAAACAATAGAACTGAAAATATCGTTGACCTGATACTGAAAAGAAATTTTTGTGCAGCAGAAAACTCTGCTTTTGAAGTGAAGCCCCTCCCGGGATCCGCTTTCAATAATATTTGTTTTTCAAACGAGAACATGTGCGTGGTCCTCTGAATTCTCAGAATAAATTACAGTTGAACTTCGGTTTCTCGAACAAAGATATCAATATCATGGCTATGCAGAAAAGATTTGGATAAATCAAATCCTTCAAAATCTTAATTTTGATTTTTTTTTTTTTAGCCCTTTTCAGTTTTTAATATTTGGAAGTGATAATTAAGCTTTGACTGTATATCTATATTCAGCTTAAGGGGTAGTATTTATACATGTGTTACATTTTTTTTTCAAAAAATTTGGGTGTGACGCATAAATGTATTCTACCAAATACGATTTTATTTTGCAACGATTTTATTTTGCAACCAATAATGTTTATATTAAGTCGAGAAAGAACCATTCGATGTTTTTTTTTTTCACTATAGTGGCCTGCTCTACAAAATACTAGTATGTATTTGATACAATTGCAGATAATGCACGACTACAGGGTTGGATATGTATGGGGCGCCGTTTTAATATTTTTGAGGTATTTTCTGATATCAAAAAAGAAATTCTTGATATCAATAATTCGAATTCTTGATATCAAAAAATAATTCTTGATATCAAAAATCGAATTTCTGATATCAGAAAATGATTTTCTGATATCAAAAATTCGAATTCTTGATATCAAAAAATCATTTTCTGATATCAGAAATTCGATTTTTTGATATCAAAAAGTCTTGCTTATTTTCTGATATCAATAATTCGATTTTTTGATATCAGAAAATCATTTTCTGATATCAAAAAATCGAATTTTTGATATCAAAAAATCATTTTCTGATATCAAAAAAGAATGAAGAATTTTTGATATCAAGAAATACATTTTCTGATAATAAAAATTCGATTTTTTGATATCAGAAAATAAACAAGATTTTTTGATATCAAAAAATCGAATTTCTGATATCAAAAAATCATTTTTTGATATCAAGAATTCGAATTTTTGATGTCAAAAAATGATTTTTTGATATCAAAAAATGATTAGTATTTTCTGATATCACAAAATCGATTTTTTGATATCAGAAAATAAGAACCAAGTAAAATTACGATCGATTTAATGAATGATCCCCGTTATGACCTTTCAGCTTCCCGCGACACAAATTGTTGCGAACTTTGTTGGGTTCTAACAAGGGCATGTTTGGATATGTTAGGATGCCGTTGTCTTTTGTACATGCTTCTCATAAGTTTAAGACCTGTCTTGTTATAAGGATGCCGTCGTTCTTTTGCACTATTGACTATATTTTAAGCATTTATTATGCACACACAACTTAAGCACCAACTTTACGGATAACTCCGACTTCACCTTGAAGACCACACAACGAGTACTTGCTGATCAGCTGTGATGTTACATCACTTTACACATTGACAAATATGCAATTGGAAAAGCTAATGGCTGCTGTTGATAGGGGTAACAGAGAAATTCTCAGTCTAAGCCCGACCTACAGCACATCTAGATTGTTGCCGATAAACAACGATTTCTTTCTGTTTTACACTTTAATGTCTGGACATGTGGTTAACGAATACACAACGTTTTCTAAACATTTGCTGTAGCCCGAACCCGATCCCCAAACAATGATAATTTTTACAAAGAACATGGATTATTTACTCGGATTTATCCCAAAAACTAAAAAGTAATATATTTGAATTCCCTGCAAATAAATATGACCAAAAATATCAAAAACACTTATTTAATTCTTCCATTAAAAAAATATTATTAAAAATCTGATTTAAATTAACAAATTTTAGTGGAAAGCAAATCTGGCACTGAAGTTCGGCATTTTCTACAGATCAAGGGAGTATTCATTATTTATGTGAAGATTCTTCGTCATTTTATTTTATTTTCTGATATCAAAAAATACATTTAGTGATATCAAGAAATCAATTTGAATTTCTGATATCAAAAAATCATTTTCTGATATCAGAAAATCGATTTTTTGATATCAGAAAATGATTTCTTGATATCAGAAATTCGAATTTTTGATATCAGAAAATGACTTATATTTTTTGATATCAAGAATTCGAATTTTTGATATCAAAAATTAGATTTTTTGATATCATAAAATCCCGAAGATTTTTTGATATCAGAAAATGATTTCTTGATGTCAGAAATTCGAATTCTTGATATCAAAGAATGATTTTCTGATATCAAAAATTCGAATTTTTGATATCAAAAAATCTTGTTTATTTTCTGATATCAAAAAATATATTTTCTGATATCAGAAAATGATTTTTTGATATCAAAAAATCGAATTTCTGATATCACAAAATGATTTTTTGATATCAGAAAATACATTAAAAATATTAAAACGGCGTTTATCATGATAAGAAAACTCTTGAAGAACTAAGAGCATCAGATCTTACTTTAGGCTATTCACTTCATGATGCAAACACTGATCGAGTTCCAAGCATCTTAGGTTGATCATACTTAGGCTTAGTTAAGTAGTAAATGTACTGCATATTCTTCCATCTCTTACGTTTAAGATACTGATAGAAATATATAATCCTGCATTTAGATAATAAGCATTTTGGTTCATAAAGCAGTGTAAGTTATTTGTCTACATCTCTAAGGAATACTTTACTAATTAAAAGTACTTCAGTGTAAAAAGTCCACGTGACTTAGAGGGAACGTTTATATTTTGTTTTTCTGTTTGTCTGCCCACCAGACTGTCTTTCTGTTTTAGAGTTTATGCTTTTGTGAAACTAGCATTTGGTTCACTTTTGTTGTTTTTTTTTTATTTCACGCGTACTTCTTACCTGAGGGTTATTTCCGCCCCTTGTTATTTTCGCCCTCTACACTTGCTTACAAATTTGGCCCGTTTTAAATTCGCCCAATCCCAGTTCTGTTTAAGAATTCATACCGTGTTCTTTGATTTCGTCCCGTTTTAAATTCGCCAACTTAATTGTGAAAAGGGCGAAAGGGGCGAAAATTCTCCTGTATACAGAATTAGACAGGGATTATATTTTGGTGATCAGAAAAATAACAAAATGCCAAGTGCCTTTGACAGTTCTATCAGGACCTTGACCCGAAATCGATTTTACAAGATTTGCAGATTAAACAAGACGTGTTTGAGAAACACTAATGCCCCTGTATGGCAGCTTATGGCGAGGGTTGACTTTTCTCAAATGCATGACAAACTCCAAAGGTCAAGGTAAAAAGGTCAAAGGTGTTGGTACCCAAAGGTCGATCTTGTTTCAAGGAATACACCTGTGAATTATGGAAGTACTAGTTCTAATTTTTCAAAAGTTATGACCAAGGTTAATGTTTTAAAATGGGGAACTCTAAGCTCATGGTCAAAATGTCCAAAAATATTTATACCCACTGAAAGGTCTTGTTACAATAAATACACATGTGAAATATGAAAGCCCTAGCTCCAAATGTTCAAAAGTTATATGGTCACGGTTAAAGTGTGGTATTTTCTTTTTTGAAAGTGGGTCAAACTTTAAGGTCAAGAGGTCAAATATAAGGAATACACATGTGAAATACAAAAGCCATAGCACCACCCACTCAAAATTATTTAAGGACAAGGTTAAAGTTTTTGCGAACAAACAAACAGACGGACGTACAGACAGGACAAAACTATATATCCCCGAAACTTTAAGGGGGCATAAAAATGCATACTCTGTGTATATCTGTAACTTTCTAAGAGAGAAATTTGGAACTTCATTTTTCACCCAAAGATTATATATGACCTTGACCCAAGTAACTTATATAATGTTCAATGTCACTGTAAAAAAATGATTAATGCCTCCCTCTCTTGGTCACATCTGTGAATAAAAAAAGAGCCTTTACGAATAGAACAAGATGTGTTTGTGAAATGCTGATGACAACATAACGAAGGTTTATCTTTTTCAAATGCAAATCAAATACTCAGTATGTCGGTACCAAAAATAAGGCTTCTCAAAGAAATACAAATGTGAAGCATTAGCATCAACTGCTCAAAAGTTATGGCCAAGGTTAAAGTTCTTAAAGGCAGGCCAAACTCCAGGATCAAGGTCAAAAATTGGTGGTTTTTGGAGATATATCTTGTTTAAAGGATTACATATGTGAAGTATGAAAGCCCTAGCCCTAACCGTTCGAAAGTTATGGCCAAGGTTAAAGTTTTTTTTAAAAATAGGTCGATCTCCAAGGTCAAGGTCAACTTTGGTGGTACCCAAAGAAAGGCCTTGTCACAAGGAATGAACCTGAAAAATATGAAAGCCATAGCACACACAGTCAAAAGTTATGGGCAAGGTTAAAGTTTTAAGGACAGACAGACAGACAGACGGACGGACAGGGCAAAACTATATAAACCCGAATCCTCGAATACGGGGGCCTAAAAAATCCACATCACCTGAAAATATTACGTGACTTTGATTTGAGGTCATTTGGGTAAGTTCGAGATTTTCTTTAAGATTTTTTTAGTCTGTAATATTACAAAAAATATTTGATGCAACAATTTTAAAGTAGATGGGTATCATTTTCTGAATTTAATCAGATTATTTGGTGTGATCATGTCTATGGATTATAGTTTGTGAAATTCAAACGCAATGCCTCCATTGAATACATGTGCTTTTGCCTCAAATTCATGTAGCATGGAATAAAAGGGTAAACAGTGTACTTTATGAGGTTTTTCATTTCACGAGGGCAGTTTTCATGTTTATTAAAACTAGAACGCTTAGAATTCTTTCAGAATGCTTTTCATTATAATGCACAAATTTTCTCAGCACAGATCATAATTTTATTTATCGGAATAACCAAAGCTATTACATTTCAAATCTAGATGTTATACTTTTATTTTTAAAATAAAGGTTTAATAAAGCACAAGAGCTCTCCAGAGATTTCCGGTTGTTTTAAAATGAGCAGCTATATTATAACATTTAGTGTTTCCAATGTAATAAAATGGCATTTACTATGATGTCATCTCTCACTTGTACACTATGCAAGTCATTGTCTTGAATGTGCGAATATAGAAAAAATGACAACTTTGGAAAGAAAATGCATATAGTACCAGATTTCCACCTTATACTTGGTAACTAAGACCATTACATGAGGTGGACCAATTATTATGCAACACCAGCAGAATAATTAAAGCTAACCGTTGTCTGCATACATCCATGCTGATTTTCTAGTTTACATAAATAACAATCATCACAAAGAATTATTTAGATATTTTATTTGTGAAGTATTAAACAATCTACATATCAATTTTGTGCTTTTTGAAGTTTCAATACACACACAAAGCTAATATTGTTAATGACAAAAAAATTACACTCTTATTTCATTTGCATCTCTAAAGGTAAAATGCCTTTTTTGATATAAGAAAGAACATTTCAAAATAAAATCAGATCTATTTGTATATTTTTTTAAGTCACAAAAAAATTTTGTTTAAAATACTGTCAATGTATAAAATTCATTCAATTGCAAACTCTGGGAAGTAGGGTAAACGTCAAGATAGATTTCTTTCATGTAACAATGGGATACAACAAAAATCAGAGAGAACTAAAACCACCACCATTATTTACAAGTAACACCAAATTCATGAGGTTCATCCTCCAACATTATGCTGAACAAGTTTAACAATCTTCAAGTATTTAGCAATGAAAAATGCAAAAGTAGGTACATATGAGAATAAACTAAACGTATGAGAAGACCCCTTTTATTACAAGCCTGGAATCAAGATATAACTTACCCAATTCATTTTATTTTCAAAAATAAAAATTGGTTTAAGTAAATTTAAAACAAAATGCATGTAGATAATTTTAACAAAACAGAAGAGAAACAGGTATAGTTTTACCAAACAATATTCTGATATGAAGGGTCTTTAATGAATGAGGTAAATGTGATTTAGTTATAAATAATGACTAGGCTGGCTACTGAACAACCAAAACAATGCCTCTAACAGAAAATTAGCACTTCTACAACAAGAGGTTTTTCTTCATTCAACAACTTTAGCAGAAACAAAAGCATACTTAAACTTTTATCGAATATGACACACAACTTAGCACTTGTATAATTATGAAGCACTGAAAATAAAAGTCAGTATTTACAACACATTCATGTCACCTTTGGTCTTGTCTTGTGGTAAAGAAAGACTTTGAAGTTAGCTTTATTTTTGGAATATTTAGCATGCCAAAGAGCAGAGTTAGCCAAATGTCAAATTAAGGCTAATACTGTTAGAAAACTGACCAAAATCATATCAAAAAGTTCAAGGTCAATATCAGAAGTATAAACACTGGCAAAGACTAAAATAACAAATATGATCATTAGAAATGGGGGTCTTGAAATAAAATTATCATCATGATACATTTTCAAAATATGTTCATCATTAAAAATCTTCTGTCATATCCTTAAGATACGGAACAACATTATGCGAAGGTCAAATAAAAACTTGTGTCTGAAAAGTGCATAGATTTTTAAAATTAAGGATTTTTTTTTTTAATTTCTAGAAAAAGAATTAATACAGCGATTGCTTGATTACTTACTCTCTACATATGTCAAATCTAATATATACAAATACTTATTTTAGAAAGGATATATCCATGAAAAAACTGAGGATGACTTGAAAATGTAGATTACAATGTACCCTGGATAATAAATAGCAATCAACTGGAAATTTTTTTCATTCCTCAAACACACACTCAGGAATTTTAAGGAATGTTTACAAGAAATAATTGTATGTCACAGCTCCTCTTTGGAAAAACATTATAGATAAAAATAAAAAGATATCTGTTTGACACTGAGCTGTTATTTTGCAACAACAACAAAAAATCCACTTTTATTGTAAAATCAAATAAGGAAAAAAGAAATATACAGAGACCTTATCATATAAAAAGATATTCAAATGACTTGCTCTATCAAAATGAACATTAAATTCTGAGGACTACACAACAATTAGGATGTTTCAATAGCTTTCACCATGCCATTCTACAGAAGTTAAACTAACAACTGCACATGTATCAATGTATTAAATATTCATGAATTAAATAAACCTTTGAAATTAAATGATGGAAATGAACATTGAATTTAGCAGAAAAATGTTTTGTAGATGGAGAGTTATTCTCATTGTTTATATTTAA
This sequence comes from Saccostrea cuccullata, assembly GCF_032062105.1. NCBI lineage: Eukaryota > Metazoa > Mollusca > Bivalvia > Ostreida > Ostreidae > Saccostrea > Saccostrea cuccullata. The sequence goes on along the minus strand of NW_026930434.1, from coordinate 147,216 downwards.
AATTTCATATTTTCAGTCTACACTTTTTAAAACATACAGAAACTACTTTCTACCCAAGATAAGTTATTGGTAGACTTTAAGTGTTTGATTACTTTTTTCAGGTGAAATACGTACAACTTAAATGCATTTGCAAAACTTAAGCAATAAATGCATAATCCAAGTATATACATATGAGATTCTATCACCTAAAATCATTACAGTGAAATTAAATAAACATTTTGTATGAAATTGTTCACAATGCTTCAGTTATCAAATATGAGAAGGGCATGAATATCTTACCATATTTACACAACTCAATCTCCCTTGGAATTGTTCTTTAAAAGATGTTTATCACTTCATTGTACATACATACAGCACTTAAAAGTTTTCCTCATATTTTTTTTTTAATAAAGAAACAAAAACTAAAAATTAAAATGCAATTCAATCTTTGTAAAAAAAAAAAAAAAAAAAAAAAAAAAAAAAACTGTGCAGAAAAATAATTTGATTGGATTGAATGTCCCCCCAACCCTTCCCAAAAAATTACACACATAAAAAAGCACTTGAAAATTTGGCACCACATACCTAAAGCAACTAAGAGCAGAAAATAAAACTATTAATGCAGACTTTTCAATGAAAATATTACATCATAATATGCATGAGTAATATCTAAGAACACAGCAAAACTTTAAACCCAAAAATATAGTAGCACTCAATTCGCGGCACAAATAAATACATTTGATCGAATGGAATCCAATATTTTATTGGTCTTATTTTTTTTTAACTTTTTCAAATGATATATGCACATGTATATGTTAATACAAAAAAATCCTCTAACAAACAGAGCACAAATTAAAATAAAATCAAACCATAATTCCATAGACAATGAAAAATAATATGTCATAGATTCTTAACAGTTTCTTTACAATGCCTTCTCTCAGCAGCAGTGACTGACAATTCTGTGTACTCAGTAAAGATCATAAAAAGCTGCCAAAATAATGCATGTTCATTGAACAGTGATTATGAATTTGATTAAAAAAAAAGATTGGGTGCAAAGGCTGAAAATAATTCTAAAATTTATCTGCAAACAGTATAAATTGTACACTTAATCCCACAATGAACACAAATACAGTCATGTTTTAATAGATACAAAATAAATAAAAATTTGTACCTCAATAATAATCAAAGCATCACAGAAAACCAAATTAAGTTTTCTAGCTCTTTCACAGAGATCTAGTCTGAAAATTCATTCTTAACAAGAAAAAGTATTCCTAACAATTTCTGGTAACTAATACCATTAACAAAGTATGCATCAACTAATTAAAAGCCAAAACAATGTAAAAAATATTTTTTAAAAGCAAAAATTGTAAAATCATTTTAAAAACTGGATTTTAAAATAAAGCACTAAATAAGATGTTCAACAATGAATCACAGGTAACATTTAAAAGAAGAAAACAGTCAAATAATCCACTGATAGTTAGCAAAATAATACACCAAAATCTTGCATTGAAATACACTCTCACTTCTGAGGTTGAGCAAAGACTTTTTTCCAATCTTCTTACAGAATTTTCTAACCAATTGTAATGAAGAGATTTACACTTTTGGATCATTAGGGTCATAGTTTGGTATAACGGTATTGAAGTTAGGATTGGAAATAATCCCCTCATCTGGCTCATTGATGTCAAAGGTCGGCACTTTGTGTGCTGGTCCCCAGGCAGGGGTCGGCTTTAACAGCAGCCTCACTCTCTGAAAGTGAATGGGTTAACAATATAAGATAGAGTAGAAGCATATAAGTAATAAAGATTCTTTTACGTGAATACAAATTTAAATGGCTTGAAATTAGACATCAGGGAATTACCTCCAAAATAGACTTATCCTTGGGTGCCTTAAGAATTTTGCTAATTGCAATGGTTGAGATGAAGATGATAGGCATTAATGAGAGAACCCATCCAATACCATTAGACCACATTGGGTATATATAATCTCCAAACTCCAAAGGCTTGTACTGGATCAAGTTGAACAGAAATACAAACTGAAATATTTAATTGAAAATCATGTAATAATCTTTCGAAAGATGCATTAATAATAACATTGCATCTATCACTGGAACTTCTGAATTTACATTTCAAAATATTTAACTTACTCCTAGAGTCATGGGTGACAGGAATTTCCAGAAGAGTTTAAAGAATCTTTGAAAATGTGGTCCCCGAACTCCAATCATCATCTCTATATCTTGAATGAATCTGTCTCCACCTTATCAAAACAGTAAAGAGAATTAAACACTATCCTGGTAAAATATATATATATTAGTTCTAAGAACAAGGTACGGTTTCAATACAAATATTGCCCCGTGATTTTCTTTTATGAAACTGATGTAAAAAATGAAAACTCATGCTTTCTGAATCAAAGAAATTCCATGCAGAGAAATCATATAAATTATTTTTCTCACATGCATTTCTAAATGCTAATGGTGACATCATAAACATGTGCATTTTCCCGTATTTTCATAAAAAGTTGCAGAAGGCACCAATTTCAATGGAATTTTTCTTCAGATAATATTGTCCACAGGCATCGCCCACAAAGATTTTGATATATGTGATTTTTTATTGAATTTTGCACAACATATCCAAATATAAAAGTAGGCAATGGCTGTGGACACTATTTTCTGAAGGAAAATTACCCTTGAAACAGATCATTATGAGGCATTTCTGTTTAGAATAGAGAAATGCATCAAGTTAATGACGTCATATACCTGGAATGGTACCCCCTTATACCATATTCTTTCCTATCTATCACAGTCATTATAACTCAATTATTATTTGAGCAAATTTCAAAACTTTTTGAAAACGTTAATTTTTTAGGGCACAATAAAGCTAAAACCGTAACTTCTTCTTTTCTAAAACAAGCTAACATCATTATTAACAAGTTTAAATAAGAAAATAAATTAAGAGATCCACAAATGGTAAATGCTATATCTATCATGAATTCCTCCCTTGTCAACACCCATCCCAAACTCTTTTTATTATCTTTATTTAACAGTCATTTCCCTTAAACTTACCATAAATCCATCCAATTATTATACTCTCCAGTGCTGCCATTAAGAAGACTGACCAACTAGACACGTAGTTGTCCATCAGTTGTAGAATGTACATCCCTCCCTGCCAAAAATAATTAAAATAATCTAACTCAAATTCCAGTTCATTTATGTTGCAAGAGTTACCTCTCTTTCCATTCTATTCATATACCTTAATGTAGTCTGTCAGTAAAATTACAATATATTTTCTGTTGTAAATGGTAACTATATATAAATTCAATTTCCCGCGCTTGCGCAGGTGTTTATCTAGTACCTTAAATACAAACAATTTCACCTCATGATCTTTGGCATGTTTTACACTTACGTTACAAGTTACAGACAGGCCGCCCAGGAATCCAATGCAGCACACCACAGCTACCACGTAAGTTTTCTTGGCTCTCAGTTGTGGGAAGGTATCTTGTACAGCAGTCATCATTGTCTCCAGCAAGGCAAACTGTAAATGACATACACATTGTATTTATTTTAATATTTTAAGTTGTAGATTACCCTTATTAAACTAAAAGAAATATTTAACTAGAACTGTCCAATCGGGACAAAATACACCCCGCTGGGTTTTTCAGAAGTAATTTTTGTCAAGATATGTATCAAACACGAATTATAAAATTTTTCTTCCAGTGACCTTGAACTTCCCCAAATGACCTTGGGTCAAGGTCATGACACACCCTTGGGTCATGGGCAATCTTTGAGTGTGAACCTACCAAGTTTATCAATAAGAAAGATAGGACCGGACACGAATTATTAAATTTTTCTTCCAGTGACCTTGAACTTCCCCACATGACCTTGGGTCAAGGTCATGACACACCCTTGGGTCATGGGTAATCTTTGTATGAAATGAAAACCTACCAAGTTTATCCTTCAAATAAAGACATAACCGCACGAATTATTAAATTTTTCTACCAGTGACCTTGAACTTCCCCAAATGACCTTGGGTCAAGGTCATGACACACCCTTGGGTCATAATCTTTATATGAAATGAAAACCTACCAAGTTTATCCATAAGAAAGATATAGACAGAACTGCAATTTTTCTTCCAGTAACCTTGTCCCCAAATGACCTTGGGTCAAGGTCATGACACACCCTTGGGTCATGGGCAATCTTTGTGTGAAATGAGAACCTACCAAGCTTATCCATAAAAGATATGTGTCAAACATGAATTTTGAAATTTTTCTCCCAGTGACCTTGAACTTCCCCAAATGACCTTGGGTCAAGGTCATGACACACCCTTGGGTCATGGGCAATCTACTGTGAAATGAGAACCTACCAAGTTTATCCATAAGCCAAAGATATGGACCGGACACAGAAATTGAAATTTTTGTATCAGTGACCTTGAACTTCCCCAAATGACCTTGTGTTACAAGGTCATGACACACCCTTAGGTTATGAGCAATCTTTTGTGGAGTAGTAGATTCTAATGTCCCTCTGTAAGAAAGATATGGACCGGACACGATTTTCCAGACGGAAATTTGACAAGGTGATTCCTATATACCCCCCCAAACTTCGTTTGCGGGGGGTATAATTACTGTAAATATATTATATTTAGCGTGTACGATATTTGGCGGAAATTGGATTTTGAACTAGTTAGCGTGGATTTGATTTAGCGCATATCTTAATGTTCTTCTTTATAGGTGTATGTGCGAGGTACTTAGCGTTGTACTTGAATTAGCGGTGATTGCTTTCCGCCAAAAGCGCTAAAAAGAATACACAGCCAAATGTAATACGTTTACAGTATGTCATAACAGAATTGCTTTTCTACTGATAAGATTGTAGGAAGCATCTCACCTCACTTCCCATACCCAGAGTGATCATCATGATGAAGAACAGTATAGACCACAATGGTGAGATAGGTAACCTGGTGACGACATCAGGGTAGACGATGAATGCCAGTCCAGCACCTACAACACCAAGATTCATTCTGGTAAAATGGAACTTACTTAGTTAAACTAAGAAAGTATTGTTTTAAACTCTATAAAATTCCAAACAATTTAGTTGGTTTGAAAACTATCTTCTTTTTCACACTACAGAACTACATATATCATGAGTGATGTTTATTAGTAAATGTCAATCTTAAGTACCTGGTAACTTTACACAGTTAAATAGGACTGCAATTAGTCCTACCTTGATCTACAACTTTGTCAATTGGCATCTGAAGCTCATGGGCCAGGTAGCCAATAATGGAAAAGATGACAAAGCCAGCAAATATACTGGTGCAGATGTTTCCAATGCCAACAATCAGGGAATCCCTGTCAACAGAAATTGAATACATGTATCACTGCACTCAGAGATGTGTCACAAGGAACACAACATAATTAAACATAACCATCTTAAAAGGCTATTTTCCTCAAACAAATGAAACAGCAAAAAAAAACATGAGTTGAATACTTGGACTATTTTATGTACAACTTACTTGAAGCAGTTGTTGTGAAACTGATTGTAACTGGACAGTGTTATAAGTCCACCCCAGGCAGGACTGAGGGCAAAGAAGATCTGAGCTGCAGCATCTGACCATACCTTACATAAGAACAAAGCAATGATGGGAAATTAAAAGACCAAGACTTTCAACAATGAAAAAGTTTGAAAGCGTAATTAGTGTTCCATGAATAATAATAATTGTATATTCAGTAAGATTTTACCTTGGCCTCCCCCAGTTTGTCAAATCTCGGTGTAAGGTAGTAGACGATGCCATCAGCGGCTCCGGGTAATGTAACTCCACGGAAAAACAGAATAAACAGCACAACATAGGGGAACAGGGCAGTGAAATATACAACCTGTCAACAGAAAGAAGTAACTTTAAAAATGAGCGTCAGTGGGTCAAAAATCATAGTAACTAAGAAAGATCTTGTAAAAGGTGTCAGATGCATAATAGCTATTTTTCTCATTAAAAATAAATAATCCTCAATGATAAATTTTTGAAAAAACCAGATTTCAAGATTACGGTGAAAAAAAATTAGTGCATTTGAAGAGGTCTTTTCATAGGTAATACACATAACTAATATTAAAGTTATACCTCTTCTCATTTATAAATTTATGACCACTAAATGTTCAAACAAACAAGTTTGAAAGAAGGGACATATACGTACCTTTCCAGTAGATTTGACACCTTTGCTGAGGGCTCCAAAAGTCATTAACCAAGCACAAAGCAAGCACAGGGTGATTTTCCACTGTGGAACTCCAATGTCCTCGATACCACCAGACTGAGATAGGACACCGCGCCTGAAAGCATATTAAACATTAACATTCTGTACTCAAATGACACTCTAAGAATATTTCGGCATAGAACTATTAAATATTGAATGAATCATTCCTCAATTCACTGAATACAAATTTTACTCAGGGATTACTGTATACAGGGTTATTTTCACCCCATGTTATTTTTGCCCTCTCATATTTGGAAACAAGTTTGCCCTGTTTTAAATTCGCTCAGAAAGATTTTTGTTGCAAGATATTATACTGTTTATTTCAATCTGCCAGAAAGATTTTTGTTGCAAGATATTATACTGTTTACTTTCAATCTGCCCCGTTTTAAATTCACCCACTTCTGACGAGGGCAAAAGGGGCGAAAATAAAATGTGGGGCGAAAATTTATCAGCATACAGTTTTTAATATTTACACAAACGGGGGAACTCACTCAAAGAAGTCCTGAGCAGGGGCATGCTTTGTGACGTTGCTGGCCAGAAGACTGAGATTCCGCTCCATAGCTACCGTGGCATTGTAGCAGACCTGTTTATAGTAAACTTGACCTGGAACTTCATGGCATGAATCCGCATCCTTGTAGGAATAGCAATCTGAGAATAAAGTATGTTTATAATTGTACTGAAAACAGAGAAATTGAAGAAAACACAATTCATGTGTTACTACTTCATCATTTGAGGAAGATGTTATTTACATTGTACATATAACATATAAATATTGTTAAACAACAATAACACTACATCTATGATAAATAATGTCGATGTAGATTACAGCCCCTAGATTAACCTACGTTCTGTGGCCCATTCAGGGTGACATTTTTCCCATGGCAGTTCACTTGTAAAGGATGTGAAGAGATATAGAATACACCAGCCAATGATGACTGTATAGTATAAAGAAACTATTCCAGATACACTGATCATTCCATAACCAATGCCTGTAAAGAGAGAATGTCATCTAAATGTCTCCAAATCACACCTCAAATATTGCAAACAAAAACAGTTTCAGAAATATTTTTGTACTTGGTATCATACACCATCTAGTTTATTACATACAACATCATTATGAATGACAATCTGTCAGTGTATATTCAAATTTACCATGAAACAGTGGGCAGAGTCTGTCAAAGACAACAGAGGGTCCTAGAGCAGCATACTGTCCCAGGGCCAGCTCCAGAAACATGAGAGGGATTCCTAGCAGTAGTAACATCAGCACAAAAGGAAACACAAACGCTCCTGGAAATAGAACATACATTTCAATTGTATAATTGCTGATGCCCAATACTTTAATAACTTTTTTATTTCGGACAGATAAAAGTGAACCTCCTTATCTAAAGAGGGTAAAAAAAATACCAAGCTATGCTTCATATATGCATAGTTAAATTTTTTTTTTTTAAAAATAATAAATAATAAATTTTCTGCATATATGACAAATTGTGCATTTCTTTTTTCCAATGCTATTGGGCAGCTGCATAAAATTTGGACCTTATATTTTTTTCTGAATTCTCATAGATTCTGTAGTAATTCTCCAGACGACTTTCCCACTTTTACTTTTTAATTCATCTTAATGCTTCTTAGGAGTTAATCTATCTTTACTTGTTTACCTGATTAATCCCTCAAAGGTTTAACTGATTTTTATTCGAAACCGACTTCATAATCAGGGCAAAAGTTCAACACATTATTCCTCTTGTTAACATATCTAACTCGTTTGTTATTGCCAACAACAGCTGTTATTAATAACTAAAGTAACACGCACTCAAATACTTTATATCAAAACACTTCTGGACAAGCTGGATCAAAGATTATAGACCTACTCTTTAACAGCACTTTTGAACCATATTAACAATCTGTTTACAGTAGTAATTTTCTATTATTCCTATCTGTATGATGTTTTAAAAAATGATATAATCCAGTTCCCATTGTTTCACATGCTTCTCTTGTATTCAGTATATGGAATTAATAAATTCCGAAATCTCTACCTATTTGAATGCAATGTACGGATATCCAAATTTATTTCTTATTGAAGCTGATAGATAAATGTCAAGCTATACCTACAGCTTTTCTCTCTGTTTTTTTAAGGATCATGAGTAGTACATATAGACGCTGTTGCTTTACACCACAGTGTAGTTTTAATTACCTCCTCCATTGCTGTAAGCTAGATAGGGAAACCTCCATACATTTCCCAGCCCTACAGAATACCCCAGGAGGGACATGAGGAAATCAAATCGTCCTGACCAGTTACCACGGTCCTCCAGCTCTTTGACCTCGCCCACAAGGTCATCGTCCAGTGGGGTAAGGACAGCAGTACTGGACACATCCTGGACCAACTGTTCATTAGGGTTCTACAAAACATCAAAGGTCATTTATTTAAAGAAACACCAGTATGATGCTCTAGCTGTGTCTATACATCAATGCTGCAATGTATTTTTTTAAACAATACAGCTGTACAAATTTTAAATGTGTTATGCCTGTGGGGAGAGGAATGCCATTATCATTTATCATATTTGAGGTAAAATACTTATACCTGGTTAATATCATTTGAAAAAAAAAAATCAATAATATAATAAAACTACATTCATTAAATTGGAGAATTATTCAAGTCATATTTACCTGCAAGATCAGATTCATTGTATCTATGACACTGTATGAGTATATTGTAACATAAAAAAGTCACACAACACATGATATTTCATTGTAAATTCACAAGTTCACAAAAGACTGATTTTATCATGGATTTATTCAGCTGATCATTTTATCACAGATTTACTCAGCTGACAGCTGACTTCCTTTCCTTGTGCATTACTTGATTTTTTTTATGATAGGTTCATGGTTTTTTTTTTTTTGGAATAAAGTTCAATATAGCATATTTTCTTCTCTTTAGCTCAGAAAAGGAGTCTGTATTTGGTGTGTGTGTGTGTGTGTGTGTGTGTTGGATTGGGGTGGGGTGGGGTGGGGGTAATGCTTACCACATCATCCTCCAGGTCCCTCTCAGGGTACTCCTGCTTATAATATGCCACACCCCATTTATTTTTCTTCCCTGCAGCCATCTCACTCTCATCATGATATTTTTCAGTTCCTCTCTAAAAAAAAAAAATAATAAAAAAGTAAAATTGAGGAATTTTTTCAAGAATGAGGAAATAAATAATGCTACAAATTTTAATATAGAATATTAAAACAGCCTCCTTCCTGCAATATGCTTGTGTGATATTTAATTAGTAGATCTGATATCAAACTCTTTTTCTTTTAAATTTTCTTCAAAAATGATATCAATTTTCAGTCATAGGAGCCTGAACTGGGATTCAGTTTCTTAGGTAATTTTTCTCGATTTGATTCTCTCCTTAAATTAAAACAAAAATCAAAACAAAGTCTTAAATTTAAATTTCATGACAGATCAAAAAAATATTTCACACTTTGTAGTAGTAAGTGTTCTTCAAAAATGTCCCATTGTTCAATACAAGGTTAGTATTGTTGACATTCATATAATCAAATGGGCACAGTTCCAATTAAAGGAATTTTTTTTTTACAAATCCCTAAGTTGGCCTGAATCAAGTTGGCTGGTTTAAGGTAAATCTGATGAATAACAGTTTTGGATTAAAATTTTGAAAATCCATTAATCATTGAACTAATACATGTCCAAACTAAGCTATCTTTATAGACACAATGTTCATAGATGTCATCTATTATTAATAACTTTTCTTAACCCTTAGAATTTGCCAGATCATCCAAAGGACAAGTGTATTATATTTATTCACAAAAAAAGAAGAATAAAACTTAAAACCCCTTATGCAGTTTTTTCCCCTTTATTTCAAAGTAAAGGGTTAAAGGCCAGTTGTAACAGGCCAAGGGCTGAGGTCCTCTGCTGACCTTATAACAATTTTGTCTTCTTTTTTTTTTTATTTCAAAGCGGCATTTTTGTCAATTGAAGCAGTCAATTTGCTCTTATGGAAAACACTACAAATGATATTTAAAAAAAAAAACAAAAAAAAACTGAATTACCATACTCCTTTTAAATGTTATCAATATAAATCTCCATGTGTATGTGAAATGTAAGATTTATCCCTCCTTTCTCACCTGCTCATTATTTGAGGATTCCATGAGAGGTACATTGGCTGCTATATCGGGTATACTACGATTGTTTTCATTGGGAAAGCGACTCAGACTCCCTGCTTGTATTTTACCTTCACTTTTGGATCGTTTTTCTTTAGTGTCACTCATTTTTTTTCTCACTTGTGAAATGTTAATTGTGTTGACCTCTTAATTACATTAACACAAAACACCAACTATTTCACAGCTGAAAGTCAAAACTGATCGGTAACAGCTGTTACACCTTCGAATGATGCAATCCGTTTGTTTGTTATTGTTCTTTGCACGTCAAAACATACGCAAGAGGGTTTTATCTATTGCGTTATTTTTTGAAGTTGCTAAATATAACTATCACAGCTAATATGGTTAAGAGCCAAAATTCCTTTTAATACAGCAAAGCACAATCTTGGTTTCAATATCTCCCAAGTCCAGACTATTGAGCATGTAGACACAGAAGGTGCAACCAGCATAAATATTTTGATTTAAGAATCTTGGCAAAAATTCTTAAGGATTGTCTTCTTTATAATCCAATTAGATTCTCTACTGAGTTAAGCTTATTTAATTTAAAATCACATGTAAATGAGGAACCTTTGTTATTTTTTTTAAGCTATGTCTCCTTGGAAGTCCTGGCTCAAGTCTGTTAATACAAGTCTAAATCCCAAAGTATATATGTCACCTTACAAACTGGCCCTAAATGGGCGGTCCAAAACCTCTCAGGCAGAAAATAATTCACAAGTGAGTACTAAAAAAGGTGAATGAACATACACTACAACTAGGGTCAGTTCATGCACATAACTATGAATTATATCCAGTCACAACAAAGGTGGCTAGGGTATCTGATGTACACTACAAAATTTTAGCCTGCAAGTGTGTGTGTTACATTAATCCTACATTTTAATAAATTGTACGGTGTCAAATATTTCTGTTCCAATAAAAGGCCGCAAAAACAAACATACAGGGTCAATATTTCTGCCATTTAAATGTATTGTGTTTGTGATTTTCAAGTCTTTCATTTGAAAAAATTGAGCGCCCTAAGAAGGATTAATCTGGAAGAAGTGGTCAGAAAACGGAGGCTTTATGCCGTAACATGTTACCAACACAATAGCATTCTGGCCTCAAACAAATTCCCATTCAAAGGTGGGAAAACTACCTTAAACATTTCTTGATTTCAATGCGACATCCTGTGATAACCAGATCTAACTTTTCATTCATTTATTTCTTTCCCATTAATTTCTCACATAAAAGCAGTATGTAATCTGAAAAGAAAAAAAAATCTTGACCCTGTCCATAGAATGTTCTATTAAAAAATTATAATGCAAGTTGTTTATTTGACTGCATGTTGATGCACAAGCAGCTAAGCCTGTTATTCAAAGAATCTGATTTAACTGCAAGGTTTTTAAAATTTTCGAATTGATCATGTTTTTATAATTTCTTCATCTTTTAATACTAAATAATCTATCAAATTTAAGCTTTCATATTGTCTGTCTCCGAAAAAACAAAAGTCTGACTGAAAAGGTAGAATGCAATGTGTTCAGTGTCTTCACAATAATAATGATCTGCAAAGGACTGTTTTCTAACTTCATATCAATATATGACTTCTAAGACAAATTTCCTCTTTTCCATTTCAAAATAATTTCTGTACTTATATTTTCTTTACCTACATGTACAGACTGTCATTTAACTTTTGACTGTAATATATACACAGGTAAATGACATTCAGCTGGCCTTCTTCAATCCCGGGACTAATTTATTTGAGGGGAGACAGTGAAAATTGACAGGCGAGCTGGTGAAACACCTCTGGGTGGGACAGAACCTGTCAGGACAGACAAATGAAGCTCACCACAGGAAATGTATCAAATTCTGCAACCTCCTCAAACTCTCCACATAAACATGTATACCTATCACTACTTGATTTCATTAACTTAGTAAACTTATCCCTCCCAGTTCAATACTTTTGTTCATTAATTCCCATGGTCTTGTGCTTATTCTGTTTTTTTTTTAAGGGGTTGAGGATTTGGTTTCTCTTTCCGAGTCTGTTATATCAACTGGGCATGTCAGAGCAAAAAATGCAAACTGAAAATGGTTTGAAAATTAAATAAAAACTTAAGAAGCCCCCCCCCCCCCCTCAATTGGCTATGGAATGGAACTTCTAAATTAATTCTGAACAATATGTTCATGGCTAAGGTTAAAGTTTTTCTAGATAAGAGAAACTTGAAGGTCAAGGCACAAGGTCAATATAATAATGGTACACAAAGGAAGGTCATATCACAAAGAGTAAACATGTGAATTATGAAAGCCCAGCACCAAACCTTCAGAAGTTATGGGCAAAGTTTTTTTTTCAAATGTAAATCTACCTCAAGGTCATGAGACTCAGTGTTTGTAACCAATGAATATTCAAGCTTGTAGGTCAAAGTCAAGAAACATTGGTAACCAAAGAAAAATCTTGTCCCAATGGATTGAAATGTAAAATACAGATAAGCTCTTGCACCAACCATGCAGTATTTTTCAACTTTTTCTAAAGGTAAAATTACTTTAAAATTATGTACCTGCATTTTATGATGTTAAAATATGTTTACAAAATGTGTGCTTCAAATAATTCTTTTTATAAAATAATTAAAGGAAGCTTTCTGTTCGTAAGCAGTAAATAAAAACTCTGTTTTATCCATGCCAGTACCTCTCTCATAAATGAAATTAACAAACTATTATAACATTAGCCAATTTAATGTCCCCTACGGCAATACCAAAGCGTCAAAAAGCTAAGTCTATATTTGGATGCTATTATACTGCCAACAGTATTTCGGGAAAAAAGATGTTCATGTTTCAACTGAAGTTTAATAAATTAGTAAAATAGGAAATGAAAATTCAGTACAATATTTGCTGTCATGCATTTCCTCTAATTTGAATTCATTCAATATCAATAAATTCTTGCTTTTTCAAAGTTTGAACTTCATATCAACTTTTCTGCAAGGAAAGAGATGGTGCAAATTCTTATTTAGAAACTATACTATTTTATACTAAGTATATTTTGGCACACACTAATCTAGTATATTCTGGAAAAAAATAAGTGTCTTGCTCTGACAGCTATTTCATAGACTTTGCAATCTATTCCATAACAATCATATAGCTAACTGCTTAGTTTCAGCATCATGTAATTATTATCCATGAACTTGCTGACCTCTGACTTCTGGCCCCGCAGTGACCCGATAATGCGCTTCATGCAGGTTTGGCGCAGACGTAACATGCATGGTAAGCATTATTCCGGCTACGAGTCTAGTCTCGATATGTATTATAAATCTTCTAAATCATTCTTTCTTTTTGTAAATAAATAATGCGGACTGAGGGTTTGAAATAATTAATAAATCGGTCTATTACAGAATTTTTTTTTTTAAATAATTACACGGACGGTATTCAGCATCGTGTATCTACTATAAGGAAGAAACATTGTTTATGGGGAGTTAATTAATTTATTCATCATAATAATACCATATTGATAACAATAATTTTTACCTTTTTGTTCTTAGCACATGCATGGAAAAAAGCCAGATGTATTAAAACGGGTTGATACGCGTTTGATCGCGAGGTCCGTGAAAGCTTTTGTGTACAAAATTTGTAAACACGTGTCATTGCGATTTCCATGTTTCGTGAAAAAGAAAATGATCGGATGGCTAATTTTTCCTAATTTTCACTGACTTACCAAAAGATCTACCTGAACTTCATCATCAGCTTCTTTGTTTGCACCACGATTATTTTCAAAGTTGATTTTTTCCCCTTTTTTGAACAGATCTTGCTGCCCACTGTTCGCCATGGTGTTCTGTTTATTGTCGTACTTGAAGCCCGTGCGCACGCGTGATTTTCTTCCCGCCATATAAGAGGCGTAAAAGAGGATGATTTCAACGCAGTTCTATTATTATAGCTAAATACTATTTCATCTTTTGAGAGGTGTCCAGTGCATACTTGGGATACTTAAAAAAGCTTTTAAAATGTATGAAAATACAGATCATTGTTCTATTCAAATATTTTAACAGTTCACGGAAAATTATGTGTCCAGCACATCAAACTGTACTTCATATAGCTGCTTCAAGAGACGTGTGCCTATCATGGTTCAGTTGAACGATGACAATGCTATTGCTGTTCGAATTAGGGAGTGGGGTTGACGTGCAATAATAATAATCCACTGAGAATGAATAGAAAAACCTTCGACCCCTTGGTAACTTTGACCCCCCCTCTTTGTGGAAGAAGCTAAAAAAAAGCATTTTTTATCCTACTCTCTCTCTCTCTCTCTCTATTTTAAGCGTACACCTTTTCTAGAACCTACCTACCGATTCACAAAAATGCAGATGCTTCGTCACTATATTATAAATTTTCTAGTGGAAAACTGTAAGGTATAGATTTATATCTACTCCTTTGCAAATGAAAGAGGTAAGTGACGGTATTTGCAATTGGTATTTTTTTTAAATTATAGAAAAATAACAAAATTCAGTTGGTTTTTAAAAAATAATTTCGGTATAAACTTTTGATTTTGTTTGTGTGGTTGACATCAAGCAAGGTGCAAGCGTATATAACGAGGTGCATTTCATGCCGATTTAGTAATCTACCGGTATATCTTGTTGCAAATGTTATTTTGAGTTATTTGTAATTTTCATATAAACTGCACACAACTCGTTTAAATATTTCTAAGACGCTTAAGTGTTTTAAGTAAATTTTGACTAACTATAAATTGTTTATAATTGCTTTGTCTTCATGACTTTGTCTTCATCAGACATGAAATAATGGGGCAAAATAGAATATATATATCCAAAGACAAAAGTACCAATACACAATGTTTAAAAGATACATATATTTATATATAAGAAGTTTAAAACTAGGTAATTTACTCACAATACTTTATAAACATGTTACGTAAATCCCGTTGTGTGCCTCTTATGTATTTTCACTCAGTAGGAGATGGGTGATGCAATGTTTACGATGTCCTTATGTCCTACATTGAGGACATTAAGAGTTTGTTTATATACATGTACATTTTTTAGAAAAAACTCGTACATAAACATTTTTTATATTTAAACATTGTTTTAAATCATATGCATAATTTGTGTAATATGTATGTAAATTGAAGACATAAGAATGCTACGAAAGCCTATTAGGATCAATCTAAAGAGAAAAAAAAATTAAAAGGCGTTATAACGCTTTTTGAAAAGGCGTAATAACGCGAAAAAAGGCGTAACAACGCCTTTGAAAAGGCGTTATTACGCCTTTCCATTCCAAAAGGCGTTATTACGCCTTTTTAAAAGGCGTTATTACGCCTTTCTAAAAAACGTTATTACGCCTTTTACTTTCAGTATGACTAAACATATTTCCACAACGCATTATTACGTCTTTCTAAAAGGCGTTATTACGCCTTTCCAGAAGGCGTTAAAACGCCTTTTCAAAAGGCGTTATTATGCCTTTCCAAAACGCATTATACGCTTTTCTAAAAAGCGTTATTACACCTTTCCAAAAGGCGTTATTACGCCTTTTACTTTCAGTATGACTAAACATATTTAGCCAAACCGAAGGGAGGGGGGGGGCTGCGTTGCAGAAATCTTACCTTTGGGACATGAATTTCACAGTTAGATATAAGACGAATTTCTCCAAAAATAATTCAAACCGATAGCAATTAGATCTCCTGGAAAAAAGATTTTTTAAATGCGTCATATGTTTTTAATGTCGAATCAACTATGTCTTTCTTTAATACCAGACACACCTCTACCAAGTCATTGATTTCAATTGCTCATCATACTGATGCAAATAGTTTCCTGCTTTTTTCCAAGAAGAGAGAAAAATGTCTTCAAATGACAGGAATTTTAATACATGGCAAGGAAAGCTCCAAGATACATCTGCCTATATCCTAGATTTTCACAAGTAGAGTGTTGTCTTCTCTTAATACGAATGCAAACAGTTGTCAGTGAGATGTGCAGGAATATAGAGAATTGCATAAAGACGGTTTTAATTAAATCTTTAATATATTTATTAACATAAAATAACGCCTTTCCGTTTTCCTTTTCAAGTAGGCCAGTAGTACGAGTGCGAATGGGTACCCCCCTTCACACATACACACTTTTTGGGGAAAAGTCTCGCTACAATTTAGACATTATAATTAACTATTGGTTGCTTGGTTCCTGAACATTTTGTTGCAATATGTAAAACTGGCAAATTATTGCATTTAAATAAATTTTACCAAGAAGTCCCCCCACGAGTTTGTTCAGTAATGCGTTATAACGCCTTTTAAAAAGGTATTATCACGCCTTTTTAAAAGGCGTAATAACGCCTTTTGGAAAGGTGTAATAACGCCTTTTAAAAAGACGTAATAACGCCTTTTTGAATGGAAAGGGTTAAAACGCCTTTTGGAATGAAAAGGCGTAATAACGCCTTTTTCGCGTTATTACGCCTTTTCAAAAAGCGTTATAACGCCTTTTATTTATTTTTTTTCTTTAGATTGATCCTAATAGGCTTCCGTAGAATGCAAAACCTCAACAAGGAAATAAAGTACACACAGACTATATAGACTAGTATGTGTTTTATAAAGTACGCAGCAAATGCCAGCAATACCTAAAGTTCATCGAGTATGTTAATGCTATTCAAGCAGCACTATAGACATGTATAGTATTGATCTTTTGATCAAATGCAAAACTCAAAACCATTTACTGTTAAAATACAGGTAAAGAATACCAGTGACGTCAATAGGTGACTGGTTATTCTATATGCCATTCATGAACTTTGCCCGTTTAAATCGATTTAAAAAAACATTTTGAAACGTGCAATATCAAAGTGAATGATTATCATTTACTGTAAAAGTAATAACATTATATTATAGTACTATTGTTCACACGGAGTATCACGTTACTTGACTGTAATTTATTACACTTTTTTTGTGTATTTGAAAAAAAATTATTCAACTACCATGCTCTTAGATTTGAATTTACGAGACGACAGACACAAAAAAAAAGAAACAAAAAAGAACATGTTAATTTTTTCTATTTATTTACTTTGTATATACATTTTCCGAGCAAACTTAAAAACACGACAAAATCCATTCAACTTGTTATTCACATGTTCAATAGGTTAATCTAAAAGAAAAAAAAATATTTTAGGCTTATAACTTGCATACCACTCACACAGTGTAAAATTTTGTCAGATGTCTGTCGGTCTATCGGTAGGTCAAATTCCAAGGTCAAGGTCAAGAGTCAGAATCGTTTAATCTTGTCACAAGGAATACACGTTTGTAACATAAAAGTTCGATTTCAACCATTTAAAAACAAGGTGTGTTTGTGATACACTGATGCCCACTATGGCAGCTTATGACGAAGTTAAAAGTTTCTCAAATACAAATCAAAATTCTAGGGTCAAGGGCAAAAGATCAAACATGTTGTTATTCAAAGAAAGGACTTGTGTTAATACGGTGAACCAACCCCAATTATTCAAAAGTTATGTCCAAGGTTAAAGCTTGGATACTTTTTTATTTTTGCGAAAGTGGATGAAACTCCAGGTTTTAATATAAGTTATCTCCAAGGTCAAAGTTAGATTGTCAAAAATGTTTACACTCTAAAAGAGTCTTGCAAATGAATACACATATGATATAAAAAGCCATAGCTTCAATCGTTTAAAGTTATGTCAAGGTCAAAGCTTTTCAAAAGATTGTCAAACTCCAAGATAAAAGGGTTAAAATTGTTGAACATATCCAAAGAAGTGTCTTGTCACAAGAAGAATACCTGTCGAATATGAAGACCATAACAACAGTTAAATATTCACTGTTAAGGTTAGATTTTTTTAAAGTAGGTCAAAAATAGGTCAAAGATCAATGTCAAAGAGTAAAAAAAAAATGTTTGTTTACATGGGAAGTTCTGATCATAAGAAATATACATGTGAAATATGGTAGCCTTAGCTCCAAGCATTGAAAAAATGCCAAAGTTAAAGTTATTTAAGAGGTCTTTCTCAAAAATTAAGGTCAAAGGGTCAAATTTGTTGATATTTAATGAAAGTTCTTGTCACAAGTATACCTGTAGAATATAATGGTCTTAGAACTCTTGTCACAAGAAATATACCTTTGAAATATTAAAGCCTTAGTTCCAAATTTATGGCAAGCAAATGTTTTTTATCAAAAAAGGTTTTTTTAAAAGCCCTATAAAGAAGGTCAAGGTTAAAGTAGGTCAGTGTTAAAGGTCAAGGACAGAGGGTCAAAATCGTCGATATTCCAGGGACGCTCTTGTAACAAGAAATATCTTTATGAAGTATAAAAGCCTTGTTAATAATATGTTTGGCTAACAATTTGGTAAGTGGGCATCAACATAGTCAAAAGTTATGATGGTGCCCAAAGTTTTTCAAAGTTTTAACCAATCAAAAGTTATTTAAGTATCGATAATTTTTAAGTTTTGCGGTACTGTGAAATAGCTGGACAGACAGTCGCTAAACTGACGGACACAATATAAACTATATGCCCCTGAATCTTCAGTTACGTGAGAATAAAAAGTCATATGAGTAAATATGGCAAAGTCGCATGTTAACGTTACACATGTTTGAACATCAACGAAAACTATATTTTTATGATATAATCCGCATTTTAGACAAGCGTATTATTATTCAAAACTTAGTTTAGCTAATTAGAGAGATTTGCCCTTGATCGTTTTGGTGAAAAACAAGTGGAGTCATATACATTTGTCAAGTTATTTTTTATACAGTTGATGACATCTGCAAATGATGGTGTCATCAATTACCATGTTTGGAATTTCCTCCGTCTTTTCATATTTATAATAGGATTATGTAGAATTCCGACTTGTGTTAACCCCAGAACACGATGGATTCTGTTCCTAATTCCGTATGAAAGATGACCGATATCAAGCAAACTAAAGTCAAACAAATTCTGACTTGCAGGAAATGAGCAAAAACTTTGCTGTTATCAAAGGCAGTTTACCTTTGTAACCCACTAGACGGACATACCATCTTACCTCCATGTAACATGCCCTCCAGACATTTAATGATCTTTGTAACTATTTTGTTTGTGTTGGCGACTTTATAATGATTTCACTTTATATCAGTTCCCTTGCTATTGATCAACATACGGTACACGTACTTGTATATTTGCCACTTATAAAATGAGTATATTGAAATATACCTTGAAATATTAAAGCCTTATAACGACCATTTAAAATTTATGGCCAAGCTAAATGGTTTTTTAACATCATAATTATCTATACAAATGGAAAGGTCTTGACCTGTGAAATATAAAAGCCCTATAACCAATCATTCAAAAGACATGGTCAAGGTTTTGTATTCTTTGTGACAAGACCTTTCTTAAAGGTCAACCTTGGAGTTTGAGAGTTTTACAAAATATACCACACTTTAACCTTTGTCTTAACTTTTGAACAGTTGAGGGATGCTTCACATGTGTATTTATTGTAACAAGTAATATCTTTATGAAGTATAAAAGCCTTGTTAAAATCGTTCAAAAGTTTTGGCAGTTAGGTTTCATATTACACAAGTGTTGGTAAAGTGGGTACCAACACTTTTGAGTCAAATCATTATCAGGTAATTATAATTAGCAAAAAGTAATTGCTTTTAATATTTCACCGTTAAATAATTGTTCTACTTGGTATAAATTTGTAGGAATTATCAGAAAGATTTTTCAGAAAGCCATAACTCTAACCAATCAAAAGTATCGATGATTTTTAAGTTTTGCGGACAAACAAAGAAACAGCTTGGACAGTACTATTCAATATTTTTTTTCAAATGATTGCAGTGTATTTACAAACTATACATGAGTTTTTTATTCCGAAATAATGGCATAAACTCTATTACTTGAGCAGGCAAAGATAGATATTTAATAAAGCAAGAATTTTAGTCATATATTCGGACATATTCGAAACTGTATTCAAATCAGCTATAACGTTACACATATTAACAGGTTAATGACAAAATGTAGTTTGAATATCAATAAAAAATATTGTTTTATATAATTATTATTCAAAACTTAGTTTAGCTAAATAGAGAAATTTGCCCTTGATCGTTTTGGTGAAAAACAAGTGGAGTCATATACATTTGTCAAGTTATTTTTTTATACAGTTGATGACATCTGCACATGATGGTGTCATCAATTACCATGTTTGAATTCCATGTTTTCCTTCATATTTATATATATGGATTATGTAAGAACTGGCACGACTTGTGTTAACCCTAAAAGTTTCTTTACGATTTCATTCTGTTCCTGCAGATTCCGGATATCCCAAAGATGACCGACATCAAGCAAACAAAAGTCAAACAAATTCCGACTTGCAGGAAATGAGCAAAAACTTTGCTGTTATCAAAGGCAGTTTACCTTTGTAACCCACAAGACGTCGACAGAACTCATTCTACCTCCATGTAACATGCGGTCGCTACAGACATGTTAATGATCTTTGTAACTATTTTGTTTGTGTTAGCGACTTTAAAATGATTTCACTTTATATCAGTTCCCTTGCTATTGATCAACATATGGTACAGTAAGGTATATAAGTCATTGACCTTATAAAATGAGTATATTGAATTAGTATGATCCAAATATGAAGTCTCTATCTCTCAAAAGTTATGTGAAGGAAAAGTTTTGTCACAAAAACAGGCTCTCTGATAAACTATATACACTGTACAGCTTGTGGTATAACAAGCACAAACAGACAGGACAACAATATACGCCCTATATATCTATAAATAGATAATTTATATTCGTGTAATACCATGGTTGATCTTGCTGCTATTTTAACAAATAAAATAGACAATGTCCGGAATTTTTCAAAAACCAAAAGCAAAACTGAGTGTGCATCTTCTAGTTTTATCCTCGTGTATGTATCATATGAATATAATGACAGTGTCCATGTTTTGCTCTGGAAAATCCAAAATATACGTCAGATCAAAAAGTAAAATAGGAGGTCACAGACTGTGTTTAATTTAATCATCTTTTGAACAACCGGGCCCAGATCAAAAAGTAAAATTAGAGGTGCACAATGGCAATATGTAATAAAGATTCTGAGAAAGTTTCATTAAATTTCCTTCAGTGGTATGAAGACACAATGACTGATATTTTCAAAATCCTCCTTCAACTATCAGCTGTTTACCAAACAGACCTTGATTCAGTATTCATTTCAGTCTGCAGGTTCCCTTTTATTACATTCGCATAATTAATGAGCTGCCAGTGGCGAAATAAATCATGACCTAATTGAAATTTGTAATTCTTCATATAAGAATTTCATCTGGTGCCAGAAACTTGATGCGGTACCCCACAAGCGTAACAGACGGACGTGTCAGTACGGACATACCGATTACTATATACCCTCCCGCTTTTCAAGACGACTAAATTGATGTAAGTGCATGTAATGTGAATTTTTTAAAAGTCGTAATGAAATGTGAACGTTAGATTAATACCGGTATACCAGAAACCACGTCCATCCTTTGCTTTGCTGAGATTAATATTTTTTAACCTTTAACTTTGCAAAATTTCTCTTTTACATGAAGTCTGAATCATGCATGTAATCTTGAGCTCTTTCGTAAATTGTGACTTATTTTAATCGAAATTTATATATATTGAGCTTTAACTTATAAACGTTACACACAATGGCAGAGTATGTAATAAAGGACATCCCGATCACTACATGTATATACATAAGCTCACTTTTCAAACTACCTAGTTTAAAGTCCATTTAGAATGTTTATTCGTGTAATATCACTTCATACCAATTGTTAGTCCTTTGACTATATTCTGAATTTGACTAGTATTTTACACAATGAAAAGTTCAGAAACGTTTATTATCCTGCGTATGTTATCCAAATTTGGTAGAAATATTTTAACAATAAATCCAAATTATTTTATTTTTTAAATACCACGATTTTTTCAAAACTTATCCAGATTTTAAAAATGCAAAAATCGGGTGTGTATCATAGAAAGTGGTTAAATAATACTAAATAATGTCTGTAGTCATATTCTCTGTAAAATGAAGCAAAAACGAAAAACAAACGAGAAATCCAAATTTAAAATTGTTACATCGATTCGTATTCCAAATTATGACTTAATATTTTGCTTTGTTGAAAAGAAATAAGCTTGAGAAAATAGGTAGTCCTCGTTGAAAACGACAAAAGCGATGACGTTGTAGAACGTCACGGAGCAGTCGACTCGATGCAATTGTGTCTTTTACACAGGAAAAATCCTGAATAAACTCAAAAAATGTTGAAGGAATCAAAAAAATTGTCACAAATATAAATATACAAATAGTATAGACATTATTTGAGTGACTCTTTGTATCTTTTGAAGAAGCGTTTATCTGTAAAATAAAAAAAAAATCTTAACAAAAACATTAAAGAGTTTGAACGTCAAGGAAAGACATAGGCGCTTTAGAGTTGTTTACCCTATTATAACTGAAATTAAAATCCTAACAAAGGAAATTATACAACGAGAGCAATTTTAAAAATGAATTTCAAGTATAAGAAAAAAGATTTAATGATTGGGCATTGGATTATATGTGTATACTTTGTGAAATGTATAGAAATAGTATATTTGAGAAATTCTTGACACTATATTTTGACGTTACATTGCCGTTAAGGTAGGATTCTTCTCACATTTCTTGTATTTAAAAATTAATGAAATATTTACAGAATCAAACAATATTACTTGATGATATCAGTATTCAATTTGACCGTTTAAAGAGGCAGGTTCCCTTTTATTACATTAAGAATAATAAAAAATTACCTGCCAGTGGCCCCAATAAATCATGACCTAATTGAAATTTTTTCCCCAACATAACCTTTACTATAGTAAATGTTCATTGATAGGATGGTTGGACCCCCACTTTATAACCATAGTATAGTGATAGCAAGGATTGTAAGGAAAAAATGGAAGTGATAGTAATTTGGCTTTAAAAAAGTTAGCCAATACCCCCCCCCCCCCCCCCCCCCCCCCCCCTACGAAATAGGATTTTCGAGGGGCAACTTTTAATTTTCAGTTTTTTTTTTTTTTTTTTTTTTTTTTGCTTGTCAACTTTTTCAGGTAAGTAAAAAAAAAATTTTCTCAGGTTGACCCCCCCACTTTCGAAAACGATGCTACGTGCCTGGATCCCTACTTGTAATTCAAAAGATTGAATGTTTTTCATTTTGCATAAAAAGGTACTACCATATAGGGCCTATAAGATGATATTACCAAATTGACATGGACAATTTAAAATGGATATTTGCTAATCCGAATTTCCTCTACTTTTCTTAATTTTTTAGGATTTATTAGTTATTTTTATATGCTTCCTATATTTAACTTTTTCCAATTTTCACATATACATGTAGTAAAGTTGTCACATAAAGGTACAAAATGATACAAAAACTAAAAGTTTTGACCGTTTACTTAGAGAGAAATAACACTTTTTACAGATTTTTTGCTCAAATCTGTGCTTAGACTTTAAGCATTTAAAAGCCAACATATTTATATGTGTGAAAAATCTTATTTATTTGATATATTTTGAAACTTTAGTCCCTTATTATTAATTTTACTTACATTTGAAAATTTCGTCTACTCTTTGATTGCGTAAAAATTATAACTAAATTCAATGTTCTATAATAATTTTGAGAGGCAGAAAAGAAGATATTTTCAACTGCCACCATTCCGCCAAAAATATAGTCCCTGCTAGTTTTCAGTTTACCATTTCTATTTAAAGTTGTATAATTGTGATGAGGGAAGAAAAATATGGTCTTTAAAATCTCTTTAATACATCTAAATATATAAGGCATATCAACAAATGTTCTTTGAATATTCCATCTAGTCAGAAACCAGAGAAGAATCCTACCTTAAGGGTGCTCCGCGGGTACAAAACATATTGATTTTAAGATGAAGTAAATTGATTTCTGTTAAATCGAATAGAATTAAACATCACACATCAACAAAACGAATATTTTTACATATTGTATTATACTTATTTAAAATTTCTAGTGAGTAATATAATGAAGATTGACATCGTCCACGAACTTTTCGAACAACGTTAACCCTCGTATACCCAATCAATACGTATGGTTGGGGCGACATTGATCGCGTCAACAGTGAATGCTTACTCCTCCTAGGACACTTGATCCCACCTCTAGAATTCCGAGGGACCCGTGTTTATGCCGTCTTAATAGATTTGTAATTTTTGTAGATTTTTTTAAAAGATAAATCACTGTTCGTCAACTTAATCTTTAAAAAGTAAATTGCAGTGATATTTTGTTGATACATGTACATCGTAGATAGCTACCTTTCAAGCAATTCTTGCAGTAGTAAATCCCTCGAAATATTCAACTTGCACAAAAATATTTCATATTTATAATCCTGTATTATATCAAATTATTCTTTTCTTGGAAGTGATATTATTTTTCTTACACTCAGTCCTAAATCTATTGTTTTTTGTCGTTAACAGGAGCCTGGAATCTTTTATAATTGTCATTATGATGTAATGCTAATGGTGTTGGATTAGGTTGGGATCTATTTATGTCCCTGTATCTACGAAGTAAATGATCACAGAGTAATTCAACAGCGTGTTCGGATGATAAGACAGATGAGAGATTACAGACATGTATCACAAGATTCTAATGTCAAGGTCAGTCGGCAAATCATGACATCCCAGAAATACTAAAGTAAAAACCGGGAAGGGGGGGGGGATAGAGACAGGGATGTTACAGTAATTTATGGAGATAATACTATGGATATTAGGACGCATCAAAGTTCTTTTTTCTGTTACTTTTAATTCTTTTCTAAAGATAATTTGGGTCGATAATTTTATGGAAATTGCATTTTAATGAGAGAGACAGATAGACAGACAGCTGGTCAGACAGTTAGACAGACAAACAGACAGACAATCAGAGAGAGGTGTGAATTTCTTGACCGAATTCAAGGGACCTTCTTGTACACTTATCTGCGGTGATCAAGTGCAATAAAGCTAGGTAGGTTTTCAGTAGAGAATGATTTGTTAAGTATACACTGAGAAGGCAATTAGTTTCCTTTAATCACTCATTGCAACTTGTCATTTAGGATTGAAGCAAACATTTTGGAAGCGGGCCACACTGATAATGAATATAGTAGACAACTGAACCACGACAGATAAATAGAGGTGTACACAGTGACTGGAGTTCTCTCTGTCTCCGAAAAATATATGCTTCTTTATGTAGAAATATACAGCCTGTTGATGATACTGATTTCACACGTATACATCTTTATATAGATACAATGTATATTAAAGAAGTCATTCAGAGTGCATATATACAAAACAAAAACGAAATGTTTCAGGGTTTATCAAAGTACTAGTATACATGTAGGTGTTTTTCAGAATGTTGAAATAGAAATTGATGCTATTTTGTATAATATTTGACAGGACCCCAAAACATTGACCGAACATGACCCACCATGCCAACAATAAATGTCACAGAGCCCCCAACATTTGTATCTATATGGCAGTGTTTTAGAGCACCTGCCAACTGCTGCGACAGGGAACCGCTTTGTCCTAAATGATACATGTTTCATTTTGTTCATTTTGACCGTATGGCTTTCCTTTATATATGCTCTTTTTTGAAGTGGTATCATTTTGATTGAATTCATTTAGATTAGATCAATGTCCAATATATATTTTACTATATACTTTTTTCAAATAGACAAGAAAAGACTTACGTTCGAATATAATAATTAAATAAGTAAAGAAAAAGAAAACCCCAAAATGATTCATTTCAATGAACCTCAATAAAAGAATCTGTTCCTACCATGCACGGTTGCATATATAATTCCATTTTAATATGTTAAATACTGTATATAGAATTGCCCTGAAAAAAAAATGCGAAGTGACTGTGAAGATATATAGCCAATATTGATATGACAATGGTATTCCTTTTTTTTCATATAATGAAATTGCAATTTTTAAATATTTGGGTATCTCACAGTTTTCCCAAGCGAGAATCATCTATGCATGGTTGTGACGATGTTGCACGACTGTGTATCCTAGATTTATAAAATTTCAAGCAGCTATTAAAGTATCCACTTAATAAAATAATTACCGACTTTTTTCTATTTATCAAATAAAGCATATAGAGTTACCTTTCTTTCATTAAATGTGTATATCTTTTTATCCCAAGTTATCAATTGGCAAACGAAAGATTTCTCAAGTTAACTTTAAAATCTTTTTTTTCAAGTTTCCTGCAAGTTTGCAGTTATTTTTTAAAGAAATTTTATAGATAATGTCATATATACACAAGGGAGAAAAAATAATACAAAGCTACATAACTTCGTTGAAAATTTATGATAGTTCTCTAAAGATTTTAGTGACCTCTGCTCTCCCAATAGCTTCACCATAAACACTGATGAAATGTAATGAGAAACAGAAGTCATTCCATATTTAGGAAATATGACAAGGGTTTTTCGACTTTCCAGAACAAACGTTCCATGAGCCAAATTTTAACCCGAGAGGTATTTTGAAATTTAACATTTCTTAATAATGTTAAAGAAAGTCCACTATTTAAAAAAAATTCCCCATAAAAACAAATATTCAATATTTGTAGATTTTTTTTAAATAAACCCATGCGCGGATCTAGAGGGTGAAAGGACCCATCCCCAGCCCCGGGGGGGGGTGAGAGTTATTAAATACACATACTAAACAAAGTAAAAAGTGTCATTGGACTCTCCCCCCCCAAAAAAAAAAAACACAGACCACCTCAAATGTATGAAGCATAAGAAGTCAACCAACCTCACTCCACCCCACCCCCAACCCCCACCCCGAACTAGATTTTTCACGTTTTTTTTTTTCAATTTGGATGGAGCCACCCCACCTCCCTGGAAAAAAATTGCTAGCTCTGCGCCTGAAACCAACCACATACATGTATCTCTCGAGAAGTTTGCCTTTTCCGAGAGAGTTTACTCTATATATAATTGATACTTTGTATGAAGCAGTAAACCCTTAACCCCCCCCCCCCCCCAAGAAAAGGGGGGGGGCGTGGTAACAATGGAGCGTCCTTAGGTCTGTCACACTTAAAGATAGCCATCTCTTGTCAGCGAATCCCCTTATACCACTGAATGGAGCTTACGGAAACTTTCAGGATTTTTTTTATTACATAGTGGTATTGTGCATCTCATATTTTATGTTTGATTGGAAACATTCATGTATATTTGGGGTTTCTTACCAAAACATGGACACTGCTTTTTTCTATTATATTGGTATTGGGGATATTTATCTCTCATTTGCCACTCCTCCTATACCACTGGATGTAATTTGATGAGACTTTTGGAATCTTTCTTACTTTTTCCCATTGTGCACCTCCTAGTTTACGTTTCCACCGGACACATACGTACATTTACTGTATTTGTGGATAGATATAATATATAAAGAGGTTGTATATGATTTACCAGTTTCTTAATCCTTAAAACAAGTTTAGTTTATTTGGGGTTTCCTACAGAAAAACAATTGCAATATATATAAAATTATGAAAAAATTAATGCCAATAATACCTATTCACTTATAGATATAAACCAAAAGATTAAAACTGCTATCTTGCAATCAAAATTTTAATGGTCTTTCGGTTGTTGAATATTCTTGCTTAATACAAATTATAAATCTGTCGAGATGCAAATAGGCTATGTCCTGAAAATTAATGGGTTGATGGGTGGTAGTAAATGTGATTTAGAACATGACTGATCAAATATTTGTTTTTGACTATATCCCACAATCAGCGTATCAAATTTTAGAACATGACACTAAATTGAGGAGCCAAAGAAAAGTTTAAAATCTCTATTACCCCAAAATTTAAACAGTGTACAATGATAAGAAATTTAATCATTGTCTTAATCGAAGATTCGAGGATATATAGTCTTTGTCGTGTCCGTCCGTCTGTCTGTCTGTTTGTCCGCAAAACTTTAATCTTGCCCATAACTTTTGATTAAGTAGAACTATGACTTTCATATTTCACATGTATATTTCTTGTGACAAAACCTTTCTTTAGGTACCACCAAATTTGACCTTGTCCTTGGAGTTTGACACACTTTTACTAAAAAAATTCCAACTTTTACTTTGGCCATAACTTTTGAACAGTAAATACTAGGACTTTCATATCTCACATATTTATTTTTTGTGACAATTAAGACCTTTCACTGGATACCGGCAACTTTGACGTTTTGACCTTGAAGTTGTAATTTAACGTACATGTAAATGTACTTTAAAAAAACCCTTTAACCTCGGCCATAATTTTTGAACGGTTATGGCTAAGGTTTTCATACTTCACATTTGTTATCCTTGTGTCAAGACCTTTCTTTGGATACCAAGAACTTTGACCCTTTGACCTTAAAGTTTGACCTACTGTTTTAAAACAAACTTTGACCGTAACTTTTGAAGGGTTAGGGCTAGGGCTTTCATACTTCACATTATTATACCCCCGCTAAAATTGGAGGGTATATAATGGCACTATGTTACAAAGATTCCGTCCGTCCGTCTGTCTTTTACGCTTTGGGGTACCCATCTCTTATCCACAACTCCTCTCATACCACTTAATGAAATTTGGTGAAACTTGTCCGTCCGTCTAGCTGTCCGTCCGTCCGTCTGTCTGTCTTTTACGCTTTGGGGTACCAATCTCTTATCCGCAACTCCTCTCATACCACTTAATGAAATTTGATGAAACTTGCATAGAATCTTTATTACATATTGCCATTGTGCACCTATTTTACTTTTTGATCTGACACATTTTTGGGGTTTCCTACAACGAATCATGGACACTTCCATTATATTTATATGGGAGACGGGGTGTATCATTTAGTAAGCTCATTGCTCACAGTTAATTTACTTAATACACTGCTTGTGACAAATATATTGGATATCGAAAAAGGCTTGTAATTGGAATTTGTACTTTTCAAAAACTTTATCTTTGACCATAACTTTTGAACGGTTAAGGCTACGGCATTCATGCTTAACATATGTGATCCTTGTGACAAGAGCTTTCTTTAGAAAACAATAACTTTGATCCTTTGATCTTGACCCAGGAGTTTGACCAGTCTTTCTACCTTTCAAAAACTTATCTTTGGCCAAAACTTTTGAACAGGTGATGCTAAGACTTTCATATTTCATAATTGTATTTCATGTGAGAAGACGTTACTTTGGGTATACCAACATATTTAATTTGCATTTGAGAAAAGTTTCATCTTCGCTATGTTGCCATACGTGGGAATCAGTGTTTCACAAACACATCTTTATACCTCTCGCTTGAAAAGCGGGATTATTATAACAATGCAAAATTGACATGATCCTCACTTGTAAAAGTTCTCAGATTTGAAATACTGATATACAGGGTAGTTCAACATGATGAAATTTTACAGCTTTATTACATATAATATAATAATAATAAAATATATTTTGAAGAAAAAAAAATAATAATAAAATACCAAACTCATTTATACTGCAATGACCAGGTGGATAATAGCAAACAAGTACATGTAATCAAATTATTATTAATAATAATCATATTATTACAAAAAGTATATATATTTTGTTGGCCTGGTAACATAAGGTACCAAGGAGCGATGCCTATTGAGCAGGCTAGAAAAATGTAAATGTTAGGTATGATTATGATGACAAAGCCCATGTTAATATTATAGAAAGAATGGCAATGTCCATTTTTTCTACCAAAGTGAAATTTAACGGAAAAAATTAAAATTGGACAGAATCTTTATTACATAGATTGCCATTGTGCAAGTCTCCTTTTTACTTTTTATATATGACACATTGTGGATTGGGTTTCCCGGCCACAGCAAAACACGGACTTTATCATCAGTTATAACCATATGGGAGACGGGGGGTATCATTTAGTGAGTTCAATGCTCACAGTACCTCTAGGAATTATATATTTCTCTCTGTATTTCAATTAAATAGTTCGCCAATAGTTTGACTATCAGTGTTGTTAATTAAGGTGATGACGTAAACCCACCCCGTACATCGATGAAAACATATTATGCTTAGTCTAAATTGTGAAATGAACTTTTCCAATATCCGATGTAGACTGACTTGATGAAAAATATACCAAAATATTCACGTACATTATAGGTTTACAATTTATTAAATTACTCCGAATCGAGATATTTTTAATCACGATGCGACAAATTCTGCTAAAGTTGGGACAAGCATTGAATGATTACAAAATGTAAGCAACATTACCAGGTTGCTCTGGATCACGTATAAAATTAGTGAAATTGTTGGTCACCGCATTGTACAACCAATTTTATTATGATGATTTGATATATATGTATCTCACTGAACTCGAAATCAAAAGACCACAGTCTGAAACCGTCATTTGCTTCGTGTTAAACATTACTTGAAACGACATTGATGGCAAACTAAGACAAACTCAATGATTTAAGTTCCATTTTATTAAAGTAATAATAATAGTGATATACAAGTACCGTTATCACCAGCAGATAGTTTTATGTCTACCTGCAAATGCATATTCTATCTTCTAAAACGGTTCCACATGCTATTCGCAAATAAGTTGACGTTACAAGGATATCATATCCACGATCAGTCACGTTTAAAATCATTATTTTACAAATCCTATGGTCGATAAATGGGCAGTTTTCTAAAATAATGTGCTTAACAACGTTTTTAATCTTAGAAGGCTTTACAAGCCAATGGTTTTTGGTCCACTGCCTCTTGTATTAATAATGATAAATTAATAAAATTAAAGATAAACTAGAGGTACTCTGAGCAATGAGCTCACTAAATAATACCCCCCGCCTCCCATATGAATATAATGGCAGTATGCATATTTTGCTCTGGAAAATTCAAAATATATGTCAGATCAAAAAGTAAACTAGGAGGTGCACAATGGCAATACGTAATAAAGATTCTGTGAACGTTTCATTAAATTTCCTTTATATGAGAGGAGTTGCAAATACTAACTGTATGACGGAGGACAGACTGTACGGACAAACCGTTTATATACCCTTCCACTTTTCAAGCGGGGGGGGGGGGTATAAAAATATTTGTACATTAATATAACAAATACTAACTTCATGCAGAGACTGTAGCGTTTTGTTTTTATATCTTATTCTTAACCATTATGGTCAAAACTATAACACCATAGTTTCTGCATCTAAACTAATACAAGTACCTATCCCATAAACATCAAACTTTTAAAACAATAGAGGAATCACAGGGGAGTGAATGCCCCTTGTATTATTTATCTTCGCCACATTGTCATTGTCAATTGTTTACGATATATTTATCATGCAACCAGGAACAATAAAGATAAATCAATAGATTTTCTGTGCTATAACAATAGCCTTTATTATACCCCCCGCTTGAAAAGCTGGAGGGTATATAGTAATCAACACCCTTCCTCCGTCCGTCTGTTACGCTTGTAACAATATATCCTCTCATACCACTGAATGAAATTTGATGAAACTTTCACAGAATCTTTATTACATATTGCCATTGTGCACCTCCTATTTTACTTTTTGATCCGAACATATTTTGGGTTTTCCAGCCACAGGAAAACATGGACTTTTTCACCAGTTATAACCATATGGGAGGCGGGGGGTATCATTTAGTGAGCTCATCGCTCACAGTACCTCTAGTTTTCTATTATAACAATATGATATAAACAATGTACTTTATTTTAAAGGAATTGTAATGGGGGAAAAATCCTGAAATTGGTTTACTCAGTATTCCTGAAAATTTTAGGTTCATGAACTTAAAATCTCTGACGCGGATTATTTGACCTAATCCTTGAGCATAACTGTTTAACTTCACTTCGAAAATGAATATCTGCGAAAAAGTAGATACACGGGTTAATAACGCTGTTAAAGAGGAGAGTGCACACCGCAACCCTGATGACAATACTCAAAGATTTTTCAGCGAAACAAAACAGGTCTGCTTTGAACAAGAGCAACATGGCCGTGGCATTGGAAGGAAATGTCGTCAAGATGAACGTTAATGTCGAGGCAAACAACGTAATGGTCGTTCGTCTTGTTTCCAGAAGTCTGGTAGCGCTTGAGAAGCACACGGGGCTGTTTTGGTCGTAGTCTGGATAAACATCATTTCTCTGCGCTTGTTTCTTGTAATGTCGAATGATATGGATGATTCTTCCGTACATGGTTATAATAAACATGGTCACTGTGAATGCAAGAATGTTCAGTACTATATAATAAACCATAGGCACAATGGAGTCGACATAGCTATCAGATATGAAACAGAAGGTGGCATTTAGGCCCTCTATCCCAGTTGGTACAATACGGTGCCCAACAAATATGGCATGTGGCGATGCCACTGCTGTGGCGACGAGCAACAAGATAATGTGGTAGAAATTCATTTCCTTTTGTTCAATTTGCCACATAAAAGGGTAAAATACCTTGCGGTACCTCTCTATTGCTATCACGAAAAGGACAAGGTGGCAGAAGAGAATAAGAGACGACGACAAAAAAGCGCCCACTTTACACTGTACTTCAGACGGATGGTCGATCTCCCACAACAAAAGCCAGACCATTAAAGGAACGACAACCGTAACGTTAATTAATCCTAGAGAGGCAAGCCACATTGATACTAATCTGTACGCAGTTCTCTTAAAAGCTGTCCGAAAAATGTGCAGCATGATAGAATTTGCTGGTAATCCTAGCAGGAAGATGACTCCAAGAATCGCTATAGGTACAGCATTCCATTTGACTACTTCCAAGTTCAAGTCTGCCAAACCAGTGTTATTTGTGGGCGTAATGTGGTGCTCAAATATTGCAGCAAAACATTTAAGCATTTTTTTCTTTCTTATTTTCTAAACACATTAAAATATTTTTTATCCAAGATAGTCAATTTTGTCGTGAAAGTTGAGAGAAAATAATAAGTTTACGCGGATATTACAAATGTATCCGGTGTGACAGGAAGGATGCCCGGTAGTGAATAACAGATATCTGTGTAAAGTACGTAAAGACACGTCGTTTCAATCTTTAAATGACTTCCTCTTTACCTTTAGTACTTATGGGAGAGATGATCCTTTTTAGAATGCATATTACCAAATACGGTGAGAAAATGGAATTGGGTGAAATTTTCTAGGTAATCATATGTCATTTGAAAGAAAGTTGCAAAAAGAAATACTAAATGTGAGCACATGAAAGCGACTGCACACAGAGGGCATGATCGACCGACAGGGGATGCTCACTTCTCCATGGCACCTGATCCCACCTCTGATGTTTTCGAATTTCGAATCTGTTCTGCTCCCGATCTTATTATTGAAGTGGAGTTCTCTTCGTTTTCTCCATATTTTATTAATCAGAAATATATTGCGTCCTGTCGCTCTTTTCGTCTGCGTACAACGTGTTCTTCCATGGTCACTTTTAGTTCCAATAAATGAAGGAATGACCTGTTGATATCATTTCACGCTACAATCGGCTGATATAATACACTGTACCACAGATAATTGTATATTATAGCACTTGACATCAAGTGACCAGGGTTTGCCAGTTAATTGATTGTTAATAATTCATATATCGATCGTAGTCTGTTCATTTTGATAATCAAAAGACACACGCCCCAAGGTAATAATTGATAAACCGATCTGTTGATAAATGTGTAAATATATTTTATTGATGAAGTGAAAATGAAAACGAAGAGTCGGTGCTTCCTACATACTGTATGAGACCAGGAGTTGCATTTCTTTTTTTTCTGAAGTAATTCCCCTAATTCCTTTGATATGACGATGTCGTGACTTTATTTCATGCTAATCTACCTATCCTTTTCGCAAACTTCGGCACACGAGAACTTGTAGAAAACTAACTTTACGGTAATCATTTAGCACTAATCCCCGGAGATAAGTAATATCAAGCCATCCTCCTCATCTATCGAGTGACCAATCGATTGCTGACAACAGATTGCTTGTCGTAATCCGGCCAGTAATTGTCGTACTGGCCACTTGACGCCTGCGTCAGTCCGCCGTCCCTCCTCAGGGGGTAGGCCTTTTACGGTATGGGACCTTGTTTATCGATATGTAGTTAAGTTGCCTGTATATAATTGAAATAACCAATGCAATGTCCTTAAAGTTTTGGCCTTTGGTTTGCAGTAACCATCTAAAATGAACAGGTCTTTTTGTGTGTTAACGACTATTTGCCTGGTGCTGTTTACGATTTCAAATGCGCTGTGTAAGTAACGTTATTAAAAAAAAAACTCTCTTAAAGTTTAGCAGAATTTCAAAGTACCTCTGAAAAAAGCTATTTTTCCTCAAAATGCAATGCCATAGTAACTAAGACTTAAAAACTTTTTTTTCAAATTATAAAATCCTCTTTATTTCTTTTTTAGTCATCAAAAAGAGTATGTTTGACGACAGTCCACAAAGAACGCTAGATTATTTTTCAAAAAGAGGCTGGTGCTTTAACATGACCCCCGACTGCCCCCTCATGATCGGCCCGGGGGAGAAGGTGTTACTGTGTAATATGCCATACTATCGACGTGTCTGCTGTCGGTATTGTATGGAAAGCTGACGAAGATGACGGTAAGTCCACATGTATGTATTTTATCAGCTGGAGAACTGTAGCTCTCCGAAAAAATATATTGACAGACCGAAGAGCTACAGTGGTTTTTGTATATGATATATGTATATACAGTGCCACCCATTGAAAAAACTATATTTACTACTATATTTACACAAAAAGTTGCGCTTGGTTCTGAATTAATTCTTCCAAATTCTTCGGTCTGTCCATTTATTATTTCGGAGAGTTAAAGTTCTGAAGCTAGTATTTTTATTCACATTTATTCAGCACTACATCGATATCTTAAACTTTCCTGCATATATAATTTTTGGCGTCCGACATAATTTAGGATATTTTTTTTCGATTACACTTTCGCCAAATCATATATAGAAAACCGCTCCTTTTAATTTCTCCTATTGGATGTTTTAAAATGTACATATATCTTCTACAACAAAACACACATTCAATCAACAAAATATGAAGGTTTTTAAGAAGTCAATTGTAAATTTTTTTTTTTGCCTGAAAATCGCATATTTTGACCTATGTCATAATTTACATCACTATAGGCCCAATTTTTTGTTAATTCTTAAATACACATAATTTCAAACGATCGGGATTTAAGTCATAAAGAGATTTATACAAACAAATATTTTACTACCAATTTTGATACACCAGGTATGATTTTTTTCACCAGAAATTTCTGATGGTGGCATAAGAAAGTTACTTTATATTTCATTGATAATTTACCGAGATATTTTGTAGTTACTCCGGTATATAAATAAAGATTGAATTCATAGAGCATTGCACATTAATGTCTGTGTAGGCTTTCTTGAATTTCCATGATTTGACTTAGAGTACAATGCTCCTGATGTTGGAAGCATCAAGCATGTAAACTTAGGGGTAAAAGGTCCCCATTTATATGCATTGCCATGGATCGATCACTTGGGTCAAATAATTATGGTCAAGCTTTCGTGGTTTAAAAAATAACAAGAAATAAGGAAAATATTAATTCAGAAAAGTTAAAAAAGAATTATAATGAAGAAGTTTAACTACTATGTACATTGAATTTGCTTAAATGTTTAATACTTATTTTTTCAAACAAATTTTGTCAACCTTAATAATTTACAGCAGAAAAGGTTATCCATTCCAGAGCTAGACACATTCTCATAAAAGCATATTGGGAGGGGGTGATCCGGTCTGCAAGTTAATTAGTTAAGTGTAAAAGTCAAAAAGGAATCTCAAGGGGCACAACCAAAAATTTTAACTTTGGGGAGGGGCACTACCAAGTAAAATATTCCCTGACAACCAAAATAAAAATATCAGACTTAACATTGAGGGAGAGATCTCTCATGTTGAAAATTTTGAATTGACCGGTTGGCAGTAAATACGAAATTAACAACATGACAAATCCATTAAAAAAGATGTTTGCCGATAAATTATTTGGGGTGGAATTCGGACACGCCCCCTTCTGCTCACAACAGCCATGGCTAAGCTGCAACTTCTCTGTTGGTACAGGGAAATGACCTCATTTTCCATTTTGCTTTCAAAAACATATCAGGCATATTATTGACTATTTGATATCTATATTTTACAAGTTCTATTTGCTTTTTTTTTTAACTTTGTTTAAAAATATTCACTTTTTTCTTCCAGAATTAAGAATGAGCAAAATCAAGGATGGCATTTCAGCGCAGAAAATACTATTTTATATTATTGTATAAAATTCACAAAACAAACATTTGTATTTCTTTAGTTTTATTGTAAAACAGTAACAAATAAAACTTTTACAACCAAAAAAAAAATATTCAAACAAGTTTTTGCAATAAAAATGCGTGTATTCCTAAGGCAAACTGCAACACACGATTTTGCAAACTTCTAATAGCTATATTTGGCAAGTTTGTAACTTCTGAGCAAATCAGGTGGACAAATAGATGCGGATCACATCAAGGTTCTATCAACTGAATGACGGGGTTTCTCTTTTTGGGTGGGATCAGGGAACCCCAGTGATATGGGTCTTCTATGGACGGACTAAGAAAGTAAGGGGTGGGCAATACAAAAGCAAACTGCCAGTGTTGTCCAAACACAGACCGGAGTTTTCCTGTTAATTTCCGTGGATCTTTGACATCGATGTTATTTTCGATCTCAAACGCCGTATTGCCCTTCACAACCGATACGCCTGCATCTATAAAATGCATAAAACATAAAAATGTTAACCCAAGCAAACCGTACGCCATAATAATCATGATCCCGACCTGTGACAGTGTCGTGTTGGATCCTAAGATAGATCTCAGAAAAGAAAGAAGTGGTACGAGATCAAGATACGACATTTCGGGCCAATAAAACGTAAAGAGATATTTTGCACCGTGGTAAATGGTAAAGACACTAGTAATGCACGCGTAAAATAGGAACACAATGAAATATCGTAAGTTTTTAAGCCCCACACAGTTTCGTGCGAAGAAGCAGTGGTGGTCTCGCTTTAGGATACATTTTCCACAGAGTTTACAGTGGTGACAGCGAGGTGGGCGCCATCGTTCACAGGCAAGACACGGCGCCCACTGCCAGTAGGGATAGCGCGCTGCTTTAATGTGGGCGTCTATGATTGGAACTAGTTTATTTTGCTGCACTATCTCTGGTACCTGCAATTAAAAAAAAAATGAAGCTTTTGTCAATAATTGATAGATGCATGCCAGGAGCGGATTTAGGATTTTGCTCAAATGCAAAGAGCAATTTTTTTAAGGGGAGTGGGGTAGGGGGAGAATACTAGTACTCTTTAAATGATCATGGACGTAAAGAGAGGGGGTCCAGATTTAAAACATACTGACTTAGTTTCAGGATTGTTGAAAAGTGTATGAAGAGTTGAATGGGTAAACACAAATATATAGACAATTAGGAGATGGGTGAACATGACGAGAGATAAGCCCATAGCGCAACAAACATGAAGGTGAAAAATTAAATCTCAATTACATCAAAATTTTCCTTAATATTTCATCTAACATTAAAGTATACTTTATGTTAAATCTCTATACAACTTTCTGAGAGCTAGCCCTAACATCTAATGCAGTATCTTTCAACGGGAAATAGATTTGAATTAATAATGCATCCGTATCATGTACGGTGATTTTTTTTCTGATATATACTTATTAATTGTTGAGCTAGGGGTAACGAATAAAAGTCTGAAAATCAAGATTTTATTAAGGAATAATTAGCAAACTTGATACATGTATTGACAATTCAGATAGATTTTGTTATTCTATCAATAATTAGGACAATTATGACATGAACCAGATTCACAAGACTGATTAGCATGTAAGGAGATGGTCATTTTGCACATTAAAAGTTTTTGAAAAGTTATCTGCCCTTGATTAAAAGAAGAAAATTTTTGATTTCTTAAAATTTCTGCGGTAAATAATTCCTTTTATTTCATAATTTAATAAAGAGGGAGTTTATGCAAATTTTCACCAAAAGGTTTGTTTGAAATTCAAATTACTTTTCACAATATCTTATAAAAACATGCGCTGCCCATAGACTTCAATGTAAAATCCAATGTGAAATTAATTGAACAATAATCAAAATTTTGTAAGTTCCAGTGGTGGAGCATTTTTATTTGATAACATCTTCAAAATGCTACCTAACCATGAATAACAATATCGGACCATTCATTTATTAGGTACAAATATGGTCGTTATACATTGAATACCTTAAATGAAAGATTTATTTGCAAAACAATCACAAGGATGCACAAAGGCACATTATTATTTTTTTTGACCAATTACGAAGAAATCATAATCTATAACCCCTGCTTTAATGCTTGAATTATCAGCAACTACTACAGTGAAACTGAAACTTCAATTTTTGAACCCTATATTCACGGGGGGGGGGGGGGGGGGGGGGGGGGGTAATCCTTACTCTTTTTAAATGCAGTGTTAGATGGACAGTATAAAAGTCATCGTGTATTGATTTATTAGTTTTAACAACTTATTTGAATATAACATATAGAGAAAAAAAACAGCATTGTGTGAGTGCTGTTTTGAGATGCAGGAACATTGTACTAATTAGTGTGGCTTTCAGTTGTCATAATTAATTAATCGGCATGTATAGTTTTGCATACCGAGACGACTCATTGTCGTAAGCGAACCCCCCCCCCCCCCCCCCCCCCCATCTCCAACACTTGTAATTTACAAATAACATTAAAACATTATAATATCAACTAATTTTTGATATTCTTATTTGATTTTACGATAATACATTTGCTGTTTAAATAAATAAAGACAAAAAAACAAAAAAACAGACTACCTTGAATGGATAAGGCCCTAGGGCCAGTTTTTCCTGTGGATACCCTGAATCATTGAAGCTGGAGTCTGTCACATGGATAAACCACCAGTTGACGATTAACTGGTAAGCCAAAAAGGTCCCTATCACCTGATGTATGTAGGCGGTTTCTGGATAGAGATGTGGAAAAGCTATGAAACACCCCACACAATACATGAACGTTAGTTCCACAAATAAAAAATAAGGCATCCATTGATGAAGAAAATATGGATTAAAAATCTCCCATAACCCGAGGCTGGAGTCGGAGGCCTTTGAATGGTGTCCTTGGGTGTAGCCGTTCTGAGAGCAAGACGATTTTGTCGAGTTGTTACTTATATGATACTGCGCAGCCATTTCTTTTTCGTCTTGAATATTTATAACATAAGCCATGCCAAACCGCTTAGTTGACGTTTGTGTTTTAGTAGAGTAATTAATTGTTCATATCATAACTGGTCACATACCATTGCCAAATATTCCAGATTGAGGTAGTTTGAACTTTAAAAGATGATCAAAACTTAATCTGAGCACGGTGATGAACATGATATCCATTGAGCCACAATAGACTTGGGGGACCGAAGAGATCCCCTTTCCGCTGCAGTATCACGGTTATTCGACATCAAGTTTTTGTCGACCCCGTGTTCGTGTCAACCTTCCATCATATCCAAACCTGAAACCTTAAATTAACAGCTGACACCAGGTATTTTTACACGTGCTTGAACTTGTAATCAACAGGTATCAGATCCTGCTCTTGTGAATATTTAATTCAAACAAGCCGTTTTAATAGTTCAATCTTATATTCCAATAGATTTAAACGATTCACTGGTCATGATCTATGTTTTAACTTCTAACCTTTCCAAAATTTTAATTTATAGCAGTGCGACACGTGAAAAAAATATTTTGTACACAGTATCTCCGAATCCCTTTCGAATCACCAGATTTCTATCTACTCATTTTGACATGTATTGCTATGCTCTGGCATTTAGACGTATATTCTTTTGTAATCATTCAGGTATTTTGTCAATATTTAGTCTGTAATTAGTGGTAATTGTGACATCTTTCACAACTTCGCCCAGTGGACAATGCTCCACCAACTGCAGCAGTCAAAATAAGCTTCAACAAGTACAAAGGCCCGTTACTTAAGGGAATTTTAAATGTATACATCATTGTACACCAAAGCTCAATTGTTTCAGATTGCAGTCGTACATGATATGATCTAGCAAACGACAGAACCTATATCTGGGTTATAGGATCAAGTTAATCTACACACCTTTATCCCCCTTATTATTTTTAAATGAAAAACAGTAAACCTACAGATGATTTTTGCTTACATTTGTTTTGTCATTAGTTCTTTATTGGCCTACTTTCTGAATAAATGAATAAGACCTAAATTAGCTGTATTTATGGGGAAAATACAGTTAAACCGCAATCCTATTCCAATATTATTCAGCAAGTATCTAAAC
Organism: Saccostrea cuccullata; assembly: GCF_032062105.1. Lineage (NCBI taxonomy): Eukaryota > Metazoa > Mollusca > Bivalvia > Ostreida > Ostreidae > Saccostrea > Saccostrea cuccullata. Next base: position 106,638 of record NW_026930434.1, on the reverse strand, counting down.
AATACGTTGCATGTGCCTACATGCGTAAATTTCTCTGTCAAGCAGCCTAAAAGTAGAAGGAACCTTATAATAAAACTGAACATATCAAACAAAATCTTCCATACCCCCTACATCCACATTTACCAAGCACATAGTATCGGGGAGGGGGATGGTCAAGGTCCCCCACTTTTTCCAGACATATGACTTTTTTTGTATATTTTACTACAGAAAAAGGTCATTGAAAGTCCGCCCCCACACCTTCTGTTCTAGTAGAGTCAAATAATGGAAATTTAGTGTTTTTCACAAGTAACAGCTTTTTAAAAAGCTTGCCTGACTACATCAATTTATCTGCATGAAGAGTGATAACCCTTTTGAGCAATACTTTGTGGGTTTCAAAATATCCTAACTTTATATTTTGAGAACCTTATGTAATTGAAATCTTGATTTTACTGAACTTGTAGAAGAATCATCTCTACACTGCATACTAAAGAACTTTGTAGTTGAAGGGGGGGGATCTGCAAGTGGAGTGATCTGCCCTTGGATCTAAATTGATTTCAAACTACATTGTAACACCTATTATAAAACCTGTTATCAAATCACGCATTGTGAACATTTTAAAAGATGGATATAATTAAAAACACATTTTGTTGGAGTGTATTTTCTCCTCTGAAGTAAACAGTAGTAATGTGTGTTCATTATTTTTTTCTTAAAAGGGGAGGGGGATGACACTATCATATAATACATGATATATTGAGAATGAAATAAATAAATTTAATAGTTAGCTTTGTAGAAAGAAATATCCAAGATTATTCACTACTTTCTTATTTATCGTGTGCATCTGAACAAAGACATATAATAGATCGTGCATCTGGAGACGATGGCTTGAACTGCGTTGTTTATAATTATTGGACTCGTCCATTTATGGAATAAACCAACCGCGGGATCGGTAAACAAATTAGAAACATCATTTCTTTAGTGTTACGTGTATATATATACCATGTATACTGATGTATACGATATGTTGTTTTAAAGAATGGTGTAAAACTTGTAGATAGAATTTCTGAAGCATTAGAAGGAAGTTAAAAGGACAAACTTTATTTAATTCCATGGAAGTTAGCACACCCATTCATACAATAGAACAATCCAAGGAAAAGGCGCGAAGATAGCTTACTAGTGACATTTGGCGCGAAAAGAGCGATTCACCCCTTTAGTAGAATATAAATGGACTGATCCAGTAGTATAGAAATGCAGAAAAAAAGGATACACGGACATGTTGAAACGGCAAATCATATGGAATAATCTGTTTCATGCAAAAAAAATTAAAGGAAGTAAACACTGCAGTATTTCGCATCAGTAATATCTTTCTTTTTTCTGAAAACTGTTTCTTTTAAAATGCAGGTAAAGAATTCCATTGTAAATCAGCTTGCACAAAATCTAGCTCTTTAGATATGGCCGCACATTTTCGGATCTTGTAAATATCAATCCTTATACTGCCTGACGCCGTGACGTCAGGCAATAAGAAAATTTCGTTTCGACCCCCCCCCCCCTCCAACACACACTAAATAGGATTCGCGAGTTTGGAAGTAGTACAACTTTTCTGATCTGTTTTTTTAAATGATGCTACGTCACTGTTTACACAAATAAACCCTCTCTATCTTTGAGTGTAGGCTTACTGCTTTGAAATAATACACCTTTACCGAGTTCTGAAACTTGACAAAGGGATCAGATTACTACGACTAACTAGAATCTACAGAACTGTCAAAGGACCCTCTTCACACCAAGGCTTCAAACAAGACAATTAAGATATACACACTGTTACAAGAGGCATGGAAGAAACTTAAATTAATTATAATTTAATTTTTAAAAATCACAATATTCTATCTATCACATCAACATCAATTAAAAGAATCACAATTATAATACAAACAGGTTTTTAACATTGCACTTGTAACAAATTATGTAAATAATTACGATCCAAACGTACCATACATGTAACTCTGAATCTCAATCATTGTACAAATGTGTCAACTATATTTCCATTTCTTTTCTTTTTTTTATTAACTCTAAATATACATGCCAGATGTTACACTGAACAGCAAACTGACCTGTGGGTCTTGGACCATTTCAAGGTAAGTTATTCCAAATTCTAGTATTAAAAAAAAAAATAAAATAAATTTTAAAAAAAAGATGTGTTTGTGAAAGACTGATGCCCCTGTATGGCAATATAATGAAGATTAAACTTTTCTTAAATGCAAATTCAATATGTTGGTACCCAAAGTAAGGTCTTCTTAAAAAAAAAAATACAATTGTGAATTATGAAAGCCCCTAGCAACACCTGTTCAAAAGTTATGGTCAATAATAAGTTTTTGTACAAGGTAGGTCAAACTCCATGGTCAAGTTGTTGGTTTTTAAAGAAAGGTCTTGTTATAAGGGTTACATATTTGAAGTATGAAAGCCTTAGTCCTAACCCTTCAAAAGTTATGGCCAAGATTAAAGTTTTTAAAAAGTAGGTCAAACTCCAAGGTCAAAGGGTCAAGGTTGTTGGTATCCAATGAAAGGTCTTATCACATGGATTACATATGTGAAGTATTAAAGCCCTAGTCCTTACCCTTCAAATGTTATAGTCAAGGTTTGTTTTTTAAAAGTAGGTCAACTCCAAGGTCAAAGGGTCAAAATTGTTGGTATCCAATGGAAGGTCTTATCACAAACAATACATATGAAGTATGAAAGTCCTTGTATTTACTGTTCAAAAGTTATGGCCAAGGTTAATCTGTTTTAAAAGTATGTTAATCCCCAAGGTCAAAGTTGTTTGTATCCAATGGAAGGGCTTATCACAAAGAATACATATACAGAGTATAAAAGTCCTTGTATCTACTGTTCAAAAGTTATGACCAAAGTTACAGTTTGGAATTTTTGTGTAAAAGTAAAGTGTGTCAAACTCCAAGGTCAAGATCAAATGGTCAAATTTGGTGGAACTCAAAGAAAGGTCTTGTCACAAGGAATTGATATTCATAGCTCCTCTTAATGAAAAGTTATGGGGAAGGTTAAAGTTTCTGCAGATAGAAAGACAGAAAGATTGACACAACAAAAACTTTATACCCCTGAATCTTCAATTACAAGGGCATAATTTTTTTTACAATACCTTATTGTAGAGTGTAGAATCATTAGAACAAAATTTATCTTAACAATCATGGAATGCTTACATTTGAAAACATATAAAAAAAATTAAGCTTTTTGCTGGTATACTAGAGCCTAGCTCATACTTACAACTACAAATAAACATCAGAAATTCAATGGCATACAAATGCTTCTTTAAAGCCAGGAATTTCTTCCTCAAAATAACACCATGCACAGACAATGGATTTCAGTCATAAAAAAAACATTCTGAACACAAATAATATTTCTAGAAAATTTCTAAGAAAAGCTTTAGGCTTTATGAGAGTGTTGCAAATTTTACATTGCTTCTATTTATAGTAACTGAATTTTTTTTCCTGGACCTGCATCATATTTTAAAACCCTATAGCTCACTTTTCTTTAATATCTATTTGAATAAACTGTTACTGGTAATATGAATGAGCCAATTACCAAAGGTTGTTAAGTGTTACATGCATTAATGATCAAACACGAAATTGAGTAATAAAATTCTTAGTTCAACAGTGTACTACAAGTATTACTTGGTAGATAATAGACGATAAAAGAAAGAAAAAAATGTATACAAATATATGACTAGAAAAAAAGAGTTAGACATTTTACATAAATGAGAAATAAGAGCAGAATGATGCATTCATAAATGTAATAAGACAATGAACATGAAAACAGAAATTCATACAGTTGGAAATGTTCTTAGATTGCCTCATACTGTGACATAATACATATACAGTTTAACTTGGGTATCTCAACAACCAATATCTTGAAAACCATGAATATGCTGAATATATTTATAAGTCCCAACCACTTATTCTTTACAAGTATTTTACCCCCCACCCCCCAACAATATCTTGAATTCAATTTTTTTCCTTGGTCCCATTGAGTTTGAGATAACAAAGTTTGACTGTTAATGAACTCTTGCTTTAAACATTTGGTTTCAATATATGCAATAATAATTTACACAATAGCATGATTTTAGTAAATTACACATAGACACAATAAATACATCCACTATTTCAAATACATGTACATGTACTTATTATTTTTAATTATACCTTCACACATAAGGAAAAGTATCTTGCAACCTGATATACACTTAGCATTTTCAAATCAGCACTTCTATGATCAAAGAATAAAAATGTTTAACATTCATAGTCCCTGAAAATGTTCAATTGTTCTATTCTCAGTCAGTTATATCACTTCTTAGATTTCAGCAGGGTTCCTTCATGATATAATAAAAGAAGATTTCTCCTGCTTTGTTTATGGTCAAGTCTTTACTTTCACTTTCCCTGACTCTCAGAATGGAGTTTTGGCAGTCACATTGATCATGTCAGAAGCTCTGAAATTTACAACAAATTTATAAAGTAAAAACAGTTATGCTTTTAATTTTATGGTGAAAAAAATTAGTAAATAATTAGTACACAAAAATAAAAAGTTCATTTAAAGTACCTGTATATATTTAAAAGTAAAGTTCAATCAAGTGCAATAACTCAAAAACTTTTTAAACATTTTATTTTAAGAGCTGGAGGGAAAGGGGAGAGGGGGGTTAATTATGCATCCTGGTGCAAATATCTATAAGTATGTGAAAAGGTACACATATACGTATATACCTAGTACACGTGCAATTGATACACCTAGTAATCGTGTCTAAATACTAATCACATATTTAATCAATACCGTATAAGCAGAATTTTTAGAGAGGATTTATTTTTGGCATTATTAGCGAGGTTCCCAAGATCGCTTAAATTGAATATCGCTAAAAATTAATTGCGCTTTATATCTAATATATTCTTTGGTGAGCTTTTTAAAATTGCTAAAATTATATATCGCTAAAAATAAAATACCAATTTTCAAGGGCAAATCGCTAAATTTGCGTCTCGTTAAAATTTGAACTTATAATGGACTATTACTCTTAACTACTAAATTTTCCAATTTTTGAATATTTTTTATGTTTAGAGTCAAAGGATCCAGAATTCTTTTTTTTTTTTCTTTTCCTTTTTTGGGGGTAAAATATTATTATTATTTTTTTTATTTTGTAATTATTAAATACTTATTACATGTTTTAAATGTTACATGATGAAATGTTTTACAGCAGAAGCTTTCAAATTTGTGAGTAAAACAATTCTTTTATTTAAAGCTTTTTAATCTTTGAAAACAAATTAGTATTAGAAGCATGTAAAGGTGTTAATAATTATCAATATTTAAGCAAAAATACAAACTTACAAATGTGTAAAACAAAGCTAGTGCATGTATATACATGTAATAAAAAAAAACCCAGTAAACTAAAAATCCCCAAACTAGGAAGCATATATAAACTATCTTCCACAAAAACTTACAGAAGTTTTTAATACCAATAACTGCTTCATCATCATCAAATCTACAAATTTTTAAGAGAACTTAAAAATAATTTTCTGTTCTATAAAGTAATAAAATGTGTGTGCATGAAAACAATGCGTAATAACAGCTTTCAAAGAGAACTCAATGAACATGTGTCAATTGTAGGTACACCATGATACAAAAAAGTTATGCATAGCACTTCATTATTGGTTCAACATGGTAGGATTTTTTTTTTCAAATCCTGGATATTAAAATTCCATCTGAAACACACCAAAATCAAGCTTCCATAGAGTATATGGAAGTTTTCATATATAGATTCCTGACCCAAACACAGGGACATCTTATTTTGCTATAAGTTCTCTGGTACACATACATAAAAATATTTGATGTGCAATCTGCAGAAATCATATTTTTGTTCGAAAAGTTAATTCATTTAATTTAGTGGTATTATCCCTGTTTCCAAGAACTGCATAATCTTCCACCTCATCATGCCAAACATCATTTTGTTAAATGTTAGTAAAACAATTTTGACAGATGATGAATAATATAGAACACATGTAAAATAAAAAAAAAATTCCTTTACTTTTGTATTTTTTTAAATGATGAGTGCATCCTCACAATCTTTCTGACAAAAATTCTCACATCCTTATGTAAAATAAAGTTAAAAAAAAAGAAAACCCAGAGACATGGGAGCTGCCTTCCAGTGCTAACCACAGTTCATACTCTGTGTGGTAAAGTAACTCCCATAAAGATGTAGATTATTCTAGCTCACACATCTGGATATTTAACTCATAATAATGGCCATCATGAAAATTATTTAAATTTCCATGAGAATACAAGAAAAAGAGAAATTTTAACCAGCATTTTTATATTGTGATGAATGCACTGATTTCAGTCAACCAATTCAAAAGAAGTTCCATGCAACCCTCATCATTTATGTTTGATAGTTTAATTCAGCTCAGTCCTCAAACCATGCACTCTAAGAGAGGCTAAAATCAAAATTCCAAACCCTTGTGTACATAACATGAGACAGCCAAATCGGGTCAATCATACAAAGAAAAGAAGTAGGAGTTGTGAAGACAAGAAAGCGTTCCTATTATATTATTTTTACTATCTCTGGATCAAACTGTATATAAAGGAGACTGAAATTACTAATGCAAATGTATAAATGGAAGAGTTCAAGACATAACTAGAACTGTCCAAACGGGACAAAATACCCCCCGCTGGGTTTTTCAGAAGTGCTAAATCATGAATATTTTATGGATCTAAGAGAAGATTTAAATCATTTTTAGTGCAAATGTAATTGCTCATTACATTTTTTATAAATGAAATGAAGGCGCAGCCTAATAAAAGAAAATAGACTTAATATACATCGTCAGAAACCCATGGGTGATTTCGTCTTTTCTTATCACCCGTGGGCAAACTCGCCGAAAAATCGTCGTATGTAATTAAATATGCATGGGTCATTTGATTGGCTGCTTCACAGAGTCGCGATGCCAAACAATGAATTACAGTTCACATTACATATGCATGTTCTGCATTGCAAAAACATGAAAAACTCATTCCGTAGTTAACACAGCTGATAAATCCACTCACCAGTGCATTTTGCAGCTAAAAAGAGGTACCCCGATATAATGTCTGATGGATATTAATGTTAGTGACCTGTACAAATTGACTTTCATTGTTTTAAATCAAACTTCGCACGTTTCAACGAGCGTCAAAATATTTACCATAAATAGCAAAGTAATAAACGTATTTTTCAAAATTGACGAGTTACATCTTTCTGATTGGTTGACTAAAAACAACAAATTGGCATATTTTACGGCGATATTTCAGCTACCGGTAGTTTGCCCACGGGTGATAAATAAAGATGAGATCATCCATGGGTTTCTGACGATGCTAAATTTATGGACCAGACACGAATTATGAACTTTTTGTCAGTGACCTTGAACTTGCATAAATGACCTTGGTTCAAAGTCATGACACAACCTCAGGTCATAAGCAATGTTTGTGTGAAGTAGTAGATTCAAGTTTTTCCATAATAAAGAAAGATATGGACTGGACACAAATTATAAAATTTTTCTTCCAGTGACCTTGAACTTCCCCAAATGACCTTGACCCAAGGTCATGACATATCCTTAGGTCAGGAGGAATCTTTGTGTGAAATGAGAACCCACCAAGTTTATCCATAAGAAAGATATGGACCGGACACAAATTCTGAAATTTTTCTTCCAGTGACCTTGAACTTCCCCAAATGACCTTGGGTCAAGGTCATGACACATCCTTAGGTCAGGAGCAATCTTTGTGTGAAATTAGAACCTACCAAGTTTATCCATAAGAAAGATATGGACCAGACACGAATTATGAAATTTTTCCTCCAGTGACCTTGAACTTCCCCAAATGACCTTGGTTCAAGGTCATGACAGACCCTTAGGTCAGGAGGAATCTTTGTGTGAAATGACAACCTACCAAGTTTATCCATAAGAAAGATATGGACCGGACACAAAGTCAGAAATTTTTCTTCCAGTGACCTTGAACTTCCCCAAATGACCTTGGGTCAAGGTCATGTCACACCCTTAGGTTATAAACAATCTTTGTGTGAAATTAGAAGCTACCAAGTTTATCCATAAGAAAAATATGGACCGGACACGAATTATGAATTTTTTCTTCCAGTGACCTTGAACTTCCCCACATGACCTTGGGTCAAGGTTATGACACATCCTTAGTTCATGCCAATCTTTGTGTGAAATTAGAATCTACCAAGTTTATCCATAAGAAAGATATGGACCAGACACGAATTATGAATTTTTTCTTCCAGTGACCTTGAACTTCCTCAAATGACCTTGGGTCAAGGTCATGACACACCCTTAGGTCATGGGCAATCTTTGTGTGAAGTAGTAGATTCTAATGTTCCTCTGTAAGAAAGATATGGACCGGACACATTTGCACAGCTAGACAGACGAACGGACAGACAAGGTGATTCCTATATAACCCCCCCCCAACTTCTTTTGCGGGGGGTATAATTATAACTTATACCAGTGTTGTTTGAACGTTTGCCCAACCTTCTCTACCCTCTCCAAAAGTCTTCAGACTGAATTTAACATGTTGATGAGATTTACATTACATGAACACTTGTTTGATATGACAGATATTTTTAGCTCATTTGTGCATTGACCCAAATTTTTAAGCTAAATGATTTTATTTGTATTGTCAGCAGCACAGCTCAAGAGTAAAAACTCTTTGAATGTGTGACATATACTGTAAGTTCTCATACTTTGGAAAAAAAATTACGAAGTGAAAACTGGAATGCTGAAAGCATGTGCATCTGAGTGGCAAAGTAAACAGATCTATAGTAATGAACAAGGCCAGTTGACTAAAAGGGCAATGATATGTAATGGTTCATGTATGTGTGACTGAATAAGAATGTGTGTGTCATTTGCATGCATTTTATACAAATGTAATTTCAGCTCTTTTTCCCACTTCTTCTCAGGGATTGCTTTATATATGGAGGCCATAACACCACAAAAGGGTCAGACTAGCAGCTAATGACTTGCCTTTATACACAGATAACTAGCAGTTATAAGGACTTGCCTCAGTGTCAAAACTGTCAACAGGAAGGGCTACACTGTGAGCAAAGTTACACTCTGTTTCAATTCATGATAACAAGACATGTTGGCAATTGAAAGTTTATGTGCATTTTAATGTACTTATATCAATACAAGTACTTACTCGAAACAAAAAATACTACATTAAATACATTACAATGATGAAAAGTTGCTGTTTATATAATTGTTAAAAATGAAAGAAATGAAGGTACCGGTAATTTTAAAACATAAAACAGAAATTCTGAGATGCAATAACATATTACTGAAACTGAGTATTATACATGTAAAGGTAGGAATACAGACCCATAAGAAGTTACTTTTTTCCTGGATGTTATACTTACTTTTTACCATACTTAATGTGAATAATGAGGAAAATGACACCCAGGAGCACACACAAACATCCGGTCACAATGTAGGCTATTCCAAGAAAGGGGTTCTTCCCTCCAAGCCATGAGGTGTTGGTTAAAATGATGGATTTCTTCCCATCAAAGGAGGACACGGGATAAGCTGAAAAGAGAGGTCCAACATTTCGTTTCTACCAGTGTACTGTACAGATTTAAGTGATGAATATTTCAAAAAGATGGAGAGCAATACAATATACACCATGGTGGAGAAAATGTAGCAAAATTGCATTAATATACCGGTAATAAAAATTACACAGCAGATCCATTCATTTCTCATTAATCCTGTAGCAATTTTGACTAATTCAACCAAATAAACATATATAAAATAAAAATTAGTGTTGATCATTGTACCATATGCTATTTGAAGTTTGTAGTTTCCTTTCGGTAGACCAGTTTTAAATGTGCCATCGTGGTTGATTTTTCGGTAGAGTTTGCGGAAGTTAGGAAGAGCAGCTGTCCTCATCCACACAATGAGATCCTCATTGATGTAGCCATTGTTGTTTGGTTCAGAGCTCAAGTTGTAAACATTCTTATCATTCCAGTTTGGTGGATTAGTAAACCCTTCCCAGCCTACAGATAAAATTTATTTAAACTTTAAAAACACAAAATAAATACTGTACATACAATAAGTCTTGAATTCACATGAACCTAACCATATGTTTATACAAATACATGATTAAACTGACAGTGTTTATGGACATTTTACTATAAAATCAAAACTCTATAATGATATAATCTACATTTGCCTACTGCTGTGTGTATATGAATACTGAAGTTTAAGACCAAACATTAACGTCCCAAAATTCAACATTTATACAAGATTGCTTCACTGTAAATGTAGGTCATATCAAGCTTCTGAAACATATCTGGTAGTAATAACATGCAATCAATGCAAGTTCAGTCATCACAGGGCTAAGAATAACTTGGGAAAGAACCAGCTCTTAAGATTTTTAACTTGTTTCACTTCCCTAAAAAATGTAGGTTAGGTTCAGTATCTGAAGCAAATACATGTATGTATAGTATATTCCTTGTTGAATCATCCATGCAAGTCTGGACTTACATTTACTTAAGAATTGCTCATAAAATTTAAGCCTGCTCACTCATCCAACAAATATAGGTCAGATCCCGCATCTGAAGCATGTCTGGTAGTTTGCATCCCAATTAATACATGCTCCTAAAACTGAGACAGGATGCCAATGCTAACACTGATATAAGGGGTATAGCATGAGCTCGTCTCAGCAAGGTGAGCTAAACAGTATGCGAGTTCTTACAGTGAACATGATATATGTGATTTCTGACATTGAACCATGATAAGCGCGTGTTCTGACAGTGAACCATGAATTATGGACAGGAACACAAGGATAACAGCGACACACTAAAATTTGGGGTACTATACGAGTTTTATGCAGATTTTTATCACTTACTTGCAGGGTTGTTAAATTTGTCCTGTTTATCTGAGAACCAAGCAATTCCTGTTGCTATAAGACTGATATTCTCATTACCATTGAACTCTATGCTGATGGAGTCTGGAAAATAAAAACGTAAATTCTTAAATATACAGACCATCAATAAAGACATAAACAAATCTTATCGTTTTAAATATTTACCGGATAATAAAGTATTTATTCTCTTTCAACAATTACATACAGTTTTAAGACAAACACTACAAGAAAACTTGGAAAAGTTTATTTTGCTTTTATAGAGTTAAATCAGTGAAAAATGAGAATCTGCCATGAATTAACTATTATATACTCTAATATAATTTTTTTTCTGGAGGTTGGAAAAAAAAGAGGATTAAAGTTTGGAAGCAGAAAACAACTGCTCTTTATCATTTTATATTATTTCATACCATTAAATAGACTGTTAGCAATAGCCCCACAGGGTGCTATGGGTTTTGTTTCACTGGAGCTGATAGACTTAGTTCTATAAGGTTCACAGTCCGAGTTCAGAGAACTGGCTGTTACCGCGTCCCCGTGTATTTGGTTGTCATCACGAGATCTCACATAACGTCTGTGGTTTTGGTAATAGTTGGACAAACCATAGTACATGTATACATCTTTCTGCAAAGCAAAGTACAGTGTTACAGTGTGCCCTAATACATGTACTCTTTGAAGACTTGAACATGTTGAACCATTGAAGAAAAATTTTATTATATACAGGTAATTATCTTGACACTTTGGCATTTTAATGCTGTAAATTGAACATCCCAAATACATATTTTTTTCAAAAAATATTTTCTACTTAATAATAGAAACAAAACAAAACATTAAAGAATACTTTGATTTTCAACAAAGTAAAAAACCTACTGGGAAATCTTCCTCCAGTGTGAATGTGACATCACAGTAACACACATATCCTGACACATTGGTTCCCAGAGATTCCAGTCTGGATGCACAGGTTGTAGTATTGTCAGATTTGTCATAACAGAAGGTGTAGTCCATCACCTTTTCCATAACCTATAATATCAAAATACTGGGTATTAATTTATTAAGACAGATGATTTATTTTCATTGTCATAACAAAGAACAGATAGTGGCACATGTGTTGATGGAGCAAATTTTTATCTAAAAGTTAAAATAAATAAAGTCTTTTTGAGTTGTTTTTTTCCCCTCAGTATTGCAACTCAACTTTTATTTTCCTTCACATAAGTGACAATAGATGTGCAGTCTAACAAGTTTCATGTACCAGGTACTTGTTCATCAAACTTAAGTTTGAAGTTAAAGAATGATGGTGGATTATGGTGTCCTGCACATTATTTCACATCTTAATCTGTTTATGCATAGAAACATTTCTGGATATATATATACATACATCTTATGCATACAGGGGCCTTATATGCCAGCGGGCATGAAGAGGATAGGTGAGGTGATATACATACATCGTTCGAAACTCATGGCCAATAGCTTTGAGTAATCGAAAGAGAAACGAAGTGTAATCGGCCATGGGTTTCCAACAATGGTATACATATCTGATTATAAATTTTACAGTACATGAATATTATTTCAGAAAGAGTTGAAGTTACCTTTTACAAAAAAAAGGTCAACTTTAAACTAGAGTCCTTATTGTGACCAGACTTTTGGTTACAATTAGACATTATTTTTATTCAAGTTGACAGGGACACAAGTAAATCATATTACAAATCAACTTGACACCTACTTGTATTTGAAAATAATTTACCTAAAAATGTAATACCAGAGAGAACTCCCTTTTGTTAAGACAAAATTGTACTTACTCCATTTGAAGTAACCAGGAGGGCTATTCCTAAGGGAATGAATGCAATCCCAATGGCAAAGAAAGCAGGCAGGACTGTACCAGCTGTCAAGATTGGCTGCCATGCTGGTAACTTCTGTTGTTTAAATTTTGTGTCTATAAACAAAACAATTAAATAAAAATAAAATGTCTACATACAGAAAAAATAGAAAAGTTTTATTATAAATAGGAATTTGACACTCAATGCTGCTTAAAAAAGACATCTCGATCAACACATTTGACATCTTGATCCTGACAGGTCAGCCCAAGATTCCTGACAGGTTGGTTCGTACAGAAGACATGCCAATCAAGCAAAATTTTATGACAGAAAAGATTAATCTAGTGTCTGAATCAATATTATTATTAATGTAATTATTTTTTCTAATGATAAAATATTTGGTTGTCTTAAAAAGATAAATGAGAATGATTCAGTGGATGTAAATGTTCTCACTTACTTGTTTGTTCATCAATTAGCACTTGAACAAATTTTCTTATTTCCTTGTTTATTGTCAATGTCTTTTTACAATTAGAAAAAAGACATTCATTTGAACATTTATTCATTTACTTTTTAAAAAAAATTGAAATATATAATAATATTGCATAAAAAATTTTGTTTAGATCAAAGGTGTCTCACAAATAGATCAACCTTTCTTAACTCTTGGGCTGACATGTCTGAGCGGAGGTGTCATTAGATCTTAATGTCATTGGGCCGAGGTGTCATTGGCTGTTTGGGCTGGGATGTCTAACATACGCTAAAAGAATACTGATCTTTCGAAATACTTCCAAAAGGGTTTAAGGCTGACATAGAGTAGACTACACATGGTACGAATACCGTTTAAAATGTATATCCAGGAAATACAACTATTAGATAGACTGTTTCGTTTAATTAATATGATCTTTCAGACCAGATAACATGTGATAGATTTTTTCCTGACACAGCTCGAGCTTATTCATTCTTTCAAAAGTTAATACACGTGACGTGTATACAGAATTACAAATGCATCACCATTCACCACACACACGACACCGTGCATTTAATGTCAGGTACTAAAAGACACAGCTATATCTTAATATTTGCGTTTAATTAAAAAAAAATAAGTTCATTAAATTTTCTTGACATTCAACGATCAACTGTTTTGACATTGTTTACATTCAGCCATAGCTACCACTTTATTCTGCTTTTAAATGGCTCGAGAGAGTTAGAACATACTTATGGATATTTCATAGGTATGTGCATGTTTAAACTTTTATCAGGTTCTTCTTAAATCCCACCTTTTGGCTTTCTGCTTGTTTCTTTCTCCTCCGACTGACTGCCTGGTGTACAGATCGCCATTGCGGAAGTTTTTAATGATCAACAACGCCACCTGCTGGGTTGAAAAGGGAGTGAATTCGCAGCGGTTCCCTATTTGTTCGGCCCTTGAGTAATCGTCAATTCTTGCTTTATCATATTATTCTATGGTATATACTGGAGTTTATAGAATTAAGTTTTTTGTAAAATATTTATTATAAAGCCTGGTTGTAAAACGGAATTCATCAAATAGGTCACGTGTCTTGAGTCCTACATAAAGCAATTTATCAGCATGATCAGATAGACGGAACAAAAACAAAAATATAGAATGAAAAGGCCTTATAATATTGGCATGAAACATGTAAGACAAGACATAACATGACCCAGTGCTAGGGTATATTTGTCAACAAAGTCACTATAATGACTGTAGAATTTACAAATGCTGACTTAAACAAGGTTGTTGAAATCCCATAACATCAACTTATCTGTCAGTAGTCTGCTTCTACTTAAAAATTTATTAAAGTCAGAGCATTCTCTTCTATATCCATTAAGATGAAAGATGTAAACACCAAATGCAGGTGATAGCAGAATTTTACTGTGTAAAAAAAAAGGTGAGGTCTTCTTGTTTGTCATACTATTTAGTTGTTAGTTTGCTCCTATCATCTGGTAATTAAAACATCTAAATAAGAAATGTGCCAGACACTGGGATGCCTTTTATTCTAAGTTCAAGAAAACATATCACTGGAAGTTACAATTGCTAAATGATAAAATATTGTCAATACATCTGAATGTCCAGTTGAAGGCTAATTTTTTTTTTCTTCTCCTCATGAAGAATGATTTTAAATATAAAGTGTTTCATAAGAATATAAAAGCAGATTTGGGAAATAAAGTCCATTTGAGGCCCATCAGAATTCAAACAGTTTCTTTGAAGTCCTGGTATTTGACTTGTAAACACCAAAAGACAAGATGTAGTCCTGGGGTATAAAGTCATCTCAGAGAGGATCAAATTCATCTCTAAAAGCATGATTGATAAATGAGGTCAGCATCCCCCATAGGCATTTGTCCATTTAATGCTTAACATTCTTGGAGAAGTAGGCCTGCTTAAAAATTTAAAACTTGGTCATGAGAGCTAATTTTTAAACAAGACGTCCATTGCCCCTCAAAGCTCCCCGTTCTTTTGAAGAAAAAAATCCTAACTTGCACTTAGAGATCTCTATAATCTATATCCAAACATCATGGGGATAATTCAATGACTAAAAGGGACTTGCAATTATGAAGAAAATTATTTCATTGTATATGATTGCATAAAATTTTATCCCAATTCATGCCACTTGTGCCAGCTTAAACATATATTACTAAACATTTTGTGCTTTTAACACAAAACCAAAAATTGTTTTAAACATATTTATTTCATGAAATATCAGCATATAATTCATGTACATAAACAATATGTATAATAACTTCAAATAAATACCCCTATATATATGGTAGGAAATAAATAGTTTATCTTTTCATTCAATATAGTACTGTCCTATCTTCCTCATTCATCATCCTCTCTCACAGATAAGCTCAATAACCTGTAATTACAAAGAAATGATGGCATATACATACAATGTATATACATCTTAATAATGTCATGAATGGTCTACAGTTGAACCTCATTATCTCAAACACCAAAGATATGGTAATTGGAAGTAAGTTGGTAATTGCAACTACAGTGAAACCTGTCTTATCTGACATGCACTCGGAGACAAATAGTCAGAAAAGACAGGGTATAGGATTGCAAAGTGTAAAAAAAACCATAAACATTAAGAAAATGGGAAATAAATTTTACGTCGGATTTTACAGTGTGACAGATCGCTCAGATGTTAGATATTTTTCACTGTTCTTTTTCCTTGTGATTTTACTCTTGATATCCTGAATCCTAAAAACTCAAAATTTTAATCATGGTCCAATCAAGTTTGGGATAAGGAGGTTTTATTGATATTTTTAAAAGAATCGTGTATCAAAGGATTATTTAATTGACTTCCGAATGTCAGTGTGATGTAACACTTACACTGGGCTCCATCATGGAGGGGTCCAGGCATCTGTGTACTGTACTACATACTATCTCCTCCAGCAAGACTTGGACCAAACTATAATGAAAATGAACAATATCTTAGCAAATGGAGTACATTTGTATTTCATTATTCTAAGCCAATACTGTATGTGTACATAACTTAAAATTTTAGCGCAATTACTAGAATTTGAGTGGTTGGCATAATCATGAATTTGCAATTCTTACATCTGCACCTTGTATTCTATTCATAAATGATTTATAAACAGTATTCATGAATTAGCACATTGTCCTCTGTGCCAAAGCAGCTAAAATATGAAGCCCACTTTTTCTATTCATATACCTTATGTTAAATTGACTTTTCTCTTATAAATTGATATAGGTAAAGTCTTACTTTTCATCTGACACAAATCTCCAGAGATAAAGTTGTAGATAATGTGTGTCAACTTGTATCTGTTGTAACCCATAGCGACCAAATGTTCTCAGCCTCACACATTCCAAGAATGTCTACAAAAAAGGAAAATCTTTTACAGGTTGAATAAATTGTCAATAATCAATGTTAATAATAAAATAGGTGGAAACATAAATTTTGCAAAATTTCTTTTTTTCCTTTGGAGAAAATTTACATGAAATGAACAATTTCTGAAAACTAAGATACAGTCAAACCTGTTTTAAGAGGCCACCTTTGGGAAGACTGAAAAGTGGCCACTTAAGACAGGTGGCCTCTTATTCCAGTTTGCCCTCGTAACAGTCAGTCGGTCAATAAATATACGACATTAAGCACTATAGTTTAATTAATTAATCAGATGTTTGAACAGGTCAACTTCACAAAAAAATTATGTGAATATATATATTAATTCATGCTCATTAAAAAAAAATAATTCCAATTTTTTAAGATTTGTGCATGTTTCTGTTCCAACATATCATTTAATCTTCATACATTCACCAGTGTGCTTTTGTTACATTATAGACATTAGAGATATATGTGCCTTAGTATGAACTTTTTTAATTAAAAAAAAATTACACAAACATACTAATTAAAAGACAGTTTAATGGTAAAAAAATAAAGCCTAGAAATTTATTTTAGTAAGAACATGCATGTCATTAAATTGCATCTAAAAATTTCACTTTTATATGTTCAAGTTTTGATCAGCAGTGTACCCCCCTCCCTTTCAATTAATCGGCAGTTAACTTACTTGCTGAAGTTTCTGAAGTCTGGTAAATTTTATTTCTAATAAATCTGTCAGAATTTCCATGTAAATGTAACATACACAGACAAACAAATAAGATTAACCAGATAACCAGAGAGGTGTATTTACGCAGTTGAAAATCATTCTACAACACAAGTGTCCTGTGCAGTAGAGCGTAACTAATCCCTATCGATCGTCTCTTGGAAGTGAAATTCATGAGATAATCATGCCATACGTAGCACTTTGTTTTTACAAGAGTAGCAATTAGGGCTTCTACATGTAATCAAAATCTAAAAGGTGTGAAAATATCGATAGCCTTATATTAGGTCACAGACTCTCACAGTTAACATTCAAGACAATGTTAATTAATATCGAAAAGTATACAATCTAGCTTGAAGATTGAATTTATTTAGGTATGGGAAAACTGAAATTGTTATTAACTTCTTTAAATTTTTCAATCAGCGATCTTGAAAAAAGGTTTAACAGGAGAAATATATTATTTTCATAAACACAAACATAGTTTAGCGTATCTAAATGTAATTTGTTTAATTGCTTTAATAGAATAAATTGACTACCAAGCATTTAATTGCCCAGGCGAATATGTGTTTTATAAACGTGGTAGAATCGCAAAAAGTGACAAAATGGCCGCTTATTACAGTGTCAATAAGGCTGTGGGTGATGATTTGAGTGGCCGCTGGCCGCGTTACACAGGTGGCCGTTTATTCCAGTTAAAATATATAGTAAAAGTCGTCAGGGGGAACTGAAAGTGGCCGCTGACCGCGAGTGGCCGTTGATTTCGGGTGGCCGCTAAGACAAGTTTGACTGTACATGTAATTTTAAAATCTGTTCCATGGTAAAAATATACAGCGTAGATTATTTAAAATGTTGAAATGTCGTAATAATTTAGCATGATTTCAATGTACAAGTCTTATTACCGGTAATTCCTTTATCTGTATACTGTACCTTTAAACTAATTTTGATGATTCCCGTTAAAACAGAGACTTTGGAGAAATCCACAGCACTAAATATTTCTATCTTCTCAGAAAACAATTTCTGAATGTTGCTCATCAAACTGTTGTCAGTGATGCTGAAAATACATTAAACTTGATATTGAACAGGTTCAAATTATAAAGCCAATAAATCTTAAGGCAGGGCTTCATATTTAAAATTTTGTTACTAAATACCGATACATTACTTTAAATCAACCACATACTATACATTAACAGTTCTTCATATCTACATTCAATATGCATATTTCTTTAAAACTCTATTGAATGCTCAGCATTTACAATACCATAACATAAACAAGAAGGCCAAAAAATTATTGTTTTTATGATTTTACAAATATTGGACAAGTGCAAAACCATTTTCCCTACATAAAACAGGAGAATAGCCACCACTGCATGAATATGGGCCTACTAAGATTTTTTTCAGAGAGAGAGAGATGATTCAATATTAACAACATCTCCTAACCACAGGTCAGTTTTACCTGGGAGCGATGTTCCACTGCCCCTTCCTCTGCGCCGCTGACATTGTGTAACTCTGAGGGTGAGTGCGGCGGCTGGAATCACTACTTCTCTCCTTCCGCGTCCCCTCCTCGTAGAGCTGTCCCACCTGTGTGTCTATTGCACTGATGTCCTCAATCACCCGCTTCATCACCGCTCTTACATTCCGCGGCTCAATGGTGTTCAGCCAGTCTCTAGTCTCAACACTTTTACGCAGCATCTAAAACAAATATTTCTGATTCAGAAAAGTTTTACAGAAATCCTTGTTTTGACTTCAGGTAAATGTGGCGATATGATTACAAGAAAAATTGTACTCCTATACCATACCTGTGAGATAGAGAGACCCTGTACTTTGACATAGTGATTGAGAAGTTTCTGGGCAGTCTCCTTGGAATGGGCTGTCAGGTCACTGATGGGGGTCACTTTTGTTCTCTCCTCCACCATAAATTGTTCCTCTGTTAGAGTTATCTAGGGGGAAATATCAAACATTTATTGTAGTGTTGGCAAGTAAAATGTAGCAAGGCTCTTACTTTTTTAACAGTATAGATTTAATACAGAAAAGATAAACTGTACAACAATATAATGTAGTGGACCCATAAAAGGTAAGATATGCTAGAATCTTGTACAAAATGAAGTAGCACAACTACCTGTAACACAAAGTGAATCTTTACATGATGAACATGCCTTTTTTTGTAAAGTAAGAGTGACATCTTGCCAGGTACAATCTGGAGATGAAGCCTTCAGTAAGAGTCTTACCAGGTAGGATATAGTGGAGCCCTCAAAATCTAGACACAGGCGGGACAGGATCAGTAGCAGGGTAGGGGGAATAGAACTCTTGTCTCCTCCGCCCTCACAGAACTCCTGAAAATAGAAACATCCTGGTTACAAACAGAAACAGCTTTTTTTCCTCTAAATGTAAAAACAATTGACTTCATCATAGGGGAGAGAATCAAATCTTTGCAAGGCCCCTCAAAAAAATTTAGAAGAGTACAATGCTTGCTTGCATTTACAAAACAATAGTCAGTTGATTCTTGTTCTAAACTCTACAACTAGAAATGTACATGTACATCAGCTTTAGCAAATGGCTGATTACAGGCACCATTGGAAACCCATGAATGATACTTTGTATTTCTTTATTGAAGAGCAGGCTAAACATGCTCATATACATTTTCACAAGTCACTCTTAAAGTTATACATGTATTGACATTTGCATTGTAAGCATTTTTCATTTTTCAAATGATTTTATTTCTCAGCTGACCTCACAGACTGTGTTGATGTGAGTTAAGAAGGCCACTACCAGCCCCTCCCTGACATCGTGAGTACAGAATGGTCCCCGGAAATACGGCTTAGTGGCAAAGGTGATGTCTGAAGCAGTGAATGCCTGAAATGTACAAGTTACATGTATATCAGAAACAATTCAGAAAAAGAGTCTAAAAGAACATCCATACAAAAACAGTGGTTAAACTGTATTTTCTAAGTCAGGTGGACAGTTAATATGTACATCACTCCATGTATGTAGGTCATTCAAGGTACAAAAAATATGCAACACTCTTATAACTTTTTAAATTCTAAAACACAGCAATTCAAAACAATCACGATATTTACCTTAAAAAAATTCTGTAAATTGAAATATACATGTAATTTTTATACACCAGTAAACTGGTAAAAACTCTTTTGAATGTAACAGACTTTATGTGCAGATAAACATAAAAGGTTACTGAATACTATAATTTTCTTGCATTCCACATTTTGACATATGCCCCTACCTGCAAATTTCCCAGGACTGACTTGATTTGTTCTAAGATGGAGGACTGCATATTACCAAGGAGGTCGTTCAGGTTAGCCCCGCCCTCCTTCCCAGCAGTCTTTGGGGCAGCTAAACTCTGTCTGACATCTGTCATACAATCTACAATAGATAGTAAGCACATTATCAGATAATGATTTTTCAAAATGTCTTTGGAAATAATTTCAGAGTTTCTTAAAAGCCGTATACAGGGAAATTTTTGCCCCTGTTTTATTTTCGCCCCTTTCGCCCTTGTCACAAGTGGGCGAATTTAAAACGGGGTGATTTCAAAGAACACAGTATAAATTCTTAAACAGAACTGGGACTGGGCAAATTTAAAACGGGGCAAATTTGTAAGCAAGTGTAAAATGGCGAAAATAACACTGGGTGAAAATAACCCTGTATACAGTATTTAAAAACAAAATCTAACTTTATTTTATTCAAAATCAGTTCTCCTTATTACCAGAAAAATGTTGTTTAAGAGCCTGTAGATAATGCCCCACACGGTCCCTGGCAGCTTTAGAGACAATGTCTGTACCAGCTCTGCAAATTATTTCAAACAGAAAATTTATTACCTGTGTATAAATTTAAAAAGAGACTTATTCTTTTGTTTTAAATGAAAAATTGTATGTCTCCCCAACTGAAAAGTTATTAATCTTAAAAGTGTGAACAGAGAAAGATATTTGTATATGCATTACACTTGCACATTTGAAGTTCGTCTGCAGGTCATTTTCGGATTATGTTTATTTTAAAGGAAGATTACATTCATATGCGTATTTTTCAATAACAATTGAAAGATTGTAAAGGAAAATCAGTTATTATTAAAAAGTTGCTCAATTTTAATGTTTCTCATATCTTCAACAAATACCTGGAGAAATCAGTGTCAGGTAGAAGCTTGTTCATGGCCTGTAATCGACGATGGAATCTGTCTAGTGCTCTGACAAGAATTGTGTTGTCCCCCGTCTCCCTCTATAAAGTTAATAAAGGCCAATACAGTAAAACTTGGTCATAACAAAGTCATTGGGACCTATGAAATTACTTCGCTATACATGTATCCGTATTTCATTAAATTCGTATAAGAAATCTGTTAAATTTATTTAGCTGGGGATCCAAGATAACTTCTCTATATCCATGAATTAGCAATACAGTT
Organism: Saccostrea cuccullata; assembly: GCF_032062105.1. NCBI lineage: Eukaryota > Metazoa > Mollusca > Bivalvia > Ostreida > Ostreidae > Saccostrea > Saccostrea cuccullata. The sequence goes on along the minus strand of NW_026930434.1, from coordinate 84,945 downwards.
AATTCTCGATAAACTGCCACCTTTGGTAATTTAGAAAACATGGCGGTATAACGAATTTGGCGATGAATTGAATTTCCCATTTTTTAGGAAACAGGAAGAAGAGTTACCGTTCTTAGAAATACCATTTAGCGTTTCTATTATCATTACATGTACATGTATATAAAAACATATTTCTAAATTTGAAAATACTTTTTATGTACAATTTTGCTAAAACAAAATGTGCAGTTGTGAAATAAAGACAAGTACATATGTTTGCATGTAAATCTGCACGTCTGATATTGAAAAAAAAACATGCTGGGTTGATCGTGATATAGATCTATGGCCGATAGTAGGTAAAATGAATTCTTGATTAAATTCATTGTTTATGGCATCATTGTTAATGAAACGTTCACAATTTATACCGTATAATTATTTTTTTATCTAAAGCAGAGATCATCAAAATAATATCGTTATATCAGTGTACTTTGATAAAGACCACTTTCGCCACAGTGTCGAAGCCGTGACTAAATGATTTTTATTAAACGGAATACAAAGTTATTATAACAGTTCATGTTAAAATTATACTTTATTTAAATCTTATTTAATTATTTAATTGCATGTATCTTGCTGGGTTTGCATGCTTTACAACAGGGATAGTGTCAACCAATTAGCCGCGCTTCACTGACCACATGCACCTGTGGCGGTATATCGACACTTAAAAATGGACGTTTGTTGTGAAAACAGGGTGGCGGATGGCGATATGCGAATTTGGCGTTATAAAGAGAATTTTATATAGCAGGAAAAACGTTCTTGGGAAATCATGGCGGTATTGCGAAAATGGCAATGAATCGAATGGCGATAATTCGAGAATTGACTGTATCTATGTTCGTACTAAACGAGTTTTACTGTAGAAAAACAACAATTTCATATTTAAAATAACGAAATTCTTTTGGTCTCTGTGAATCTATTTCATCTGAAGAAGAAAATACCTCAAGTTGGATACGTCTTTGGACATAGGAAAAATATCTCTCCATTAAATCATTGACAAAATTCACCAACTTCTTTAGTGCTATGGCATCTAAATTCTCACTGTAAAATAAATTTTCAGACATTTTGTTTCAATATTTACCAAAAAATTTCAATATACAAATCAAGATAAAGAATTTGATGTTCTCTTACAAAAGTTACAGAAATAAATTTTTAAGTAAATGCAACATATATAATCCAACTCACTCTTCTTGAAGCCTGTTTAGAAACATGTCATTATATGAGGCAATCACAAGACAGATGTTACTCAGAAAGCCATTACATCCATTGTCCACAAATTCCAAAACATCCTGAAAAATATCATGTTAAAGATAAAAAGAGTTTATGTTCAGAATAAAATTCACCTCATCTACAGCATTCACTGAATTTTAATGACACCTTATTTTCTCCAGATAGACATTTAATCTTCATTAGTGAAACAATATTTTCAGACATTGTGCTCACTAGTCTATATACAATATACATGTATATTCCATGTAGCAATACTAATCTACACAGGAATTATATTTTCACAAGCACATTAAAGTTCTCGCGAAAAGAAAGTAATTTACAGCATGTACATGTATTTTCATCTGATTTTGTCGCAGGGATATTTGTACAGTGATTTTTACTCATAATTTCAGATAGATTAATTTGTATTTACTTTCAAAATACCAGTGATACACATGTAAAGTTTGTTTAAAGCATATGTCTTTAATTTTTTTTTTTTATCAAATATATGAAGATCTTACTTATTCCTATTAAATATCAAAATACATGCATTGCATGTATGTTATTAACATATGTACACATTATCTATACATGTATATGCATCCAAGTATTGGGGGGGGGGGGCATCACTATCCTCAACTACATGTACATATAGTTAATCAAATTAAAATCTTTAATCAAACATTTTAGGCGGCAGATGGTGAAGTTAAGATCTACCATGGGTGTGGCTAGGTAAGCCTCTGCAGGGGAATCCATCTCCTCCTTCATATCCTCCCCCATCTGTAGCCGAATCTGTCGGTCCAACAACGACAAATCAACTTCTATCTTCTGTCGAGCACTATCAACATAATCAAGACCCAACATTAAAGATGTTGTAAAGAAATAATGGCTTTCTTTTTGTTCTATCAAAAAGACAGATTGTTTGTACTCACTGTGATAGGAATTCCTCACACAAGCCTTCCGCTGGTTCATTTAACTGTAGTAAGAGGTCCACACACTCAGCCAGTTGTTTGGGTGTAGACTATACATGTAAACAAATCATTCAACTTTCTATTAATACAACACAGGCACTTGTTTCGGTAATAAATTTGTAACCCATAGTATAATAATAACATAATGTTATTATTATACTATGGATTAAAATTTATTACCAAAACAAGTGCTTGTGTAATACAAGTAGTTCTAAAATTTGTAACATTAATCAATACATTGTATTTGTTTCAGAACTCTAATTAGGGTTCAGTTTTGCTCATATTGAATTAATCTCATACATAGTCATGAATGAAGCTGTTGCTTCATAATAATTAGACTTGAAACATTACACTAGAATTTAACATTTGCTTTTTAACATAATATTATTTATGAATACATTATACAAATCAGTTAACAGTGTTTGTGTATGTTACCTCTTTATCCTTGAACTGCTGCCTGAGGATCTGACACAGGTGTTGGATGATCTGGTGACAGTCCTGGTTGATTCCCTGGAAACTGGCAATGTGCTGGTACCGCTGCAGGATTCTTTTGGCTTTACTGTAGTATCTGATGATGAAAATATACAGAACTTGTTAATGCAGTAATCATACAATGTATTCAGAATATAATTTTCTGGGAAAATATACAGGTACATGAATGTCTACATAAATTTCTTTGCGAGAATAATGTTATTAATCTACAGGCTTGTAAATGGGCCTATGTGTGGGGATTTGTGAAAATGTGCTTAACTCCACAAAGCAGTTTGGAATAAATAATGAAATTTACATTTGTAGCAGATAAATAGTAATTCATTTAACATTCAACAACCTTATTGCTAATACATTTATAACAAACTGAGCCCTTGGGGTTAATTATTTTTGTTTAAGAGTATGAAAAGCATATACATTTCATGCATTACAAAAAGAAAACAGACAATTTCAGTGACTATGATGCCGATGGTGAACTTTTGCAGAATGTGTTACGTACCTGACAGCTTGACTGTAAGCGTTCATTTCAATGCACTTGTTTAATCTCTTAGGAAGCTCAAACAGAAATTGAAGCTGAAAGACAAATACTGAATTGTAAATGTTTTGCATAACATTAGATAATCATAGCTTTAAATATTTTTTTTTTATAATGAATAAGTTGCAGAATTAAAATACAGTCTTGTACTTTTTATGTGAAATCACCTCGTGTCAAAAATCTATGTGCAGAACTAGAGTAATAAACTAATAATTGTTCTAAAACATATTCAATATTATCAATAATTCGGGGTAGCAATTTATTCCTTTAGATTTAAAAACTGATGGTAATTTTTCACACTGCTTATTATGGTAAATTTGCAAAATCTTGATCAATATTCATATTGGATATGACAACACACAGAAAAACCTACTCTCTTGAGAAGGGAGTGAACTCCTGATAGTTTAGTAATTTCCTGTCTTCTGTCCTGAAGAGTGTTACTAATGTTCCCACTGAATTCTGTAATTGTCGACATATTGGTTGCCAAATGGTCCATTTCATCCTCCATTTTCTTAAAATCATTTTTCATCTGTCAAGTTTGAAATGAGAAATGCATCTTACAATTTTCAACAGATTTAATATAAGAGATAAAATACAGTCAACCGAAACATCACTTGGCCTTTTCAGTCAGTTCAACTTGATGGAAAAGCCTGAGTGATGTTCTCTGACATTGAAAAAAACAGTCAATCCTTATTGTTTTGAACTTGATGGGATCAATGAAAGAACTGCTTCAAGATTTGACAGTTTTTTGAAATTTGAGACATTGGGAAAAAAATACAGAAAGAAAAAGTGGCTGGTACTGTACTATGAATATACATGTAGAATTTCACATAAAGATTTAGATATATAGACATTTGCAAGACCAAGGTTCAACTGTATTATAAATATAAAACCAGAAATTACTTTTCTGATTGTGTCTGTGGCACTGATGAATTTGTTGTAGTTTTCATACACCAGAGTTTGCATATCACTGTCCAGTGCTCTGATCTGAGTGACTGTTTTTGCCTCCTCATCCATTAACTCTGTCAGAGATTTCTCTTTTATTAGCTTGGAGAGATACATGTCTGGGTTGAAATGTGCTCCATTGATATCACAGGGATCTATAGTGGGGGATCCAGGAGTGCCTTCCTCCATCCCGTAGTACATTTTAAGCATTCCATGTCGCTTTTTTCGACTGCCATCATTATTTATATCTGAATTTAACAATGTAAGACATATACCTGGTATATCATAAATAAATTTAAAGTACAACATAGTTAATTTTCATGTACACATTTTCGTTTTAATTGAGAGCAAACAAATATATCAAATAAGTTCATGAATGAAATAAAATTTTAGGATATTATATTGTAAACCAACAATTATTCGCGTCATGTTTTATTCGCGATTCGTCAGTTTAAAATCAATCCGCGACAATTAATTTTCATGACTGAAGAAGCATTTCCTACAAAAACAAAGGAAAATAAATTGTGCGGGGCAATTAATATTTGCGACTTAAAGAAGATCGTGAAACTTGCGAATATTTCTTGCACGCGAATAAAAGTTGGTTTACAGCATATAGCAATTAAAAAACAAAAATAATTAAATAATACTTTTCTGAGTTTGTTTATACAAATCTTGCATCTCACGGCTCTTTTTAAAATTTTACTCAAGTTAAAATAATCTAACTGTGTCTTGGGACAAGCCCTCACCACAGTTAGAATACTCATATACTTGCAATGTAGCAAAAAATTGCAGAATTGCTCCGAAACGAATTTGAAGAATATTACACAAGGATTTGCACTGGAAATAATTTCAAAATTAAAAATAACAAACCTTTTTCAGGTTGCATATTTCTTTAACCTAAAATATAATCTAAATAAGGCGGAAATTCAACTAATTTTCTCAACGTTTTTTCTTGCTTCAAATTTACGTGTTATGTTTGCATTCGGACATCTCTGGATTGTTCTTAGTAAATGCACTGAGTTTGAGCAGGGACCTATATACTAGCGAAATAGGGACCTAATTATACTATCGAAATAGACATCTCTCGCGATATCTCGTAAGTCGTTGAATTTAGTAAGTCAGCTTTAACTAATTATATCACTTATACTATGAGATATTTCAGATCAAAACCTTTAATTATAATATCTACCAAAAATTTAAAATCATTCCAGATTTGTTTTTAGGACTGATTATACTCCTAATCTTAGTTGTTATTTCGTTTTATTCAAAATCACCACATGCCCCTGATCAGCCATATTTCTGAGGAATCGCTAATTCTGGTGTTTGTTTGCTTTATATTTAAATTATAATTTATGCTTTAAATAAATATTAAAAATCCATTCCAATACATAAAAGGAATAAATAACATTAATCAGAAAACAGGATTTTAACTGAGAATAAAAGTAGTTTGAAAAACTTGTAGTGTGGTGCTCGATGTTTTGGGTAAATAAACATGGCCATGAAGGAGTTGCCTATCCCATTAGTATATAGGTCTCTGGTTCGAGTTATCGCTCATGTTTATTTTGCTACATAGTGAATACACGGAACGAATTCTATCGTTAAACCGGGTATGTAGGACATACATGTATATCATTTTAACGATAGAACATTTTATCTATATTTACCCTGATTCTTTTAAACTGATGCTTATAATTCGTTCCATCAAAGTTTAATAATGCTAAAGCTTTATGGTGATGTCAATTAGTAAACTAGATCTGAAAGTGCTTTATGAAGCAGCTAAGAAGGAATGCAAAGAACAGACTTCTGAATTTAAATAATCAGCTAAAATATTCAAATTTTCCACCTTCTTAGGCATAAATCTGGTTTTGCATGATTTCATTATTTCATTTTTAAAAAGAGGAGGTAATCGATGTGCATTTGTTGCAAAAACACACATCATATCAGGGACATATATTTTATTAAGTATATAGGTCCCTGATCATATACCCTGAAATTATGACAGCCCTGTTTAAAATGACGTGTTTATATCAGGTTATGTTGAAATTGTTATGATAATCACAAAACTAAATAAAGGAGAAACTTTAGTAAATAAATTTATAAACAAAAATTGTTTTGGAAAATAAAAAAATAAACGTCATTTTAGGCTGCAGGTGTCAATAAATTATCAAATCAGAGTCAAATGACAACCTCCTTCATCTCCTTCGGCCATCTTGTTCGCTTATATCATAGAATTAAATACTTATATGAATAAATAGAATTAAGTTGACTATCTGTTATAAAAAATATACCCACAATAAAGTATTGAATTTATTACAATAAAGAGAGAGCTCAAGAGAGATATCATTACAATACTCCAAACTTCTTATATTTTTGTTAAGACTTTAAGCGGTCTTCCGGTTTCCTAAAAATATGTGTCCATATCATTTCAGTCCACGGCTTTTCGTTTCAATTCATGATTGAATAGTAACCTATGCTTTTCAAGTACTATATGGTCGTGTTTTATTTTGAGAGATGTTAAATGTTACCTATTTAGGCGATAATTTTGTTGTTGAATGTACATATAATTTTCTACAGATGTAAAGTTCTAATGTTTTTGCCCAAGTTAAACATTTTACTTTTTTTGCGCTCTTTTGAGTTTAGCTTCCTTTCACTTCTTTTGACACATTATGGGAGCCTCGTTGAAATGAATTTAGTTTTAATGGTAATGCAATACAAATTGTACCTCAAGATACCCCCTTTTAGCTTTATGTCGTAAAAGGCGACTTTAGCAACAGCTGTGCTTATTGAAAAGGCCTGTTTTAAAATGAAAAGAATTATTGGATTTGATAACCCATGTAAACTTTTAGAAAAACTCTTTGATGCCCCGTGTTCACAGCAGGTGTGGCACGATATTTCAAATGTTGATATTTTCACTTAAAATTCATCCCTAGAGTGCTCAATGGCCCTAAGTGCCGAGCATAGGCCTAAATTTGCAGCCCTTCACCGGCAATGGTGATGTCTCCATATCAGTGAAATATTCTGGAGAGGGACGTTAAACAATATACAATCAATCAATCTTTTGAGGGATATACTTTGTGTATGTAGGTGCCTACAGCGCATCTACAGTATTCTATTCATTGACTCAAATATATTCTATTGTATTGCAAGCACATAAACTTCCAATAGACAGTTCATATATTTCACAATATATGACCGATATTGTAATGTTTGTAATACTGGTGTGATTGGGTGACCATTTTCTCACTATTCTCGACCAGGGACTTAAAATTATATACTATAAGTCCCTATTATATAATAGTATATAGGTCCCTGATGGAACCTACAACCCTCAGATTTAAAATCCAACTCTCTACCAACCGAGCTAAAGGATTAACCACTAGATAGTGCTTAATTATAGCTAGTAGGAGTGTGGCCTCACTATATACAACACATACAGCAACCTCTTTGAACTCTTGTTACACATGCATACAATAATGACTATAAAGTAATGTTTAATACCTTTCTGAATATCCTCGTCCCCATTTCCTCCTCGTAAAGACTATAATCAACTTCCAATAGCATGTAACATATCATAAGTTATATGGTACATCTATGTGCTATCGTAAGTTTAGTATTAAAGTAATAATCGTTATGCGAAGGATATTTAAATGTTTCAAGTGCAGGACTTATATTTTGTGAATGTTTTACTTTTCAATCTTCTCGGTTTACATTGTGCATTTTCCTTTCCTTTTGTGATCAGAAAATGATCTTCTTTGGTGAAATATTGTAAAGGTGTTATAAGCAAGCATTTTAAATGCCACAACACACTACTGTATGGTGCTTAAAATTCTATCATGCTAGCTCAAAAGCAAAAAAAAAACAAACCATTTTTTGGCATTTTGTATTTCCATTTAGTTACAGATGTTGAAATAATTAAAATATACATGTATTCTGAAAATCACTTAATATAATATCCCAGCAGATTATACCCATTTTTTGTGGCAAAAAGATATCTTTAAAAGCTTAGAAAAACAAAAAACGAACTAGTTTTATGCATTACATTCCAAATAAAACATATTGCACCAAATAAGTCTATGGAAATTGGACTTACAATAATATATAATGTATTTCTGAATCAGCACTGCATATACAAATTTGGACTGCACTTTCATAAACAATATGCATATTATAAATATTTATCAATTTCATATGTCCAAACATGTCATGGTCATGCCATGCACAGTTTTATGGCACTTAATGTTTACAAAATATCAAAGCTTGATGCCCTATCCAATTCATTTCCACTAATGAAATATTTTAAAACTAATATCAGCAAATTGGTAAGCAAATCAAAGGTTTAAAAATATGCATAAAATAAATTGGTAAATACATCTGCAATGAACTCAATTGCACATTTTTTTCTCAAATTCTAATAGTATCATTGCAATACACATGTATTAGTATGGTTATGGTATATCCAGTTTTTCGACATTGGGCCATAATAAAAATATTCCGAGATTCTCATCCCCGCCCGCCCCGATTTTATACCCCCACCTCGATTTTTTTAATTTCTGTTTTTCTTCGTCTTAATTCTGATCGGGATCGGTATTCATCTACCATTCTACTTTCGTTTTAAATCCCGCGAAAGTCGACATGATTTTGACAGCTGAAAAGATTGTAATTGCTGTAATACATGCCTTATATATTTTAAACAAGGGTTAATGGTTGAAAAAAGATTGGTGATGATGTGAAGTAAGAGATAATTGAACCTTTACTATGACTTTTATTTGGGTATTGTAGATAAAATTACACCGATTGACCAGGTCTATAAAAAATCTGCAAAATTGCAAAAATATAAAATAAAAGCCGCCCGCCCGCCTCGATTTTTAAAAAAAATTCGGATGAGAATCTAGCAATTTATTTATTATGGCCTTATTAGTAACTATATTCCTACTGCATACCGAAGTAATACAAAGAAACACACTTTCTGTTCAAACAAATAAATATGTCAAAGCATGGTTTTTATAACTTTGAACTTTTATTTATAACTTTTTTTAAGCGGCCACATTGAATTTTTGCAGATACGTTTTACGAGCTTCCATGTCATCAGCGGGCCTGTTGTGTGGTGTCCATACTGGCTCTCCAACAAAAAATCGATGAGCCTGGATATAGTTCTACAATTCACAAATATATATGCATTGATTAAGGAAAGATAAACTACAAATAAAACATGTAAATTGATAGCATTGGTGTTAATTATTACCTAAAATTAAGTGTTTAAACCAAGCAATGGAAATATTGACAACATAATTCACACACAACAATGCAAATCTGTTACTTTTTGAGAAAACATACATATACACTTACAGTATATTCATAGGGTTGTCCCTAAGACCCAAGATCTGGGAAATATAATGACTTAATCCCCCCGTTATTAAGGGAGGAACCCCAAACCCCTTCTATCTTTTTAATGTCCCCTACTGATTAAAATAATGCATCTAGAGATGGACAATACCAGAATCTGACCTACATTTTCTAGATGTGACCAGGTTAAGTTTTGGGAACAGGTCCATTCCTAAGTAATTATAAGCCCTACCTGAACCAAACTTCAATGCAAGGATGGTGCATCCAGGAATGAACAATAACCAACCTGCTTCAGATGCTTGATCTGACTGATTTATATTTCCCAGATGAGTGACCAGGTTAAAGTTTTGGGAGCAGGTTCTTTCTAATGTAACTATAAGCCATATCTGGGCCAAACATTCATGATTGATGGACACTAACACATCTGATCAACATTTTTCTAGATGAGTGACCAGAGCAATATTTTAGAATAGCTCTATAACGAAATGCCTGTTATGATCAAACTTGCATTAATGATTCAGCTAGAAGTAGACACTAAAAGACTTGCTTCAGATATTGGATCTGACCTACATTTTCTGGATAAGTAAACATGTTTAAGTTTTGCATGGAATTTGATCTTGTGATGCTCAAGAACAAATTTTGGTGTGAGATTAGCCTTATTTAGGGACACCATTTGTCAAGGTGAGTTTTCTTGTCTTTGATTACCTATGTTTTATTTATTTTTTTGGGGGGGGGGGGTTGCTGTGGAAGGAGATGAGTATAACCAAACATTTGCTATCTCACCTGTTCGTCCAGTGTAAACCTGTGGTAGATGCCTGCTGGGAGAATGATCAGATCATTTGGGAGGACTTCAATTCTGATCCACTTGTTGTTTTTATCTCTGACATCAAAGTAGCCACTACCTTCTGTAATGTAGCGTATTTCCTCATCTGTGTGGAGGTGCTCCTCAAAAAATATCTTCAGCTACAATTCAAACCTGTATCTTACTGACCAAAGCCAAAGCAATTAAATGAATCATCAGCTGGAACTTTTCAAAAGTGTATCATTTACTAAATAGTTTTATTCAGATGCCAAACAAAAAGTCATGGTATTTATCATATGTTCTTGTTCCATCACAATTTCTGCTTGAGAAAAGAAGGTGGCAACCAATAAAGGATACAAAAATATTAAGGTAAGTGAGAATTCAACACAGACAGCAGTCTGAAGAGAGCAAAGAGAAAAGTTGCCATGTAAAGAGAGCCAAGATTATCAACACCCATATGATTTAGTCCCCTTATCTTTGCTTTCTTGTCCTGACATTCTAGTTCTCTACAGTCAACCATGTGTCCCTTACCTTCTTGCCCAGATAATAAAACTAGGGAGTGAGACAGGGAGTAGCTCTAAGTACACCAAATTTGAATGCATATTCAATTATCTCACCTTTTCCTCATAGTTTGGGAGTTTTTCCCTGCTGCATGTAATCATGTCTTTATAAGTGTAGCCACGGTCACTTCGAAGCTTGTTCACTTCCTTCTCAGCTTTGGCAGGATCTGAACTTATCTGATAAATAAAAAAAATGCTCAAATTTATTTTGTGAAAAAGATTTACAATATCAAAGTTTAATTTCTTAGCAAGAGGCCCATGGACTTTGATGATATATGGGTATCATGAGTTCTCAAACATATAACCAGCTTAATATTATACACCTGTGATAGCTTGTTTCTCTGGCCTTCCAATAATGCTGCATAAACGAAGTTCATTTGTGCAGTATTATGGGAAATCCAAGTAAAAAGGCTTTTCCTGTGACTGTAACTCTCTAAACAAGAAATCAAGTGCACCTTTCTTTTTAAAGAAACCTTATTGTTTGATGGTTTCTTGTTAATGAAGACTATGAGAGATTGATATCAATCATTTTAATTATACAGTTGATCTTTACACATTGACATCTCAAATACCATGGATATATCAATAGTGTTGGAGGCCCTCGTCACTAATTTTCCATGTATTTTAACCTTGGTTTGTCAATTTCCTCAAAAAAAATGTGGGGTGGGGGGTGGGGGTGGAGGTGAGTGTAACAGGATTGGGTAACTCAGTGGTTAGAGTACCCCCATGGTTAGCAGGAGGTCGCAGGTTCAAGTCCCAGTCTGGACAACAATCATTCCCGCCTGTTGCAATATATTTAACCCCCCGCCCAAAGAGTATACCTAGCAATAGACCCTTGATCAAAAGTTATAAAAACACACATCCTTGTCACAATGTCATGCATTCAGTTTGTCTGCTGTGTGTAGGTTTTCAGAGAAAATGTTTTATGGGGTTGTCACCATGCAGGTTTCTGGAAATGTGTTAATTTGTGGAAGAGTGTGAGTTGAACCCCTCCCTTTAATTATTAATATTTACTTGGTTTTAAAACTATGTATAGCTAAACAAAAATGTAGCAGTCATTGTGTAATTAATTATTAATTTACTAAATTACGATTATCACCAAACTAGCCATGCAGTCGTCTTCTTTTTTTTATTTTACCTCGAAGTACAAGACCCCCAAATCCTTCAGCTGGTCCATGCTGACAAACTGTGGGGGGTCCGTCATGTGGGGTTTCCTCTGGTCATCCTCCGCCTCGTCCATGTACCACGCTCGCACCATTGTTTACAACCTTAATGTCGCACAGTTCTAAATATAAAGTTAACGTCCTAGATAGTATCGAACCAGTTAATTTATCAAGGTGAAGGTCACATAAGATGTACTACAATAATATCCTGGATATTTAAAAGCCTCATTGTTTACATGGAAACGGGATGATGACATAATTAGACAAAAACCTGTTATGAATATTGGATGTGACAAGACAATGTTTTGCATTCTTTGTGGCAAATAAATCTTACACTGTTTACGTGGTGCTATTTTTAGCACAACTCAACGCCCTCTATCGATTGACTAAATGTCAAGTAAGGGGGGGGGGGGGGGGGGGCAACATGGTATGCCTCATCAATGACAGAATATAACATGACATATTTTGTTGCATAGTATAGCCTAGATATTATAATGAAATTAATTTTTTTCAAGTGCTTTGATCATAATTAAGGGACTCCGATCCTCAGCCAGAAAGGGCAACTCCTTAATTTATAATTTAATTCAAAAAGTCTCAAAATGAAGCTTGAAAATTAAATCTTTTCATGCAACAATTTTCATTATATACCTCTCCATGTGCTTCAAGGTTTTTTGAAGTTCTCAGAAAGGTCTAATTAAAAGTTGAAATTTTACCCCGTAAAAGCATTTTGAAATTACATATATATCAAGAAACTGATGTTTATTTTAATTTTACCTTTGATGTTTATTAGCATGATATGAAATTAGAAGTGATTTATGGAGCTTTGCAATGACAAGAGAACCTTTATACACTTTGCATTTTTTAAAAAATGATCGAAGTTAATAATATAAATTAAAGTACATTATATGTATAAAAATTGTGGAATTCCTTCTAAAGCCTGGATACCTAAGATTTTTATTTTCAAAATGTGTTAATTTATCAAATTTGAATTAGAAAATACATAGCAGGTGTTTTTATTCGCAATTCCTGAAAATATATTTGAGATTTACTAATTTTCTCTATATAATATGATAAACTTGAAAGAAGAAGTTTGAAGAATAATTATGGGTAAAAACACGTTATTTTGAAAATTCAGAGGCAATTTTGTGAGCATTTTCAATAAGTCAATGCTTGATTTCAGAACCTGAGAATCGGAGTACCTTAAGTTATCATTCTTGTTAATTACTGCATGTTGGAAAAAAAATATTACAGAAACAAGTATAATCCTTTGATATCACATCTTTCTTTAAAAGTATTTTATTGTGCTAATGCTGAATTAATTAAAAATTCAATTATTTCTACGTACCTTATCCTTATTAAATAAGGTAGCATATATATATATATGTGTGGGCAAATGTCTTCATCATATATTGTGTGGAAAAAAAATCAGGGAATTCTATGTATTGGGTCAATTTAATCTACAGAAACGTGGAGATATTTAAGTTCAAAATCCGTGAAAAATTAATTTGAAATTAGATAGCAAATATCATCTTTATCTACACTTAATGTAATATTTTTATTTTTTTAGCTCAGATACGCCAAATAAAGCTTGAAAATGAGCCATCAATTTCTCAATAGAGAATATGAAATGGTATGCACACACCAAAGAGAGCAAAAAAAAAAAAGAAAAAAAAAGAAAGAAAATAGAAAGATGGTCCATTTTTTAAATTTTACCAATGGCTATTTGTTTTTTTCCCCCAGAAATACAATATATGTGAGGTACACTTTAATTCACAATTGCAATTTATCAAAAACAAACTTTTTTCAGAAATCAATAGAGCAATATTTCTCATAGATTTCACAGCCACGTAGCATCGTTTTTGAAAGTTGGGGGTCAGCCAGAGAAAAAAAAAATTACTTACCTGAAAAAGTTGACAAGCAAAAAAAAAAAAGAAAAAAAAAAGGAAGTTCCCCAAAGTCGAAAATCCTATTTCGTGTGTGTGAGAGTGTGTGTGTGTGTGTGGGGGGGGGGGGGGTTAGGAGCCAACATTTTCCTTATATCACAAAAAGTTTGAGGGGGGGGGGGGCAACCAGCCTTTCAATGATCATTTCCTATAGTATAAGTAATGTTGGGAAGTAAAGTGTTGCTACGTGCCTGTTTCAAGTAAACTTAACAAAGTTTACGACCTATAGTGGGATAATTTTATAAGATGTCATAAAGTTAAAAAGTTGAGCAAAATTTTGTACAGATTTATCAAGAAAGCTAACATTGTAGACACGTATCTTAGAGCATCCAAGAAAAGTTAGAAAATCTTAAGATATCTTTATATATTTCATTTGTGTCTTTTTTTAATCATAATCAATCCAAAAATATATATCAATCCCCACATAAAATTTTTGTTCATGTTAGTATCAAGTATCCTATTAAATAATCAAAAATACCATTCCTTGATATGAGCTGCATGATTTTATAATAGTGCGTCAGTTCCTTAGAGAAAAGCGCTCCTCAGGATTTTCATAGCTTTATTTTAAATCCCCAAAACCTGAGCTTTCTTCATAGTAACATTTTTGTTGTGAAAATATTTCCATACAAATCAAATTTTGTCACAATTTCATTTCTGCTAATTATTGGAACTTTGTTTAACATAATTAATTCACAAAGTGAACTTATAAATGATAAACATTTGGGGCTCAATCTAGCCATGCATTTTGCATTCCTTGTTAGCATAGACGTCAGAATCGGAGGGGCTAGGAGACTTCCTCACTTTTATGTATATAGTTTTTCGCCTCCCTCGGTCCGTCTGTCTATGTAGTTGTCTGTCTGTTTGTCCGCAAAAACTTTATCCTGCCAATAACTTTTGACTGGGTGGGACTATAGCTTTCATATTTCACATGTGTATTCGTTGTCACAAGACATACAAATATGATCCCCTGACCTTGGAGTTTGACAAAATTCCAAACTTTAACATTGGCCATAACTATTGAGCGATAAAGGCTAGGACTTTGATACTTCACATATGTAATCCTTGTGACAAAACCTTTCATTGGATACCAACAACCTTGACCTTTTGACCTTGAACTACTTAAAAAAAAGTTTAATCTTGGCCATAACTTTTGAAGGGTAAGGACTAGGACTTTCCTACTTGAAATATGTAATCCTCGTGACAAGACCTATCATTGGATAGCAACAACTTTGACCTCTTGACCTGACCTTTGAGATTGACCTACTTTTAAAATCTTTAACCTTGGCAATAACTTTTGAACAGTAGGGGCTATGACTTTTATTGCTCACATATGTATTCTTTGTGACAAGACCTTTCATTGAATACCAACAACTTGACCCTTAGACCTTGAAGATTGAATTACTTTAAAAAAAAACTTTAAACTTTGCCATGACTTTTTAAGGATAAGGGCTAGGGCTTTATACTTGACATATGTAATCCTTTTCAAAAGAACTTTCATTGGAAAGCAAGAATCTTGATCTTTGACCTTGATCTCAGAGTTTGACATACTTTTAAAAAACTTTATCCTTGGTCATAACTTTTGAATGATAAGAGCTAGAACTTTCATTACTCACATATGTGTTCTTTTTGACAAGACTTTTCATTGGATACCATTGGATAACAACTTTGACCTTGACCTTGGAGATTGACCTACGTTTTAAAAACTTTAACCTTGGCCATAACTTTTGAACAGAAAGAACTAGAGCTTTCATACTTCTTATATGTAATCCCTGTGACAAGATCTTTCATTGGATACCAACAACTTTGACCCTAGGGGTTCTACCTTTTTTCAGTACCAAATTTTCCTTCCAAATGCTCATATTTACCCTTTTGTAACCTAAACTGCAACATGTTTGTGGAAAGTAGGGGTCTATGGACCCCAGAAGGGAAGAGAAGGAAAGGCCGACCAAAAACAACATGGAGGCGAACAGTGGAGAAAGAACTAAAGGAGATAAATCTCACCTGGGGAGAGGTGGAGAAGATCGCAAAGAATAGAGAGGAATGGAAATCCCTAGTCCTTGCCCTATGTGCCTCCGGGTGCAAAAAAGGACTAGGTAGGTAGGTAGGGGTCTAAACCTACGCCCCAATTTTCATTGCCTATATTATGTCTATCTTTGCGGGTATCATCATGTTTGATTTACATTTGAAAAAATTTAACCTTTGCCTTCAGTGTTTCACAAACACATCTTGAATTTTCTTGGTTTATCCCCCCTTTCAATTAACACCCCCCTTTCACTTTGCTTTCAATGTCTATGGTTTGCCCGAATTTTTTCAAGGTGTACCTGAAGAAACTGTAACGTATAGAGTTTGGAGCTTTTATTCTAAGTGAAATATTATTCAAATTTTACATAGAACACTGCTTGCAAGTGATGGCCACCTTTCTCTTTTGTGTGAAAGTATCAGTGTTTTGTTGTACATAGATTTATGGTAAGTAAAATATCAGTTTACACATCTAATTTTTGAGCTTGATCATCAATAAATACTTTTAAATATTATGAATGTTTCTCCTCCTTAACCTTCGAACCCGTGTGTTTAGTCCATATTCTGCCTCAGGTGTGTCGGCCACTAACACTTCTGGTGGTGCCCCTCTGTCTGGGGTACAAATGCTGGACATTTCCACTAAGTTCTGTTTAAGCTGTTCTTTTAGCCTCCCTCTTTTCTTACTCTGTTTTTGATTGTGAGAGTTTGATAGAGAGGCAGGAGATGATCCGCTGAACAATCTTTTTACAGGTGTTGTAGGTGAATCTACTTCAGGTGTCCCAGAATGCACTTCTCCTAGTTCTGGAGTTTTAATCACTCCTGGGTTTGCCATAAATTCACACTCACCACTCCTTTGTAAAAGTGGATCCATATTTTCCTTTTTCTTATTGCTCTTTCTATGTGAAAATGAAATTTCTTTCCTGGCTCCCTTTTCGGGTGAATTTTCCTTGAATGCCACACTTTGATCCTCACAGTCGGTAAAATTGACATCCTCTATGACTGTGACTGGAGGAGTTTTCTCCCCTACAAACTGAAGGGAAGCAAATTTTGTCTTTTTCTTAAGTCTGGTGAATCCGGGTGATTTAGAATTACTCCTGCCCTGACAAGTGCACAGAGCTTTGTTGTCAAGTAAAGATGGGGGTGAAATTCTTCTCCTGCGGGCCCTCCTTTGCCCTCTTACTGTTCCTGGAACACCATTAAACTGAGGAGATACCTAAAATACAAAGTAGTGTTTAAATTTCCAATGATTCATACTAAAATTCTTTTTTCAAAACAAGTTGAATTAAGTTTTCTTTCTTGAATAAATCAAATTTTAGAGTTTGACAAATTAGCTCATTGTAAACATCTTACAAACTTAAGCCAAAGAATTCTTGGACTATTCATTTTAAACTATTCATTTATTCATGTGTTATTAAAGCAAATTGAGATTTGAGAATAGGAAATATCTAGCAAAATTCTGGGAAAATATCTAGTCCTATCTGTGTAGATTGACAGAACATTGTTAATCATCAAATCTGAAGTTTATTAAGTAACAATTCATATAAACATGTATATAAATTTTAATAAATTTATTTCTCTAGAGATAAAAACAAGAACTACAGTTAGATCTCACTTACCCAAGAAACATTACTTGTGCTGTGCTGCCCTACAGTTATTGGGTGCTGAGCACAAAAGACAGGGGTTGGCACATTTCTCTGTTTGTTTACAGGACTTTCAGTAAATACTAATGGAGCTTTGTGATGAGATGATTTCTTTCTCCTTCTTGGCATATTTCTTTTCATACAGATCAAAAACTGAAAGAAAACACAAAGACCAAGACTATAATAAAATGTTGGTTTCTTCAAAGAATGGAATGCAAACCTTGAATCTTGTTGATATCAAGAAATCTGAACTATACAGTTAATTTTTTAAAAAATCATGTAAACCTTTTGGCACTATCTAAAATAAAGAAGTCCATAAAACTTTTCTAACATGTCTAATTCACTCTTTCAATTAATAAATAAATGAAATAAATGAAAAAAAAAATTATTGACTTCAACTATTTGATTAATCAATGAATTCTTTCCTTGTAGTTCTAATGCGTTACTCTTTACAGGCAAACCTAAATGCTCAGGAGTTTAATAGTAAACAAAATTATGCATGACAGAGTGCAATCTAATGAAAATTAGATTCATAAATCATCTTCTTTCTTCTTCCGGTAAAGTGAAGGGCCGCTGCTGCGGCATATTCTCACTATGTTTAAAAGCGTGTACGTGAGGGGGAGTCCACAATATTAAAAACTGATAAAAACATGTCCTGCTTGGTTTACGGTGCTTTATATCCCTGAATCCTGGTCTTAAAGGACTCCAGGGACATGGCCGTGATGGTGTCTTCTGGCAGCTGGTTCCATATCCTGATGGTAGTAGGAAAGAACGATTCCTTGTAGACGTTGGTACGGCAGAATGGGATCCTGTACCGGTGTTGGTGTCCCCTGGTGGCTGCTCCTGTTTGGCAGAATTGGGGAGGCAGGTCTATGGCAACAAGGGAATGGACAACACGGTACATCATAATAGCCTTTGCTTTAATTCTGCGTTGTTGTAGACTTTCCCATTCTAGCCTGTCGATCATCGTTGTGACACTACTGGTGGTGTTGTAGTTATTGGTCACGAACCTAGCTGCCCTTCTTTGCACAGCTTCTAGTTTTTCGATGTTTTTCTTTGTGTGAGGGTCCCAGACAGTGGATGCATATTACCTGGGGTCTAAAAAATGTCTTGTAACACTTGTCCTTGATGTTGCTGGGACAGGACTAGAGGTTCCTCCTTAAGAAGGCAGTGGTGTTGTTTGCCTTCTTACATACACTATCAATATGATGGTTCCACTATAGGTTGTTGGAGATGTTGACCCCTAGGTACTTGGCCTTGGTGGTAGTGGCTAGCTCCTTCCCATGGATGTAATATGGGGTTATGCGTTGCTTCCGTTTGGTGGTGATACGGATAACCTCACACTTGTCTGGGTTGAAATGCATTAGCCAGTTTGTTTCCCAATCTTGGAGGTTGTCAAGGTCCGTCTGGAGTTGTCTGGTATCCGCCTCTGTAGTGATGGTCCTATACAGAAGGCAGTCGTCCGCGAATAACCTGGCCTTGGACCTCACTCTGGAGGGTAAATCATTTATGTATGTCAGGAATAGCAGTGGGCCGAGGACTGTTCCTTTTTTCACTCCAGATGTTACCGGTGCGGTTGGTGAAAAATGGCCCTCGACCAATACCTTTTGTGTTCGTCCGGACAAGAAACTCCTAATCCAATTGAGTAGGCTGCCTTGTACCCCGTAGTGGTCTAGTTTGGCTAGCAATCTCTCATGTGGGACCTTGTCAAATGCTTTGGAAAAGTCCAGTAGCACTGCATCGACCTGGGTGTTGTTTTCAAACTCATAGCGAGGTCCTGGATTGTTGTTATTAGTTGGGACTCACAGGATCGCTTCTTCCTGAACCCATGCTGGTAGTCGGTTAGGATACTGTGATGCTCGAAGAAATTCATCAGGTGGCTGTGGATGATGTGCTCTATTACCTTGCAACACACAGAGGTCAGGGACACAGGACGATAGTTTGCAGGCTTGCTTTTATCACCCTTCTTGCAATATAGGCCACCTTTCTCTTTTGTTGAAAGTCCTCAGTGTGTTTGACCTTGGTCAATGGATGCCTAAAAATCTTGGTGAGTGCTGGTGTAACAGGGTGAGCCATCTCTTTTAGAAATTAGTGGAGATCTCATCCGGTCCAGTCGCCTTATGGGGTTGAGTCCTTGCAGGTGTGTCGGCCACTACGCCCTTCTCTGTGACTCTAATGTCAGGTGCCGATGGGGTGGAACAGTGCCTAGGGATGGAATATTGGATGTATCCTCTGTGGTGAACACTGACTCTTGTTGGTTCAGGAGAGAGGCTTTAGTTTGTGGATCTCCATGAAGGTTTCCGATAGAGAGGCAGTGGAGCGATCCCAGCACTGTCACACTTCTTACCCTTAATGAAGGAGTAGTTTCTTACTGTTGGAATCCTCTTGCACCATGTCTGATACGTACGAGTTATAGGCACTTTTGCATTCATGTTGGGTTGATTTTCACGCCTGTATCTCTGTCGATCCTTATCCTTGCCTGATCTTTTATATGTGTTGTAAGCTCTTCGTTTTCGTCTTGACAGATGCTTGATCTTTCTGTTACACCATGGCTGGTTAAATCTACCTTGAAGTCACACTTGGTTGGTAAAATGCTTCCTGATGGTGTTGAGGCAGACTGTCTTGAAGGTGATCCAAAGGTCATTTATGGGGGTGTCATGTGTAGAGCCATCAAGGAGGTGTGCCAGGTCGCTGTCAAGGTCTTCTGCCATCTTCGTTGTGTTTGCTTTCTTCCATAAGTGGATGAGGCGTCTGACCGGTTTCTGTCTGGAAGGCACTATGTTTGTGTCGATCATGATCATGTCATGGTCACTAAGGCCCGGGCAAGGTATGCACCTGTTTAATAAGGAGGGGCGATTTGTGATGAAGACGTCTAAGGTGTTGGTACCTCTGGTAGGAAAGTCTACCATTTCGCCTCCAATGTCAAACACAGTGTTGATAAAGGTGGTGTTGATACCTGCTGGGTTATGTTGGGTAGAAGTGCTGGAAGACTTCCAGTCGATATCGTAAAGGTTGGCATCGCCTCCAATCCATATGACTGAACCTTGATATTTCCTGGCAAGGTTCTTGACAGCTGAACACAATTCCTCTATGTATTCCATCTTACTGCTTGGTGGCCGGTAAATTGAACCAATGATCAATGGGTCTTTACTGTGCTTACAGGTGATCGCAGCTGCTGTAAATTCAAATGGTGGTATCTGTATTACCTGGACCCCAGCAATGTTGGATTTGGCTATGATATACACCTCCATGTGGGTCGCCTAAATTTATCCTTCCTGGCAAGGAACTGGTAATTATCCGGGAGAACTTCCTTTTCCATAATTCCCTCGTGTAACCAGGTCTCTGTGGCGATGATGATGTCAGGATCAGTATCCGATAGTAGATTCCAAAGAGACTCTTTTTTGGCTTTAATGCTTTGGAAGTTGATGACTATGACGCACAACTTTCTTTTGTCAAAGTCGTGCTTGATGGCTCTGTTAGAAGCTTGTGGTGATGACGTGTGTTGGGGTGGTCCAACTGTGTCAGGGTCAAAGTCAGAGGCTATGGAAATATGTGATGAGTGTGACGGCAAAGCCACAGCTATTTTCCATGCTGGCAAAATCTATGTCCTCGAAGAGGCTAGTGTTGAAATTTGGGAGCCCACATTGGCAACAGTACCAACTTACGTCTGTTTTACTAAAAGCTTCATAAATACAGGTGTTCATGTTAAGACATTTCCTGTGGAACCATAATTCGCAGTTGTTACATGCTATGGAGTGTACATCTTTAGACCATTTACAGGCTTTACCACATATTTGGCATGGAAATTTTGGTGGTCAACTCCTGATTAGGGTGGCAGTCATTAGCATTTAGCATGACAAGACAAAATAAATACAAAAGGGCTGGCCTTTCGAAACACTTTTTAGGTGCCATTTTGAACTGATGTTTCTCTACAGTACTTACTGGGCATGTGAAAATGCTGGCACATATATGAAAATTATTCATTCATAACTGAATGGTCACCCTGACATGAATCTATGGGATGTTTTTAGACGATTAAGAAGACTAGTTGCACTGGATTCAGAAAATCTCATTTTAACAGTTTGATTTTCACTATATCTGACAATTGTCTCCAATGCTTTGTCTATAGATTTGAACAGAATTGAATCAGGGATGGACACATATTGATTGCTGAATATTGTGAAAGACTAGTAGAATCAGTGTTCAGGAAGGATCATCGAAATAACTTTTCATATTTTAATAGTTGGTATACTTGAAAGAGTTTAGTTGAAAAAAGTTCTTTAATCCTGAAGGTGTTGAATATATTCAAGTTTTATTCAGAGCATATACAATAGACGAACAAATGAATTAATCTCACTCATTTCAAAGATCCCTTGCCCAAATGAGCTACGAAACTAGAAATAAGTAAAGTAATGTTCACTCACCTTAGAAACTGCATTGTCTAAGCTTGTCACCTATATAGATAATAGGTAGGGAGCATTCCATCAGAAACCAACTTAGAGCGCCTGATGAACCAGATGAATATTCTTTAACTTTTTTGACTAATTTTTTTTTTTATCATTAAGCTATGTTTTCCAATTCTTTTTTAGTTTATCTCGAGAGCTCTCTTTGAATATACCAAAATTTTCGAATAAGGCACTTAACACGGTTTTTATTTCTGTGTAATTAAGATGACACGCAAGTTCTTATTTCATCCCAACCAACTCAATCATCGAGCCAGCTGATTATTGTACTTTCACTTTCGGTGAATGTTAAACAGTTTTTCATTGGGTGGATTTTTTCGAGTGTCCAATGAAATCGACTTTAAGAAATCTCTAATGATATTTTAGTCTCGCGAGACTTGTTATTCTACGATTTGATTGGTTGACATGTTCTGTGCATCGAAATTCAAATATGGTGGAAGATAATGGTCGTAGTGGCTTGCCTGTCGGTGGTGCATTTTCCTCAATAATTGGTGTCATGCACTTATGAAAGAAATACAAAATACTGTAAAATTGGTATAACAAACAAGTTTTAACAAAATTGTGAGGAATTTCCATGGAAATGCATATTTTTTAGGTATAATAATTTTACAATATGTTTTGTTTGCCGTATGTTTATCAAAAGGTCAAGAAATCAAATTTTACCATTAAGCAACAAGAAATCGTAGAGTGAAACATTCTACCCCCTTTAAATAAAAAATACATACGGAGGAGTTAGGGATTTTTCGTTCAAGGGTTTATTTTCTTCATTAACAAAATGTATTGTTTAATTTGTGTGCATTGAAACTCTTTATCAGGTTGGGCACACACCCCCAAATGGTCATTTAACCCCCGTTTGGTGGTTAATCGCCCATATCGGCGTCTTTATTACCTACCAAATGGGAGAGAAAAATCGTTATGTTCAGTTCTCTAGAATGACGTGAAATGGCGCATAATTTCAACTCACAGGGAATAAAATATAGATATTTTTCTAAACTTTGAACGAAAAAAATCAAAATTTCAACACGGACTTTTTTGCGCAGTGTTGTTCAAATATTTGACAAAATCGTCACCTATGTAAACAAGACTTGAAGTGTAACGTTTCTGTGTTTTAACTTAAAAAGAAAAATTCCCTCCATCTCGCGAGTAGTTGCACCTATCAATCGTGTTTATCACTTCATATTTCTGTCATCCGGGCAACCGATCAATTATCTTAACCAATTAAAAATGACGATCTTTTCCGAACTTGGGTCAAATGACTCATTTAACTACGGAGGCCCATTAGTGTTAATTTTCAAAAAGTAAAATAAGAGGAAGGGTAAGAATTCGCTTTTATTTCGTATGCAATGGCTTTATTTTTTACAAAAATACGATTTGCAGTGAATTCATGATAAAATAATCGGTCGAAAACTATAATCTTGGAATAAAAACAAGAATAATTGCAAATGTCACTTTGTAAATCTTTTATTCAAAAATATTTAATAAATATAGTAGATACATCATAGATATGCATACTAAACCACAAAGGGTCGCACAGAAATCGTAACTTCATCCTAAATGGAAATAAAGAATAAATGTTACATTCAAATGTAGAAAAAATGAATATTATAGCAATAAGTGCCCACCATACGAATAAGATACGAGGAGCTCGTGTTTAACAGGATTTTATAGAGATTTATATAGATGCAGATTGAAAGATCATTTGAAAAGTTACTTCTCTAGACTAACACCTCTTGTTTAAATATATTTTTTATCGAACTATACACAACAAAATAATTTTTCTTATTGTTTGAGCAAATAGTTCGGCTGTCATGAACAACTGTGGCTTTCGTTTTTACGAAGTTCCAAAGAAATTTCACATGGAAAATTGACTAAATTGTATTAAATTTGCGAGGAATATGTTAATTAAAATTCCCCAATGCCTAAGTAAATGCACTTTTGCTTTATTTAAATAAAAATTGGATTTGAATAAAAAAGACCACCAATTGGTAGGTAAAAAAGACACCGATATGGGCGATTGACCACCAAACGGGGGTTAAATGACCATTTGGGGGTGTGTGCCCAACCTGTTTATAGGCGTTAATAAACATGTATAGGATCGTCATCTTATGCATTTAGACCTTTACAATCCCAAAATAATAGCTATGTAGTATGTACTCATTATACACTAATACAATACATTGGGTGCACCGCAAAAGTCAGTTCCATGTTCGTTCGCCCTAAAAATTGTTCGCCTGATTTCCCGTTTGCCCAATTTCACATTCGCCCAGAGTCCGCTCGCCCTAAAACTTGTTCGCACAGAGTCGGTTTGCCCTCATTTGATGTAGAATAAAATCTAACAAATTTCTTTCCAAAACTTTGGTACATTCGAAATAAAACATTATGCATATTCTGTCACAAATGGTCACACTAAATACACGACCTATCAAAGACCTAACAGACCTTTGGACTTTTAGTACATAGATAAATTTTGTTTAATTCCTTTAAATCATTCTTTGAGATCAAAGGGAGATTCTTCAAAGGTAAAACCTTCAACATCCGCTGTACAGTTCTATAAATAACACGGGTGTCTCCCCCCTAATTAACATTGATATTAATCATATTAATCATCTAATTTACTCTAGTGCAAACACTTTATCATTAAAAAAACATTAGAATCAAATAAAAAATTAATCAAGACTAAATAAACATTGTTTATCAGAATTTGAGAAAAATATCCCAAGTTTGTAAAGGAAATAAATAGAAGAAAATGATATTGATATATGTTAATTTTTAATTCATATGAGTTAATATATACAAGTATATATAAGTATTGGGCGAACCACATATAGGGCGAACAAGATATTGGGCAAAAAATATTTCGGGCGAACGGACTCTGCGCGAATGGACTCCCGCGAACAGGTAGATCGGGCGAACGAACCCGTTACCGCAAAAGTCATCAGTTTTATCCTTAAAGCAATGTAAACGATAACAAGTATGCTTCACGAGTGTGGAGAGCTTACTGGTTTTTGTTTACGGTGATTTATGGATCCTGTGGGTGCACCTTGCTGCATACTTGACACAGGTCTAGGGAAAAGCCCTATTTTAGGTTGTCTAATTGAGTAATTCCGAATGTTAATAGAGTATATTATTGACTTCAAAAAGTAATAACTGGCATAAAGAAATAATTGAATTTAATTAGAAGAGCCAATTTAGGAGAATATGTCAGTTATAATGTAATACGAGAGGACTATCTCCTCCTGAATTTTGTCAGCTTGGTTCACAGAATGTTTGGCTAGATAGTGCTCCTGAATTCTAAAAGTATGTTATGAATTTCCTCCCCAATTGCACTGGAGCAAGTTTGCTCTGATTTCATTTTTTGCACGTATGAGTTATTTTACATGGTGAGAGCCACATTTTGTTTTGTTGATAGTTTATGTAAGTAAGAGATTTTATAAAGTAATCCTTCTCTTTACAGATTAAACATAATGTCAAATGGATCTGGTTCTGCCGAGAATGTGAGATTTATGTCATTTAAATGTCCTGACACATCTGCTTTGAGTAAAAAGACCAGAGGACATAGTGAGAGACAACCAAGCACTTATGTTTTGATCCTAAATAAAGATGCTGAAAACCAGGGTTCAAATGATAGTTCATCACAACATTCAGATCGGCAAAAACAAGGAGCACAAGATGCAATCAGTGTCTTGAAGAACAAGTCAAGATCAAGGGTAACATTTTGTTCAAATGATAGTTTGAAGCTTAATTTGACAAATGGATTTGATGACTATGACAGCTCTAGTTCTTCCCAGAATGTGTTTAAAGATGATACAGAGGAAGCAAAGGATGAGGGGTTTGGAGAAGCAACCAAAGTAATCAGGTTGAAAATACCCAGTTCTCTACAGAAAGCAATGCAAATAAGTCAGAGACTAAATGCCCAAAGACTCTTAGCTGAGACTTCCACTACAAAACAGGGTGCAGTAAAAGAGCAGATAAATTCAGCAAACAAGTCTTCCTCTCATGCAGAATCAGGATACTTATCAGCTAATAGTAGCTGCTTATCAAAAGAATCCTTTGAGACACCTAATTCTGTTTTTCTGCCAGCTCATCATCAAACAGCAAGGCAGATTTTCTACAAATCATCCGCTGACTCATCGAAAGGAAATCACCTTCAAAACAGCCCTTCATATCTGAAACCATCACCCATGTCATCACTGTCCTCAGGATTACAGAATGTTGCTGTTTTTCAGTCATCGCCTTTAATTTCACCTTCACCAGGAGTTCAAAGTTCAATGAGTTTACAGAGAACATCAACACCAAGATCAGGATATGTGGTGGAATCGAAAGACGGTCAGAAATTTGTGTTACCGGTTGATCCTCAGCAAACAAAAACTGTTTCAGTATCCAAATCTGACTCCTGTATAAATATAAAGCCACTGGATGTGGCTCAGTTTTTACCAAACTCAAACAATAAAGCCTCACATGGCTGGTCCGCGGTTAGCAATGCCAGTGTCAGTCCAATTCACTCAAGTGAGACGGTGAAGACTCAGGAAAATTTAAATTTTCATCAAGGTGATAAGACCAAAGTGAAAAATTCATCCACAGTTTCAAATAAAGAAAATTATCCTGCAAATCAGACAGAAAGTAGCTCTTCCTCAGTTTTTTCAAAGGAGAAAGTTGGCGATGTTGTGATAAAATATGCAAAGTTAGAAGACAATGAGAATGTTGTTAAAGTGGAAGTGGAGGATAAAGATTTTCCTGTCGAAATTCCAAATTCTCAAGGCTCTGCAGATGATGTACCAGATTCACAGGAGTCTACAGAGAAAGGTACTAATACTGAAAATGATAACTTGTTATTTATGTTTAGTTTAATACATCTTTATATTCTTCTTGTTGAATATGTAGCATTAAGAGTAAACTGCCATTTCTTTTTATAGAATCCCTAAATGATTCCTTGACCAATATCCAGTGGTTGGGAGGAATGCAGCTGAAGGAGGACGGGAAACCACAGATGCCCCCCACTCAGAACAAAAAAGACACTGCTATACAATGGAGATGTCTAAGTCATTCAGAAGTTCTAAAAGTAAGATTGTGTAAATAATTCAGTTCTAAATGTTAAGGGTTGTTGTTTTGTGGTTGAAATTATTTTCTTACCTAATGAATTCTGACTACAAACTTTTAACATGAATACCTTTCCAAAATCAAAGAAACTTATCTTCGGTTTTAGAAATATTTTTGCCAATAAAGACTTAAAGATTAGAAGATACTGTTCTTTTGTTAAAGTCTAAATCACATATGATTTTCATAATAGATTGCTAAGGAGTATGGGAGGGCAAAGAGACCTCCATTTTCCTACATGACCCTGATCCAGATGGCCTTGAATAGCAGGGAGGACAAGCGGAAGACCTTGCGTGAAATATGCAAATGGATTGAGGAAATCTTCCCTTATTACAAACACACAGCAAAACCTGGTTGGAAGGTGAAATATCTACAAGTTTAATTAGGATATTTTAATTTTTCATTTGTTGGTTATTAGCTCACCTGAGCCGAAGGCTCAAGTGAGCTTTTCTGATCACATTGTGTCCGTCGTCCGTCCGTCCGTCTGTCCGTCCGTAAACTTTTCACATTTTCGACTTCTTCTCAAGAACCACTGGGCCAATTTTGACCAAACTTGGTACAAAGCATCCTTGGGTGAAGGGGAATTTAAATTGTTAAAATGAAGGGCCAAATTCCTTAACAAGGGGAGATAATCAAGAAAAGACAAAAATAGGCTGGGTTCATTAAAAAATCTTCATCTCAAGAACCACTGGGCCAGAAAAGCTGAAACTTATGTGGAAGCATCCTAGGGTAGTGTAGATTCTAAATTGTTCAAATCATGACCCCGGGGATTGGGCGGGGCCACAATGGGGAATCCAAGTTTTACATAGCTATATATAGAAAAATCTTTGAAAATCTTCTTCTCAAGAACCACTGGGCCAGAAAAGCTGAAACTTATGTGGAAGCATCCTGGGGTAGTGTAGATTTTGAATTGTTCAAATCATGACACCCCGGGGTAGGGCAGGGCCACAATGGGGAATCCAAGTTTTACATAGAAATATATAGGAAAAAACTTTGAAAATCTTCTTCTTAATAACCACTGGGCCAGAAAAGCTGAAACTTATGTGAAAGCATCCTTGGGTAGTGTAGATTCTAAATTGTTCTAATCATGACCCCCGGGGGTAGGGCGGGGCCACAATGGGGAATCCAAGTTTTACATAGAAATATATAGGAAAAATCTTTGAAAATCTTCTTCTTAATAGCCACTGGGCCAGAAAAACTGAAACTTATTTGGAAGCATCCTGGGGTAGTGTAGATTCTAAATTATTCAAATCATGACCCCCCGGGGTAGGGCGGGGCCACAATGGGGAATCAAAGTTTTACATGGAAATATATAGGAAAAATCTTTGAAAATTTTATTCTCAAGAACCACTGGGCCAGAAAAGCTGAAACTTATGTGGAAGCATCCTGGGGTAGTGTAGATTCTAAATTATTCAAATCATGACCCCCAAGGGTAGGATGGGGCCACAATGGGGAATCAAAGTTTTACATAGAGATATTTAGGAGAAATCTTTGAAAATTTTATTCTCAAGAACCACTGGGCCAGAAAAGCTGAAGCTTATGTGGAAGCATCCTGGGATAGTGTAGATTCTAAATTGTTCAAATCATGACCCCCCGGGGGTGGGGGTGGGGGTGGGGGGTTAGGGCAGGGCCACAATGGGGAATTGAAGTTTTACATAGAAATATATTGGACAATCTTTGAATAGCTGAAACTTAAGTGGAAGCATCCTGGGGTAGTGTAGATTTCAAATTGTCTAAATTATGATCAGTGGGGTAGGGTGGGGTCACAATATGTATTACAAGGGGGAAATCTAGTAAAGAACAGAATGGTCAAAGCTTCTCAGGTGAGCGATGTGGCCCATGGGCCTCTTGTATATACTAAGAAGTTACAAGTTGGGTAAGTATGTGCAGATTATGATACATAGGAATTTTTGAGGGGGAGGGGGCTAAGAATCATTTCATTAGACACGTACCAATATTCTGTCATTAAATGGTATTCAATCTGACTGAGTTGAGTTTCTAGAAAAATGGAGATAACATGTTTTCATTTTTACATTGTCTTTTTTGCAATGATGCATGAAACAACAGAAGCAAGAAGTAAATAAATGTTACTGATGTCTTCCAATATATCAAAGATGTGTGGTGATATCTTTGTATTTATTGTTAACAGAACTCCATCCGACACAATCTGTCCCTGTACAGTATATTTGAAAGAGAGAAGTCCAAGAAACATGGCTCCTACTGGACGATACGTGAGGACTGTCCAGAAAAATCTAAAGTGGTTCCATCGAAGGAGAAAAAAGGTAAAACTAATTATCGTATTTGTGAAACTTTATGTTTATTATAAAGTGGCCTCTGGGTATTATGAGATGCATTTTTTGATATGTGTTGTTTCCACTGGCTTCTTGTTAGAAGCCAATTGTAATGACAATATTATTTTTGAATATTTACATTTGCAAATGTTTTCCCTTATATAACACTATTTGAACAAGGCATTTTTACATCTCCGTAAAACACGTTCGTCTTGTGACCATAAATTTCATAAACGATCTACGTAATTTGATAGTGACGTCATAAGCGATCGACGTTATCAACACATTCAATTTATACTGTTGAGTTTTGAAAAAAAAAATTATGGATTTCAAACTTTACTTAAGTACCTTACTATTTGTAATAAATCAGTCACAAATGTAAATATAAGTAATAAGGTATCATCTTCCATAAAGCCTTCGGGCTTTATGAGATTTGATCACGTGACCAACCCGTTTTACATCCCAATAAAACTCAAAAAATGATACTGTATAGGGGGAAAATAACTTGCGGTGTTAATATTCGCTATATTCACGGTGGTAATAAATCCGTGAATTCAAGAAACAGCGAATAAATTTTCAATAATCTCCAAGTTTTATTTGGAAATTTGAGAATGGACTTAGTACGATAGATTTATATAGGTGTACATGCAGTCAGTGGTCATTTCAGTAATTGCGAGTAGTACTGTCATTCAATTAATTTTAATTATCACGCTTTACTTAAATTCAAATCGGCAGATAATAATTTGTGTTTGTTCAAAAGCTGTTTTAATAGCCAACGCTTTATGTTTCATCAATCAAAACACATGGGCCATGGGTTTTGATTACCCGTGCGTAACTAATGTTACCACGTGTATTTGTTACCTGCATTCTCATGCATATTAGTTCATGTAGTTTTTATCGACAACTTGGTTTTAAAAAATCATTCAAATAAATATCAAACTTACTGACGAAGGAAGTGTGGAAGGATATTATTTCGTAGAACTACATAAAAACTTTTATTTCCGTTCAGTGGTTTTTCGCCGCGTTGTATTGAAGATCTCGGGTGCACATGCACTCATCGTAATAGCATATAGGAAAGTCATTTTACGTTTAGGGACTATTAATAACTGCACTTGTGTTACTTAATAATTTATAAAATCTATCAATTTTATAATAACTTACCCTGTTGTTCGTGAAATAAAGACATAACGCTGATTAATGTCGTTTACATGTAGCTACAGTATGAGTTAAATGTACACAAGGGAAGCAACTTTTATTACATACCAAATCCGCGAATTCAAGAAACCGCGATTGTGTAAGATGAGAGAATAACGTGAAAATTACAACCCGTGAAATTAATCCCCTATACAGTATCTTATTTCTTAAATAAGATTGATAAA
Organism: Saccostrea cuccullata; assembly: GCF_032062105.1. NCBI lineage: Eukaryota > Metazoa > Mollusca > Bivalvia > Ostreida > Ostreidae > Saccostrea > Saccostrea cuccullata. Next base: position 54,072 of record NW_026930434.1, on the reverse strand, counting down.
TTGTCAATTCGATCCATCCATGCTGCAAATACCTTGTTATATTCAATACTGTTTTCCACTGACTAGTACAGATTCTGATCTTTTTATTTGGGTAAACTAGTCATATTTACAGTGATTTTGTTCTATCCAACATATTAGAAATAGTATGTGAGTAAGAAATCATCTTGTTGTAAGCGGTATATCAATACTGGTATATCTATTCACTGCATTTAAAATGACTTTTTATTAATACATGTATAATATTTGTCTGCCATTATCTGAAAAAGTACACTTTTATAGTAAATCACTCTTCTGATCAAAAGTTTTTTCAGAGAGACTGAGAGTAGGGGATGAGTTTGCCTTTTTAAGCATCACTAAAATGTTGCATAAATAGTGTCCGATGTATTTCTTATAAACAGCATACCGGTACATGTTGATTTTTTATATTAAATAGAAATATAAGCAGTAAAAGTTCTGTTTAATAAGTCAGCTATATGCATTTCAGATGTGCCGACCTCTCTCTCCAATTATCCTGTGTTCCTTCCACACCAAGCACCAAAGATCCCCAAACTACCAATCCCACCCCACCACAGGAACAACCCAGAGGGACTCAAAAGAAGTAGGCTTCAGATTAGTACTTGTTGTAAATTGATACTCATATTTACTTATGGAGGCACCATAAGTGGTGCCCACTGCAATATCTTTATACATGTATATTGATGAAAAATAACGAGTTACTGAATATTTTATGTCCTTACTCAAGAAAGATGCTCATTACTGCTGCCTTTCAGACAGTCATGTATGCACTGCTGTAGTAGCTGTACAATGTCCACTACAGTGGACCTTCAGATATCCGGATGCCAGATATCCTGAAGCTTCAGTATCTGGACAATTTTTCATCGGAACAGAATTTTTTAACATTATTTTGTCTTGTTTAACTGGTAATTCAGGTATCCAGATGCTTCACATATCTGGACAAATTGATTAGGAAAGAAAGAGACCGTATAAATGAGGTTCCACTGTATTTAAAAATTGATATTCATGTCTAAACACTGAAGATTCTGATTCTTGACTTTTTTCAAAACAATGCATTACTGACGTTTTTGCTTGATACTCAATATGCTTAAATTGGTATAAAATACAGTAGAAGTCTGAAGATTTTATATTTGCATCTTTAGCCTGGTCATGATTTCTAGGATAATTTTTAATATATAGCAAATATATTTTACATAGTACTGTGGAGCAAAATGTGAAACAGTGCCTTCATAGTTAATTATGTATGCGTGTTTAAAATATTCAACCATTTAAAATTTTTTAATGAAGAATGCCTTTTCAAAATTCAAAACATTACTTTAAATTAGGGATGTCAATTTTACTCGGACAGCTTAGTCGAATAGTCGGATGCTTTAGTCGAACGATAGTCGAATATTCCTTTAATTTTAATTATTTTTTCATATCATTTTCACTGTTTGTCTTTTATAGATAAGTTTACAATGTTTTACCTACGCTATCACCATTATACAATGAATTTCTGAATTGTAACCATGTACATGGTACAAGAAAAACTGTTCATCAATATATATCCAATGTATTGGATTTCAAAATTAATATATTAGCTGCACATTTTATCTAAATGCAGGATATCAAATGCTCATGTTTTCCTTTCTTTACATAACGGTAGTACATGTACCCCATAAATGAAGCCTTTTCTACATGTCCGTCAATGATCTTTGACAGGTAAACAATTAAAGCGTGTCTCTCATAAAAACAAAGAGAGAGTGAGAGCTTAGAATAAATTTTAATTATGAGAAGTTGTGCAAACAATCAATGATTGTATGAAATTAACATCAGAAAAAAAGAAAACACGGTTTAATTACCCACATAAGCGACCCCAATTTACATGTATTTACAATTTCGTAACAGTTTTTTAATTAATATTTTTTCTGAATAGTTGTACAATGCACCACGTCAAATCGTGGTTTGAATCTACAAAACTAAACAATTGCCCTCTCCATTTAAAACAGTAAGAGGTAGACAATCATTAACAAACATGTTTGATTTTCTTTCTCAATCTGCTTTTTTGTCATTTTTTGCAGAGAACTTGCTTTAGGAAAGTTTCACTTGATATATATGTTTGACTGATTCAGCATATGATACATCATGCCTGACGTTACACTGCAGAATGCAAAATCACTTTGATGAAGATCAGAAACACATTTTTAACGAATAACCGACTAAAGAAATTTTAGTCGATAGTCGGTATGATCGAACGATAGTCGAGTACTCTAATATTCGTTGACATCCCTACTTTAAATACTTTTTTTGAAAACAGGTCTTCAGCCAATATTACCCCGCCCACATTCCTATGGCTCATCTCTGCAGACTTTTGCTCTTATCCCAATACAGAGCATGAATCAACCCCAGGGAATGTCCAGCACCCAGGGGCAACCCATGCTGATCCAGGTGCCATCCAACCCCCCACCATTAGCTCAGGACTTTCAGAAAGAATCAGGTACTGTAGATTCCTAATTATACGCGAGGAATTAATTATCGCATAATTTCGCAAGAAGCATCACTCGCAAAATAAAATGACTCGCTTTTATTTTTATGGTACTAAAATCCATGTAAATTCTTTTGAACAATCGTTCGTTTGCGAATAATTTTTCTCGCGATTTGACATTAAAGAGCCATTTCGTGATAATATCTGCTCGCAAAAAATAAGGAATTTACAGTAGTCAGGATCCCAGAATTATCAATATAAAAAAAATATATAATTTTAATAGTAGGCCACCTTTATGCTGACCTGAGCAGGGATGGGGTCGATTACTTTCAAAAGTAATCGATTAAATTACAATTGCTTTGGATTTTAAAAGTAATTGATTACAAGCTGATTACAGACATTTTTAAAAGTAATCAATTACATAGCAATTATATTTTGAAGGTAGAATCCAGACAAAGTTTGGTGGTACATTTCTTTATATGGATGCTTAAGATTTATTAAGATCATGTTTTCTATCTTTAATACGAGTAAATATCTGTGTTATTGTTGAGATAGAAAGAAGAGATGTTTGTATAACACTTATGCCCCCCTCCCCCCCAAATTAGAATTTTTTCAAGTTCAAAAAGGCATAACTCTGTCAAAAATGGCACGATTGTACCCAAAACAGAACTTGACCTAGATAGTCATCTGATAAATCTGTATACTAAATTTCATCTCAGTATGTGCAACAGTTGCAAAGAAAATGAACGGAAACTGCAAATTATTGGAATTTTTCTAAGTCCAAGGGGCATAACTCTGTCAAAAATGGTGCAATCGTACCCAAAAAGAGATCTTGTCCTAGATATTAATGTAATATATCCGTATACCAAATTTCATTTCAGTATGTGTAACAGTTGCAAAGAAAATGAGCGGAAACTGCAAATAATTGAAATTTTTCTAAGTTCAAGGGGCATAACTCTGTCAAAGATGGTGCGATCGTACCCAAAACAGAACTTGGCCTAGATATTCAAATGATATATCTGTATACCAAATTTCATTTCAGTATGTGCAATGGTTGCGAAGAAAATGAACGGAAACTGATGGTGGACTGACATGCAGACCAACCAACTGACAGACAGCAGCAAAACAATATGCCCTCCCTTCTTCGAAGGGGGGCATAATAAAAAAAATTATTTATGAAACTGGACATAATTATAGTTATGCATAAAGGGATTCGATAGAGAACTGTTACACAAGTAATTGACCTTCTTGATGAGCTTTTCAGTTAAGCTGCCAATTACTAGATGTTTTTACAAGAATTAACACATTGACTGGGCAAGCATGGATAGTTCAATAATTGTTAAATTGTTATAACCCAAGCTGACCCAGCTTTGGTATAACGGTGTTTTATTACTAATTAATTAACATATCTTGTTTGTACACCTAAAATCAAACAAAGTGATTTTTAGAATACACATCTCAATAAAGGAATATTTGATATTAAAAAAACATGTTTATTCAAACAAATTTTTTTAGGGAATTCGAAAACAAAATGTTGCATTTCACACAATTATGTTAATTGATTGAAACAAAAAAAAAATCAAACTTTAAAATGATCCTGTAGTAATTTTCTTCAAGTTCAATTATACATATACAAAGTCAAAATGGCGAATTGCTAATTATAAACTGCTAAAGTATTTTGAAATTACTACTGAATATAGCTAGGAACTGATAGAATTTACTCATTGTCTGGACAATAGACCTGATTATAAGCATTTCTGGAAGCATTAAAAGACACCCTACTAAAAATAGCTTATAATTTTATAACTTTTTATACCCCCCGCAAACGAAGTTTAGGGGGGGTATATTGGAATCACCATGTCCGTCTGTCCGTCTGTCCGTCTGTCTGTCTGTCTGTAGACGAGATTTTGTCCGGACGATTTCTCAAAAACTATTGGAAGGATTTGTCTGAAAATTTATACACATATTATTCACCATATGAAGGTGTGCACCTGCTATTTTCATCTTGATTGGATGATTATTTTGAATTTTACAGGTGTTTTTTCATTTTTATTTTGTGGTCTTGTGCAGACCGTTTCTCACAAACTATTGCAAGGATTTACCCGAAAATTTGCACACTTATTATTCACCATATGAAGGTGTGCACCTGGAATTTTCAACTTTATTTGTTTATTTTTCTGCATTTTACAGGTTTTACTTTTTATTTAAATTGACTTGTTCATTTTGGGCTCATTTATAAGGTTTGAGAGATAGAATCTAGAATATCTGTACAAAAATGTGAACTAGTACAGCTTAAAACAACTCATTAAAACTGAAAAAAAGAAACATCATCAAGTGTTTAAAACAGTTTTTACATTACATAGAAGATAATGTAAATTCATTTGTCTCTTGGGAATAATGACTGGACATGCATCCAGTTAAAGATAAATTAATGAGTTTGGTGTTGGAGGTTGTTAAGGCATATCTCTTATCAAGCGTGTGTGTGTTATCAAATCTATAGGGAATAAGGCACAAGAATTAAAGATCTCTCTTCTCTTATTCTCTTAATTGTAATTTATTGTCTGTCAAAGCACTTCATTACTGGATGACCAGCTTTTTATTTTCAAAATGAATTTGATATATCAAGATTAATTTGATTTTGTATAATGATTTTTTTTTCAACAATTAGTTTGCAGAGTGTCATGACACATAATTGCAATATATTTCTTTAATGCAGAAATAAAAAAAATGTTACGATTGAATTACAATGTATTAGTTATTGATGTTTCATTTGGTTGCACTTTTGTTTCACTCATTAAAAAACATAATGAGCACTTATATTTTACTGTAAATTTTTATAAGTAAATAGTGAACACCTCAAGATCCATTAAGTATTTTTGAATTGGCACCTTCTCTGAAAAACCCAGCGGGGGGTATTTGTCCCTATTGGACAGTTCTAGTTCTCACTGGTATAATAAAAAATCATTATTTCATGAACTTTGTTTTAATAACTGTAATCATAAAGTAATCAAAAAGTAATCAAGATTACAGGACTTTTTTGAGAGTAATCGATTAAATTACGATTACTTGTAATCAGAAAAATGGATGATTACTGATTACTCATGATTACTTGGCAAACTGTAATCGATTACAGCTGATTACGATTACTGATTACGATTACCCCATCCCTGGACCTGAGGCTCAAATGAATTTCTCTGAGGCCTAAAAAATAATGCTTGTTGCTAGAATCTGGTAATGCAACCAACCCATTAAAAGTGCAGCTAGGTGGAATTTTTTTCTGCCAAATATGTGTTTTTTGATCAATCAGCTGATACAGAACAAGAATGTTAATTGAAGCTTTATTTGACATATGTAAAATATGACATGCATTTTTATTGAAATTTAATTTTTTCAGGCTTTTGGAAATTTCAGCTGGATTCTCAGAAAAACAAACTAATTTAGAAATGACCTGATTTCCTTATAATTGTTTTCCAGATGCATCTTTAAGTATAGAGAAAGGTGACAAGAAAATTGAACACAGTAAGAAAAAGATAATCACTATTGCTCCAAAAATTTCTTCACCAAACATTGTCGAGCAAGCCTGGATAAATGCCCAGTCTCTCAGTGACAACGAGAAGAGAACCGAAACGATTGGTAATACACTAAATACAGACACAGTTGACTTAAGTGCCAAACGAAAGAAACAGAACAATGGGCTACCCAAGCCTAAGATCTACCCTCAATCTAATCCACAGAAAAGGCAACGGTCTCGCAGAAAACAAAAACTGGTTCCTAAAGAACGTGACCTTTTGAATGATAGTTCTGATGATAACGACAATGATGTGAAGGAATTTATAAATAAACTAGAGCAAGATTTACCGACTCCGCTGAGGGCAATCCTAGATGGCAATGAGTCAGACAAAGTGACAACGTCGACCCCAATGAAGAATACCACTGGTTCCCCCAACCTTCCGTCTCCCATTAAGGGCATCACTCCTCTTAAGGGAGTTAGTCTGCTGGATTCCAGTTTTCTGGACGGCTTCAAAGATTTGGAAGATGGCAGAAATCCTTTTGGTTCACCAAATTTTATGTTGAATATGAAGAAAATGTCCCCTTCTCTTATGCGCAGTCCGAATGCCTCTCAGTTTGACAATCTGTTTTCTGGATTGACTCCAATAAAAGGAGATTTGAACTCCAGTAACAATGAGAATTTATCAAGAATATTAGGTGAATTTCCCTTGGATGGAATCGAATCAGAAGATGAAATGTTAACTAACAATCTTTCAAATATGAATTGGAGTGCAATATGTCAGAATATCAACTCAACACCAAGTGGAAAGAATTAGATTGGAAGTGTTGTAAGGTGTTTATGTTAATATGTGGCAAGTTAATGTGTACATCTAAGTATGAATGTGTTCAGTGGCATTGACTTACATGTATGTGTGTGGTTGAATCTTAAGCCAAGTATTATCATATCTAAAATTGTAAAATTGCTCAATTGTTTAATACCAAATACTACTTTTTGTTTCATCTTGCTTGTGAAGAAGATTTTCAACCTAGTGGATAGAAAGCAACCATAGAAAAAGTTATTGAATGCCAATTTTATGTTGTGCAATATTATCTTATAGTTGGGCTGTGTTGTAAAATCACTGGCATTTGGGAGCATAGACCCAGAATCAATCATCCAATTACCACCTCCTTCCTTTTTTTTTCTTTGAAATCTGGAATTCACATTATTTTTCTTTTCATACATGAGAGAATCAGTTGAAAATGAAAACATAAAAACAGTTCCTAAGAGATTAAAAAGGGATACATAGTTATAATGCATATCAGAATACACAAATAGAAAAAAAATTGGTAAATTCCAAATTATTGGAAATGGTTGCCAAGTGCCTGTGAGAAAAATAACGGAGAATATTGTATGAATGTAACTGCCTGAATCCCTTTAATGTGCACATTTTCATTTATAAATGCAAAATATTTTTGTTTCCAAGTCTAATGTATTTTGTAGCTTTTTTTTCTAGCAGGTAATCCAAGAAAACTTAATATTTTATTTTTTTGTATTATTTTTAATGCTTACAAGATACCTGTATATTATGTAGGTACAGGTATAGGTTCAGTTTTTTGATTTATTAATATAAGCATTCCTTGCTATTGGGAACATTCATTTTTATTCTCACTACACACTTTATATTTGAAAACATATAGATATCCTTTATATTTCTTTCACAAGACCCTGTTGCAGTAGTTAATAAGCACATTATAAATTGGGTAGTTTAAAATATTTTTTTATAAAAATATTAATACTGCAGTGATTTTCAGTATTTTATTAGTAGAAATCTTTATACAGGTCTAGGTCTTTTTAAAGAAAACTTCATATGTTCAGGTTTATGGGTAAATATAATTCATCTAAAATCAAATTTATTTCATAAAAGATATTAATACAGTTGAACTTTGGTACATGTATCTTGAACTCTGATATCTCAAATACCATGGATATGTCAAAGTGATTTAGAAGTCCCAACCACATATTCTTTAAGATTTAACCTTCAATATCTTGAATCCTCAGATATCTCAAAGTTTTTTCTCAGCCCCATCAGGTTCAAGATAACGAAGTTTGACTGTATGAATTCTATTCTGGATAAAATGATATCTTTTTAGCTCCTCTGAGCCAAAAGTCCATGTCTATAGCTTCTTTGATTACTCTGCCTCTATTTTGTAAACTTTTCACAATGTTTTTTTTTTCAGGAATCACTGAAATTTAGCATTATCATTTTACATTTACATTTAATTTAGGATTTTTCTGTTTTGAAAAAAAAAAATCAAATACAGAGTAGAACTTGTCAACTCCAGACACCATGATAGGTTCCAAATAAATTCAGACAAAACTCTGCATTAGACAGCATTTAAAAAAAAAAAAGAAAAAAAAAAATAAGAGGATAGCAGTTCCCATCATTATAGGCTTACACAACATTAGAATAGGGCTAGTTTTACTTGACTGATGAGTTTTAGGGAATTCTATCTGAAATGATTGATTGTTTTGTGACTGAGTGAGTTGTTGTTGATGACTGCTTTCTTTGTTATCTTACTGTCTTTGTGTTAGAGATGAGAAATGTGATATATTACAGTGTGAAATAAACACATCTGATCAGCATTGGTTGACTCTGGTATAAATTGCAAAACCTCAAATCTTCTTGAGATATCACCTGGAAATGAAAAATTTACACACAGACAGAAAATATGAATTAACGACCTTGACCTTTGGATCTTAAAATCAATAGGGGTCTTCCGTAGGCCATAGTTGTGGTATAAATTTTCATTGCAAAAGCTTAAAGGCTTCTCCAGATATCGCGCAGAAACGAAAGTGTTGAAACGTACAGAATTTTTTTTAATTAATGACCTTGACATTTGACCTCAAATTAATAGGGTACTTCTTTAGCCATAAGAAGTTGTGTAAAATATCACTTCAAAAGAATAAAGGCTTCTCGAGATATTGGATGGAAACGAAAAGTGTTACAGACAGACGGACGGACAGAGAGACCGAAATTAATACTAGTATTCCACACTTTCAGCGGGGAACAAAAAGTATTTGACTACTGCTTTTAAAAAATGTAAGAGAAGACCGTGACAACAAAAATATATAAACCTGAACTTTTAAGAAATGTTGGTATCATTAACTGAATTCCGCACTTGGAAAAAAAAATGTTACCGACTGACTGCATTGAAGTTTGGAGATTTTGTAATCTAGTTTCCAGGAAAGCAGCCTAAAGTGCACCCAAGGAAAATTACACATAACTATTTCGTTATTTATGAAGGGATCTTAGTAAAAGAAACATACCTGTCCAATTTACCAAGGTAATTCACCTTTCATGACGAGGTGTTTCCTCCGTGGTTTAATTGCAGTTTCTGTTTCACGTTGCTGTCATTGAATATTGGGTCGTGTAACGAATTGTTATGGCATTGATTTGCAATGAAAAAATCTATTTGTAAAAGGACTTTTGTGAACTAGAAAATATTCATATAACCAAAAAGAAAATGAAATTATTATAATAACCTTCATTAATAATAGTCGATATTTAAATTAAGGTCACAATCGTTGTTAGACATTCTCTCTCTAGCAGTACAAGTCATTAAAGACATGTCAGAATAAATAAATAAAAAACAAAACAAGATGTGTTTGTGAAACACTGATGGCAGCTTATGGCGAGGGTTGAAATTTGTCAAATGCGAAATTGTTCGTACCCAAAGAAAGGTCTCACTAGGAATACACCTGTGAAATTTGAAAGCCCTTGTACTAACGGTTCAATAGTTATGGTCAAGGTTACGGTTTTTTCAGGTGGGTCAAAAGTCAAGGTCAAAATGTTGGTATCCAAAGGAAGGTATTTTGAATTTCACAAGGGATACATATGTGAAATGTGAAGAAAAAAAATAAGCCCTAGAGCAATCCATCAATAGTTGGTATCAAAAGTAGGCAAGGAAAAGAAGTCAAATATTTTAGTATCAAAGTATGGTGGCATATTTCTGCCCCCTACATGCAAGATTATGGTGGCATATTTCTGCCCCCCTACATGCAAGATAAATTATGTTAACATGCAAGAAAATTATATCAACATGCAAGAAAATTATGTCAGCATGCAAGATATTATGTTGACATGCAAGTTACAAATCTTTTAAGAGAATCTGATTTTAAAATGGGTAAAATCCCGTACTGACGCTCGTATCTGACATCGTAAATGCAAAACGACAAGATGCGGGTTACTTATGTTGACATGCGAGATAATTATGTAGACATGCAAGATATTCATGTTCACATGCAAGATATTTATGTTCACATGCAAGATATTTATGATCACATGCAAGATAATTAATTGTTAACATGCGACTTATTCATGTCAACATGCGAGTTATATTTTTACATAAAAGATATTTATGTCAACATGCAAGATAATAAGTTGCATATCAACATACATATCTTGCATGTTGACATAATTATCTTGCATGCTGACATAATTATCTTGCATGTTGACATAATTATCTTGCATGTTGACATAAATGAGTTGCAGTAGTATATTATGGTGGCATATTTCTGCCCCCCTACATGCAAGATAAATTATGTTAACATGCAAGAAAATTATATCAACATGCAAGAAAATTATGTCAGCATGCAAGATATTATGTTGACATGCAAGTTACAAATCTTTTAAGAGAATCTGATTTTAAAATGGGTAAAATCCCGTACTGACGCTCGTATCTGACATCGTAAATGCAAAACGACAAGATGCGGGTTACTTATGTTGACATGCGAGATAATTATGTAGACATGCAAGATATTCATGTTCACATGCAAGATATTTATGTTCACATGCAAGATATTTATGATCACATGCAAGATAATTAATTGTTAACATGCGACTTATTCATGTCAACATGCGAGTTATATTTTTACATAAAAGATATTTATGTCAACATGCAAGATAATAAGTTGCATATCAACATACATATCTTGCATGTTGACATAATTATCTTGCATGCTGACATAATTATCTTGCATGTTGACATAATTATCTTGCATGTTGACATAAATGAGTTGCAGTAGTATATTATGGTGGCATATTTCTGCCCCCCTACATGCAAGATAAATTATGTTAACATGCAAGAAAATTATATCAACATGCAAGAAAATTATGTCAGCATGCAAGATATTATGTTGACATGCAAGTTACAAATCTTTTAAGAGAATCTGATTTTAAAATGGGTAAAATCCCGTACTGACGCTCGTATCTGACATCGTAAATGCAAAACGACAAGATGCGGGTTACTTATGTTGACATGCGAGATAATTATGTAGACATGCAAGATATTCATGTTCACATGCAAGATATTTATGTTCACATGCAAGATATTTATGATCACATGCAAGATAATTAATTGTTAACATGCGACTTATTCATGTCAACATGCGAGTTATATTTTTACATAAAAGATATTTATGTCAACATGCAAGATAATAAGTTGCATATCAACATACATATCTTGCATGTTGACATAATTATCTTGCATGCTGACATAATTATCTTGCATGTTGACATAATTATCTTGCATGTTGACATAAATGAGTTGCAGTAGTAGTGTTTATTTATTATAGTGACATGTGTTAAACAACATTATGGTGGCATATTTCTGCCCCTTGTGTGCAAGTTATTTTTCTATCAAATATGTTGACATGCAAGATAGATATGTTGACATGCAACAAAGCTATATCAACATGCAACATAAATATGTTGACATGCAAGAAAATTGTAATAAAATAAAAATCATAAAAAATCTTCATAAATCTCAAATATTGCCCACGTGTGACATCCAACATGCTAAATGCTACATATTTATGTTAACATGCAAGATAAATATGTTGACATGCAACTTATTTATGTCGACATGCAACTTATCTATGTCGACATGCAACTTATTTATGTCAACATGCAACTTATGTATGTCGACATGCAACTTATATATGTTGACATGCAACTTATTTATGTTAACATGCAACTTATTTATGTCGACATGCAACTTGGTTATGTTGACATGCGAGATAAATATGTTGACATGCAACTAATAAGTTGCATGTCGACATAAATATGTCGCATGTTTACATAAATAAGTTGCATGTCAACATATTTATCTAGCATGTCGACATAACTAAGTTGCATGCCAACATAAATAAGTTGCATGTTGACATAAATAAGTTGCATGTCGACATAACCATGTCGCATGTTTACATAAATAAGTTGCTTGTCGACATATTTATTTCGCATGTCAACATAACTAAATTGCATGTCAGCATAAAAAAGTTGCATGTCAACATAAATAAGTTGCATGTCAACATATTTATCTTGCACGTTAACATAAATAAGTAGCATCTAGCATGTTGGATGTCACATGTGGGCGATATTTGAGATTTTTGAAGATTTTTTTATAATACTTATTTGATTGCAATTTTCTTGCATGTCAACATATTTATGTTGCATGTTGACATAACTATCTTGCATGTCAACATATTTATCTTGCATGTCGACATATTTGATAGAAAAATAACTTGCACACAAGGGGCAGAAATATGCCACCATACTATGGATAATTGTACGATAATATCATTATCATAAGTTGCATGTTGACATAAATAAGTTGCATGTTGACATAAGTATCTTGCATGTTGACATAAATTAGTCGCACGTCTACATAATTATCTTGCATGTTGGCATAAATAAGTCGCATGTCTACATAATTATCTTGCATCTTGCAACTACAATATCAGATATATGGTGGCATATTTCTGCCCCCTACATGCAAGATAAATTATGTTAAGATATAACATAAATATGGGGACATGCAACATATTTATGTCAACATGCAAGTTAATTATGTTGACATGCAAATTACCAATCTTATAAGAAAATATAATTTAAATATGGTTAAATTTACTTTCTAACGATTGTATCTGACATGGTAGAAATATGCCACCATATCAAAGAGAGGTCTTGTCACTAACAGATTATCAGTCAGAAAGACAGACAGAGAGACGAACAGACTAAAAACTATACTGCCCCAAATTTTCGATTACGGGGACATTAAAAAACTGTTTATAACTGAGTATGTAATAAATCTTTGTAATTTGTTGGTGTTCTTTTAATCAATGTTTTCGATCTTTAAAACAACTAATTAATTTTGCCAAGAACACAAATCTTATCTAACACAAATCTTTTTTGTAACGATCGCTGTAATCTTTAAAAGCTGATTTGTTAATTGTTTCTGTTCTAAATGAAGTGTCGTATATTTAATGCATTCCCATTTCCATTAGCCTAGAAATTTTTAGAGAAAATGTTTGATTACAGTCGTAATACATGCAGCAGATTACAAAATACAAACAAAATTCAAACAAGTTCTAATTCAATTATCGAACTGAAATGCAGACTGCATGCTTAGAAAAAATTAGACCAAATTCAGTAAGGTATAGTTCTCCATGGCGTAAAGGTAAATGCCATTTCGTTTTTCTTTTCTTTTCTTTTTTTTTTTTGATAATAAGAATTTTAAGGCCCATCAAAATGTATCTGTGAAACTCCAAGGTCCCTAATCCGTGGCTTAGTATGGGAATATTTTGAAATGAAATTATTTTGACGTAAGAATTCCAAGTGTTGTTGTTTATGTCCAGATGCTGTACTAGTAACCACATTTGTCAGTCTTCAAAGAAACCCGATGATTGAATTACATGTAGCTGAATATGGAAATAATTTCGCGTTTTATACAGGATTTTTTTTTATTATGCCCCGTAATCGAAGCTTCGGGAGTATTTAGTTTTTATCCTGTCCCTCTAGCTGTCTGCCTTTCTCTCTGTTTAACTGTTTGTCCGCAAAAACTTTAACATTGCCCATAACCTTTGATTGGTTGGAATTATGACTCTCATATTTCACATGTGTATTCCTTATGACAATTTGCCTTTCTTTGAGTAACAACACATTTGACCTCTTAACCTACATCTTCACCTATTCTGCAGACAAGTCCATTCTATGAGAAAACTTTTTTATCCATAGACTTATGAGTTTGATTTGCAATTGAGAAATTTCAACCTTCGACAATAGCTGTCATACAGGGGCATCAGTGTTTCACAAACACATTATTGGCTCTCGTGCTCGCGATCACTGGCGATCGGTCGGAAAATATCATCTTGTCCCATCCTTGAAAAAATTCTGTATCCAACAAGAAAACATTGAATATATCCTCAATGTCCTCACTACTCACCGAGGTGGAACATAACAACATAGGTTATTATCGGATTCTATAGCAGAATTATTGATATTTTAATTGATAGTCATTCCTTTAGATGTTTGGCGTGGAAAAGGATGAACAACCTGAAAGACATAACAATTCATCAAATGAGACTAAGTAATTACATTCATTCACCCCTTAATATCAGGGCCTACTAAGAGAACTTCAAAGATCAACACCTCTATTGGAGGAAATAAACCGAAAAATATCAAAAGCACATTTACAATTAAAATTGATTAAATTATTTCCGAAAAATACAGAATAAATAAATAATGTGTATTAATGTCCAATATTTTAATTCTGACATTTTGATACCAATACCATGTTTTCATCATAAAATTTTTAATTGAGGGAAAAAGAGATCAACAACATTTTGAGTTAACTTGAACATTAGATAATCATACCAATACAGAAATTCGAAAATATACGGTTATCAACTGTAACAAAGTTTTGTTCTTTTCAAAAAAAGAGAGCAATTTTATGGTAAATACATTATATACATGTATGTAAATTTTAAGAGCCATTCTCTGTAATGATTTGAAATTTTATATAGGAGCTGTGGCACGCATTGTCTCAGAATTTCTCCAAACTCTCTATGATAAAAGTCATTGATACCCTAAACTGAAATCAGGCAAAAATTGGTTGCTATGTGTTATAGTTACCATGGTAACATGTCTTAAAGTTCGAAAAATGGCATTTTTTAACATGTTTAGAGCCCCATAATTAACATTTGCGGCAAAACAAACAATTGGCAATGACTGTTTCCAAAAGTTGAAGGTCAGATGTCTCAAATGCATGATAAACATGTTTGGTAAATCAACTATTGCATACGTTACTATGGTAACAAAGTATTCTAAAGTAAAAAAAAAATCATTGAATTTTTTAAAGTCATACACGTAAAAATAAAAAGCAATTATGGGATGAAATGTGACCAAATAATAGAAAAAAGAGCCTTGAAACATGTACCAAGAACAAAATATGATATTTCACTTTGGTTGGCAATGGTTGCCAAGGTTTTTATACCGCAGAGAGTCTTCAAAGTAACACTCTGTATGTTTAAATATGATCCTATCTTTTAAAAAGGCACATTTCCTCATAACTAATGATCAATTTTTAAAGATGTTGGTGTGCTCCTAGTTTTCCCATTTGAAAAAATTCAGATTAGATTCTTTAGATAGAGCGTTGCTATGGAAATAAGCAGAAAATATATGCTTAAAAACCGGAAAAATATTTTCTTTCCTTGGATACGTACCCTTAAATGTAGATTCCCAAAACTTTTATGATTGATATTTATTAATAGCTAACCTGACTTTTAATTTTGACTATCATCCAATCTCTAAGTGGATGCAAGAAGTTGGCAAACAGGGTTTAATATTGATATAAAGTTCACAAAATCGAACATTTTCCCTTCTTGGTAACCATAGCAACATTGTTGTTTTCTTCATCAAATTTTATCAATATATGATATTCAACCTCAGTTCTAACAGATAAATAATATTCAAGCTGATTCCTTTATTTTGTTTCTTGATTATATGGCAATTTAATTCTTAATGCAGCGAAAAATAATTCACCTTTAAGCACTGGTACTTTGTCTCCATGGTAACACTGCAAAGTAGCAATTATACCCAATTTTTCTTATGGTTTTGGTGTTGCAAGGTCCTAAGGATGCATATTTGACAGTCTTGAATTTTCATGTTTTTCCTCAAGACAGTAGCATTAACCCAATCTTAGTTACTGGTTTTGCATGGTTACACTGTGTTACCATGGCAACCATAAAAGTTATTTATAGAATAATATTGCTTATACTTATATACTTAAGGTCAAACATTTTCATTGTTTTCCTTAAGTCGTTGATTGAGTTTGAGCATGTAATACCTACCATTAGTTATTACGGAGTGTTTTTCAGCATATTTCAACATTTTAAATGTATTCCAAATGTACCCTTGGTTACCACTTACTTAGAGACATATTCTAAACAGTTTCTGTACAGTATAAGTGACATCAAGGTGTCATGTTTTTGTGAGAATGGTTTGTTTGCTTTTTCTACTTTTTATTAAGCAACAGTCAAGATTTAAAGTGGCTGAAAATCTCGATTTTTCAAACTTTTCCGGCTGTTGCCATAGCAACCGAGTCACTTAGCAACGAAATTTTGGTTGATATTTGTTTCTGGTGTCAAGTACTAAGCATGGGTGAAGTTTCATCAAAATCGGTGACCATGCGTGGCAACGAAGTTTAAGTGGTTACAGAGAATGGCTATTAAATATTCTTTGAATACCAATTCATTAAAATTCAAACACTTACATTAAACTTTGTTAAAAACCAAGCCTACGTCAACTGTATATATATCACCGTGTATATCCCAACATGCCGGGTGTATATACTATGTTGTGCGCGGGGTGTATGCTTCCGAAGCGAGAGAAAGGGGGCCAATGTACATTGTTTGTCCATTTTCTCGTCTTACGGATATTTTTCGTCAGTAAGCATATGCCTATGGAAGGAAGTATTGTATAAGGAGTATATGGATAAAGGAGTATATGGATACCTATGAATTCACTGGACGCCTTCTAGTTTTATCAAACACCTCAACACAATTCCGAGGATCGGAGCAAGATTGACGCTACACTGTGTTTATGATCAAATATCAGAACAAAGCTTTGCTTTATCGTCACTTTTATATTATTGTTAAATACATGTTTACAATATAAACCTTTGTATACAAATTGTCTGTAAATAAAACAGTTCGTATATAAAGATATTGACGAAAAATCAATGTTGTGTCCGGGGTGTATGCAACATGTTGTACGCGGGGTGTATACCCCTCTTTTAACTCTATAGTATCATTGTCTGAAATGTCATTAAAAAATGTTTAACAATTGACTTTTGTAAAAGTTCTTTTTATTTTGTAAACTATTCACCAGTTTTGTAATAGCACAACTTCAGGTTCATGAATTCGATTTACAGGAAATAAAATTGAAAAATGTTCATCGTACTTTCGGTTTTGCATGCAAATGGAAGTAAATGTACAGGATACTTTGTTTAACTGTTTAATGTGATGACCAACAATCCATCCCTTCTTTTTATTTAAATGCACCTATTCAGATCCTTTCTTAATATTAAAATGCTTTACACATGCATCATTTTGAACATTTAATATTTCCTCATAATTTCAGTTTTAAATTTTTTCAATACTTTTTAAATGAGTTTGAAAATATTTATCTTTTTGTAATGTCATAAACACTAGAAAAAATGTTCTCCTTCATGTAGTATTTATATGTTGTGTACTTTGCCCCCAGGAGCCCGTATTTGGCAGTAAAGTATTTGTTTTATATTGAGGCATTGTATTGTACTGAGTACATACTTTCTAGGAATGGGCCCGAAGAGGGTGTGTTTGTGTCTACGGTCATTTTTTTGGGGGTGGGGGTGGGGGGGGGGGTAACTTTACTACGTGTACGATATAATAAATTAGAGGAAGGTGAACATAATTGATATCAATTACACGTCAACGTAAAATGGTAATTGTATCAAAAGCAGTTTTTTTTTCAATTGTGCATGCCCTCGGAAAATTGTCGTCCCTTATTACATGTTTATTGTGATTTGTAACATATGAAATCTTTTCAGATAAGGAAAAATAAGTCCACATATTGCGAAAATTGAAAGGAAAATTAACATACATGTATCATACAGACACGTAGTATCACCCCCCTTTTTGTTCCAGTCACAACTTTTCACTACAGAAAATGTTCATCGAAAGTCAGATTGCCCCCCCCCCCTTTTGTTTCGGCATAGTCAAATAATGGTTATGTAATATGTTTAAATAAAAAAGGAGAATTGGTACAGAATAATAGGGAAGCCTATTAATGCCACGCAATATTTTTTTAAAAGTTGGTAATTCCAACTTTAATCTTGGAAATTCCAACTTTAATCTTGGTAATTCCAACTTTAAAGTTGGTAATTCCAACTTCAAAGTTGGTAATTCCAACTTTAATCTTGGCTTTTCCAACTTTAAAGTTGGTAATTCCAATTTTAATCTTGGTAATTCCAACTTTAATCTTGGTAATTCCAACTTTAATCTTGGAAATTCCAACTTTAAAGTTCGTTGTAATTCCAACTTTAATCTTGGCTTTTCCAACTTTAAAGTTGGTAATTCCAACTTTAATCTTGGTAATTCCAACTTTAATCTTGGAAATTCCAACTTTAATCTTGGCTTTTCCAACTTTAAAGTTGGTAATTCCAACTTTAATCTTGGCTTTTCCAACTTTAAAGTTGGAAATTCCAACTTTAATCTTGGTAACTCCAACTTTAAAGTTGCCCCCCCCCCCCTTTAAAAAAAACCTGAATCCGCGCCAGTACGGAATTGATGCATTTAGTTATATATTTTGTATATTTAGCAGAAAACGTTTCATTTGATGAAATAAGATTTGATTACATCGAGTACTTAATTGCTGTCTCATTTTTATATGTTATTCTTTCATACAATACATAATAAATCTGTAATTGGTAAAGTTTAAATCCTGGCATGTACAGAATTCTGTGTACATAATTTTTATGAAGTTATTCTCAATATAATTGCACAGGAGAACTTAAAGGAATATAAGGATTTCTAATTAAAAGTTGGAAGTTTTCTTAAAGGTCATAAGGAAGGTCAAGGTAAAAAAAATAAAACAAACACAAATAAAAAGAGTTCAACAAATTATTTAATGTGCTAGTATTTATTTTCCATTATAAATGTACCATATTATAACTCCCCATAGTCCCGTCTGCTTTTTTTACATCCCCCACCCCCACCCCATTGCGACCCCTACCCCTAGATTGCAATGATAAATTGCTAACAAATCTATTTCAGTGTGTTATTTTCACTTTAATTAAGTTTGTGATACTTTAAACAAAAGAAAAAAAACTAAGAAAAGGGGGTAGAAGAGCTCGAATAAATGTTTGAAAAGCCAAGATTAAAATTGGAAAAGCCAAGATTAAAGTTGGAATTTCCAACTTTAAAGTTGGAAAAGCCAAGAATAAAGTTGGAATTACCAACTTTAAAGTTGGAAAAGCCAAGATTAAAGTTGGAAATTCCAACTTTAAAGTTGGAATTTCCAACTTTAAAGTTGGAATTACCGAGATTAAAGTTGGAAAAGCCAAGATTAAAGTTGGAATTACCAACTTTAAAGTTGGAATTACCAAGATTAAAGTTGGAATTACCAACTTTAAAGTTGGAATTACCAACTTTAAAGTTGGAATTACCAAGATTAAAGTTGGAATTTCCAACTTTAAAATTGGAGTTACCAACTTTTTAAAAAATATTGCGTGGCACTAATACGCTTCCGTAGAATAAAGATGGGACCTACAACCCCATCTGAAATAGGAGTTTGAGTTTCAATAAGCTCCCCCTTTTTATAGCTAGTAAACTTATGTCAAGGTTTTTTTTCAGGTATCCACCCCTTCAAAAAAGATTCTACATCACTGTCATAAATACTTAAGAATACATGTATTGATAACATAAATGTTGCAGAAACAAAAACAAAAAAACCGATTTATTCATATTACACCATTTATGTGGTGTTTCTATCATTTTTAACAGGCGAAATATTAAGATTAAAACGAGCCAAAGAAAGGGCAAAGTGTCCTCAATGCAGGGATTGGGGAGGGGGTGGGCGAGGGACCCTTTGGAGGGATTTTATGATTACGTAGATTTAGACCATTGCGCCATCTACAATGTAGCATTTAGTCAGATAACAATCGTTCCTTGCACATCTAGCGCCTTTTATGTTTGAATATGATAGTTTGTTTTTAATCTGTCTTTTTTTTAAATTCAGATGATTTGTTATTTTATTTCAGTAAGTTTATGTAAATTACTTTTTGGTTCGGAATTAGTATTAAGGTCTTTTATCAATACTACCTGTCGCTTTTAAACCTGTGTGAATAATATTGCCATTGATACTTAGCACTACACAATCCTAAGAAAAATATGGGGTATACACCCCACGTACAACATGTTGCATACACCCCGGACACAACATTGATTATTCGTCAATATCTTCATATACGAACTGTTTTATTTACAGAAAATTTGTACAAACGTTTATTTAATAAACATATATTTAACAATAATATAAAAGTGACGATAAAGCAAAGCTTTGTTCTGATATTTGATCATAAACACAGTGTAGCGTCAATCTTGCTCCGATCCTCGGAATTGTGTTGTGGTGTTTGATAATACAAGAAGGTGTCCAGTGGATTCATAGGTATCCATATACTCCTTTATCCATATACTCCTAAGATAATGCTTTCTTCCGTAGGCATATGCTAACTGGCGGAAAATATCCGTAAGATGAGAAAATGGACAAAGAACGTACATTGACCCCCTTTCTCGCGCTTCGGAAGCATACACCCCGCGCACAACATAGTATACACCCCGCCTGTTGGGATATATATGGTGTATATGGTCCGAATTGATCATCATACTAAATACAAAATCAAGTTGTTGTCATTTCTGATTAATATTTTATACAAAATTCAAAAAATAATTTTGCACGTTTGATGCGCACAATACAGTCTGTTTTGGAAAAAGACTGAAATGTTGCCATTACTTATCTGACTCTAGATATAAATTACATGGTTATGATGAGTTAGGGTGTCTCGTCTTAAATTGCCCCCGAGTCATGATTTCTCAAGGGTTTATAAGCAAATTATAACTATTAAAAGTGCATGGTTATGATGAGCAAGGGTGTCTAATTATTGAAAATTATGAAATGCAAAGCCCCCGGATCAGGGTTTACGGTTTTTTCTGCTTATAGTAATAACATTCAGGCGCGGATCCAGAAATTTTTTCCAGGTGGGGTCCACCCCAGTCAAAAAAAAATCCAATTTCAGAAATTTCTTGACAAGGGAAAAAAAAAACCTTAACTCGCCCAAACGTCAAAAACTTCAAATCTTTCACTTTTCATACCCATCTCACACATATTCGCGTTTGCCGGGGGTGGGGGGGGGTTAGCGTTTTCCATGGGGGGGCATGGTAACTTTTTTCTTGTTTTAGTATATACATTTTTTAACCTGGTAAATTCAAGGGGGGTCCTGACCCCCCCCCCCCCCCGACCCCCCCTCTAGATCCGCGCATGGTAACATTTTTGTGAACATTCTATGAGGGTACATGACATTGCTTCTGTTCTTATTGTTGATAGTTAACTGAAGTAAAAAGTATGAGAAATAAAATTCAAATAATACAACGCATTTAAATTATGCTCTCGTATAATGATAACTTGTTATTAATTATGCACATATTTCCTTCCCATGATATGCATGTGAAACGGCAGCAAATTACTTTTAATGATCCGTATCCTACGTGTATACATGTATTTGCAAAACCAGAAATTTTTTTTTCTTCCATCAAAAATGTAAGTCAAAGTACGTTTATTAATTTTCTAATATTGTGTATTCTTATGTATTTTTTTCATTACGGTAACCGAAATTGACACATCGTGTGCGACGTCTTAGCTTTTTTGCCCCCCGTTTTCATATTTTTGGTCTGTCTGCACTTCCGTCTTTCTGTAACACTCTCGTATTCGCGGGATAGGGCTTTCATATTTCACATGTACATTACCTGGGACCTTTCCAAATATACTATGATTTTTGACCCCGTGACCTTGGTCTTAAAGTTAAATCTACTTGTCTAAAATTTTAACATTACTTTAAATTGGACTGTTGTCATAACTTTTGAAATAGAAAGGATTACTTATCTGACTCTGTAGATATAAATTACATGGTTATGATGAGTTAGGGTGTCTCGTCTTAAATTGCCCCCGAGTCATGATTTCTCAAGGGTTTATAAGCAAATTATAACTATTAAAAGTGCATGGTTATGATGAGCAAGGGTGTCTAATTATTGAAAATTATGAAATGCAAAGCCCCCGGATCAGGGTTTACGTTTTTTTCTGCTTATTAGTAATAACATTTTTGCGAACATTCTATGAGGGTACATGACATTGCTTCTGTTCTTATTGTTGATACTAGTAGTTAACTGAAGTAAAAAGTATGAGAAATAAAATTCAAATAATACAGCGCATTTAAAATATGCTCTCGTATAATGATAACTTGTTATTAATTATGCACATATTTCCTTCCCATGATATGCATGTGAAACGGCAGCAAATTACTTTTAATGATCCGTATCCTACGTGTATATTTGCAAAACCAGACATGTTTTTTTCTTTCATCAAAAATGTAAGTCAAAGTACATTTATTGATTTTCTAACATTGTGTATTCTTATGTATTTTTTTTCATTACCGAAATTGACACATCGTGTGCGACGTCTTAGCTTTTTTGCCCCCCCCCCCCCCCTCCCATTTTCTAATTTTTGGTCTGTCTGCCCTTCCGTCTTTCTGTAACACACTCGTATTCGCGGGATAGGGCTTTCATATTTCACATGTACATTACCTGTGACCTCTCCAAATATACTATGATTTTTGACCCCGTGACCTTGGTCTTACGTTAAATCTACTTGTCTAAAATTTTAACATTACTTTAAATTGGTCTGTTGTCGTAACTTTTGAAATAGAAAGGATAATAGCTTTCATATTATCACACAGAGACTTGAGACAGTCTTAGCAAAATCGGGTATATTATATACTGTAATAGGCTCCCTATTATACTATATACCCGATTTTGCTAAGACTGTCTCAAGTCCCTGTGATATTACATGGGTATATTACCCGTGACAAGGCATATCTAAATATACTATGATTTTTTACCTTGTGACCTTGAAGTTTGATTATAGTCCTATTTTTATGCGCCCGGATCGATAGATCCAGGGCGTATATTGTTTTTGTCCTGTCTGTCTGTCTGTGTGTTTGTTTGTTTGTCTCGAACTCGAACCTTCACCATAACTTTTGAACCATGAAAGATAGAAACTTCATATTTGGTATGCATACTCCACTAATTAAGGTTCTTTCAAAAGACACCAAGGTCAATGAACTTGTGACCTTAACTGTGGCCTATATGCTAAAAATAGCTTTTTTCTGCAAACTTTAACCTTTGCCATAACTTTTGAACCATGAAAGATAGAGACTTCATATTTGGTACGCATACTCCACTAATCAGGTTCTTTCAAATGACACCAAGGTCAAATGACCTTGCGACCTTCACTGTGACCTATATGCTAAAAATAGCTTTTTGAACCCTCACTATAACTTTTGAACCAGTGATAGATTGAGATTTCATATTTGGTACGCATACTCCACTAATCAATCTCTTTCAAATGACACCAAGGTCAATGACCTTGTGACCTTGACTGTGATCTTAACGCTAAAAAAACCTTTTCCGAACTTTGTTGCTACCGGGCGCATAGTGTTTCACAAACACATCTTGTTCAAAAATGTTACTTTTCCTTATAAATTTTGATTGAGAAAAAACGGAGCTTTCACATTTTTTTTCAACATGTACATTACCCGTAACAAAATGTTTCCGTGCATGATATGAATTTGACCCCTTGACCTTCATGTTTGACCTAATTTTCAAAAATTTTAACTTTGGCATGACCTTGTGACCTTGACTGTGATCTTAACGCTAAAAAAACCTTTTCCGAACTTTGTTGCTACCGGGCGCATAGTGTTTCACAAACACATCTTGTTCAAAAATGTTACTTTTCCTTATAAATTTTGATTGAGAAAAAACGGAGCTTTCACATTTTTTTTCAACATGTACATTACCCGTAACAAAATGTTTCCGTGCATGATATGAATTTGACCCCTTGACCTTCATGTTTGACCTAATTTTCAAAAATTTTAACTTTGGTGATTACTTTTGAATGACATATGATAGAACTTTCGTATGTGACACATGTTATAAAATAGGGAGAGGGCAAAAATAGGCTTTGCCTGCTGCCCAATCCCATTCACATTTTATTTGTGAATAAAATTTTGTATATATAAATAAAAAAAAATATGTTATAAATAATGGCATCCCATCCACTCTGACACCGAAAGCGAGGGGATCGCATCTTTGAATTTTCTTGTTCATTATTAATCTGGATGGTTATTTGCGAACTCAAGCGTCCGATCAGATAAAAGCTCAATAATACATCAATGAATCTGGGAAATAGGTTGTCATAGATTTTACTTAAAAGTTTTAAACTATCTGCCTTGGGGGCTTATACGTGTTATTAGATGTTCAAATGAACTGTTTGAATAAAATGCATCCTTCCAAAAACATATTGTTCTTTGAGTGACTGCATGATGATAACAAAAAGAAATACAGATACAAAAGTTAGAGATAGGCAAAAACAAAAGTCAAAAGTTACGGTTATATTTGAACATTAACTCTTGCAAAATGTTTGGCGCCTTTCTTAAAAAAATAGATTATTAAAAGATCGTTTACTACAAAAAATTCATATAATTAATTACTGTGCACACATACGCTGTACTCTGGACGGAGATATTAGATAATCGTAAAAAATGTGAAAAGCCTGATTATCGTTTTGAAAAACGCCAAATGCAATCGTTTACCTCCTCATAATAAAGAATTAGTTATTATTTTTTTTTAGACTTTTTTCTTTTGGAAGTCTTTTTCAAGTACTCAGTTTTTCTATCGTGATATTTAAAGAAATTGACGACACGGGGTGCGTCCATAAGCACTATCCCAAGGATGACGAGGCAGATGACCACAGCGCCCACTCCGCCCACGCGCTGAGCAGACGGTCGGTCATCAGGCGCGGAAATCAGTCGTCTTCTATAGGCGTTTGTGTCCTTCACGCTGACTTTTAACTCCTGGATCATCGTCTCTATCATCTGACTTATCTCCTCGTCTGTATAGTTTCTGTAGCTACACGTCTTATCAGAGGGACAGTAACAGAACGACTCTGTCGTTGTCTCGCTCGAAGATGGCTGTCCAGTCTGAGTTGACGTAGTCGATGACGTCATCGTTAGAATTGTTGATGATGGCCTTGTTGTTTCTGTGATAATCTCCGTCAGTAAGGTTGATGTTGTTGGTTCAATTGTCGTGGGATCTTTTAATTTTTCTGCTGTTGTTGGTATTTGTGTTGTCTCAGAATCTAATGGCGTTGTGTTCGATGAGATTTCTGTGTCATGAAGAGAAAACATACATATACCATATTTATGGCACGCCAAATTCACAAAAATGAGCTAAACATAGTTTCACAGTCGATAAACTAAGTTTATCGGTTGTAAACTATAGTTTACAGACTGTAAACTATAGTTAACAACGTTAATCTATATTTTACATCTGTAAACCATAGTTAACGCGATAATCTATGTTTTAGAACCGTAAACTATACTTAACACTGAAAACAATCATTTGCCATTGCAAAACAAAGATTATCTGATAAATACAGTTTCACGATTTGTAAACTATGGTTTACAACTCTTAACTATAGTTAACGATCTGATAAATATAGTTTCACGATTAGCGAAACTATGATTAACAACTCTTAACTATAGAAACTGTTCACGATTGTAAATCATAGTTTACAGACGTGAATCTATGATCTATTGTTAACGTTTTATTACAGACAGATAAACTTAGATTAGCATTCGTAAACTATAGTTAACAACAGTTAAACATAGTTTTACAGATGAAAACTATAGTTAACGAATTGTTAACTGTAGTTCACGGTTTGTAAACTATAGTTTACAGTCGATAAACCTAGTTTATCAACTGTGAAACTATGTTTAGCTCAATTTTGTGAATTTGGCGTGCCATACATATTATAACTGTAGCTTTCATAACATCTCAACTTTGCTTATTAATTTTTTTCTCTACATTTCATTATATAACACTTAAAATGATTTTTTTTGTTTTCAAATTACTTAAATGTAATTAAAACTGTATAAATTGTTTACCAAATTCCCACTCGGCAGGAAGATCGGTTGATGATATTTCAATATACTTGGGATAAAACGTTATTGACCAGGGAAAACTTCCGATAAGTCCATCTGATAAGTCAGTGCCGCGCCCCATTTTCCATTCCTGGGCAACATTAAGAGTGACATAGTACCATGAAATCCAATAATCATCAAATGAATCACAAGTATTCGAACATGCATAGGAAAATTTAGTGTAGATATCGTCTCCAAACTCGCATTTTGTGTTGTTTTTATATCCAAAGATGAATTCTCTAGTTAGAGTGGGAAGGGTTTCTGAATCCAATAAAAATACATGGGCGGATCCACATGCTTTTACTCTAAATATCAAAGAAAATCGATTCTCTGCTGTTATTCCATAATGACTCAATTTGATTCTGCTCGAGTTTCCCGGTGTTGTAATGAAAATGCATTCTACAAAATAAATTCATTGATGTATGTTTTTTCTCTAAATTCTTTAGAAAAAAAAGAAATATACGTAGCCATATATGTATTAGAAATTACGGAGTATATTTGTGCTGCTTTCAAGCTAATGTAATACACCCCCGGACATATATAACAAGAAATCCAGTCCTCCAGATTAGTTTGAAAATAGCTATTTTGCGTCTGTTTGAAGAGATGGTATATACTTTGGGGGGGGGGGTGATGTATATACATCTCACTTGAAAGTGGTTCTGTAATTTTTGAGAAATTTCTTGAAAATTCTTATTTGGATCAAAGAAGCTCCCGACTTCAATCGTTTAGCATAGTAGCATATCGTGTATGCACTATAGAACGTGAAGACACAGTTTGGAGCTATTATATGTTCTGAAAATGGGGTACTCCTACGAGTATTAAAGTTCTCAGGTAAGCTTGGACTTTCAGTATAAGGCGTGGCATTCTCGGTGCAACGTAATTAGCGTGTCAAATGGCGAATAGATTCTCATTGGTTAAGAAATTAAAATAACGTCATGAAATTTAAATTGTTGTCGACGACGATGAGACGACGTAAGCCCCGCCTCTGTGCCGTGCGAGAACTTTTAATTGGCTATTTGCTACACTATTTGACATTCGGCCGAATTTCTTTCCTATGTGTATTTCTAAGCTTAACTGGGAATTGTCCTAAGAGCCTATGTTAACGTCCCTATGCTCCTTTATACCAGCGGCTCCAAGTCAAGGTATACCCGGTATCTCGCCGTGAACCTCTAGCATGCTGGAGTAAATATGGGGCAAGGAAAGTTTTACGTTTATAAAACTGTGTATGTATTTTACACTTTTACATTATCATAGACTCATTACAAGAATTTTCATCTTTATGTAGTGGAATCCATGACGATGAAAGTCGCTATGCATTATCAAATTTTTGACAGAAATTTTTATTTAGCCTCTTTGAATTAAAACTATATACCGTTGGTAATCCAGGAATAAGAAGTAACGGCGACTTGATGTATAAATACTAGTAAACATTCCTATTTCAGTTTTTCTTCAGAAAAGTTAATACACTTCGGGTATTTGAATCTCAGACACTTGTTTCGGAAATAAATTTTTAACCCATGATACAATTATTATACTATGTTTTTTTTTATATTTCCGAAACAAGTGCCTGTGGTTTGAATGGATTCTCCTTATTTCATAATGATCGGTAACACTGGACGCGAACAGCAAGGCAAGTTATCACCAGGAGCGCTTCGCATTGGGATGAGGAAATGTATCCCCATGTTTCAATGTCATGTGATGCAATCCCAATTCCTGTATCAGTTTTATCACAATAATACATGGATTACCTTCGCAGTTATATCCTCCACAGTTTTTATGAACAATTAATTAAAAGAACTTGACGAATACGACCTGATTATTATACTGATATAGTCAAGGATGATATTTTCAATTTATTTTAAAAAGCAGTCAGTGGGATCTTTAATTAAATAGTTTACAATATTTTCAAAACACCGATTCTTCTTGATAAAATTAGAAAAACAAAAATATATTTTAAGACCCCCCCCAAATAAAATCAAAATTTATCTTTAGATCAAAGAATTTTTGAAAGTCAGCAGAGAATTTTTTTCAAATGGTTTGATCATTTTCTTTTCATTATTTTTTTCCCAATAAATTAAATATACATACCAGCGATTTCAAATAAAAATGTTATCCAAAGTAATCCAAGCATGACTTAAGCTTCAGTAATCAGCCTGTTGTCTTTGATGGATTTAGAACATCTTGCAATCACTTCTTTAACGAATCCGCGTCCCGTTATAATGTCTCAACGCGCCCAGAGTCAATTCAGAGTCCATTTGTCGATTCTGCGTCCGTTCGATAATTCAATTCCTTCTACCGGTAAACACGAGATGGCATTAATTCATTATGGAATATTTCTCATTTTTACTTCAAACAATTTATTAGAAGAATGTTAAGGAAATTATTTTCGCTTTAATCAGTAGCTGCTACATTCTGTAAAACGCACAAACAATAACAGAATGTCTCCGTATGGAAATTCCCATGAATGCAGCTTCGATGTACGTTTTTAAATAAAACGATCCTCCGTTTGATGTCAAAAAGCATTTTGTTAAATTGTTGTGCATCACAACCATAAAACAGCTCTCAGCTTAACACGTTCTGTTCCATCAGCGCTTTAGTCTGTGATTTTTCTACTTATTTGTTCATGACGAAACAACATCAAAGAATTTTTTCACTTGCATCGATTTGCTTTATTTCGAATCCTGTAATAATGTGACTTAAATTATTTGGAAAAGTCGACAACCAATTAAGGCGTTTACGAGGGTCGTTCAATTAATAATGCAAAATGCCATCTAAAAATAAGAAAAGTACGAAATATATATATTCTTACTAGTTTCACCCCTCAGGGCATTCCCTGTTACCCTTTACACATGTTATGTCCATGAACAGAAAACCTCAGCATACATCTTTCCTTTAAGGCTGCTCCAAAGACATTCATGAATGTAATTTATCTGATATTGTGCAATCTTCCTTTGGTTGATTTCGTATATTTTGGGAATAAAAGGATCTCACAGTGGCTGAAATCTAGCGAATATTGCTGATGGAAAAGTTTTGTTTACTTTCTTTTCTTCAACATATTATTTCTTAAAGCTTATCTGCAGGTGCATTGTCAAGTCCAGGAAAATTTCCATGGGAACCGGAGTTTAGACTTTCTTTGCAGGAAATTTGTATAACTTTAAATATTTCTGCATTTTGAACATAAAAGTACCATTGCTATAGTAAGCTAGCAGCCAATAACAGCAGCCACTAAGCGCGTAGAAGCTAGCAGCCAATAAGGAAATTCATCAAAGAACTGAGAGTACTCAGACGCAGTACTGTTTTTAATACGTTATTTTAGATAATTAATGGTTAATGATTAGAAAATTAATGCAACAATTAATTACATAATAAATCAGATACTCAGAGGCAGTAAGGCTCACCTGAACAATTTTTTTTTTCTTTTTTAAAACCGAAAAATAAGAAATACATTACTTTATAATTTTTATCCAATTGAACAAACAAGCACTAGGAAATGGTTAACTCCTTCAGGAAGAATCCCTTTTCAACTCCTTCATGGACCTCAAGATTATGACAGGGCCAATAAGCTAACCTGAAATTTGATTAATATATAACGATTGTAAACCGAAATATGGCACAAGTGTAAACTAGGTTGAAGTATGTTTCGAACATTATTACTGGGACAACTTAATGAATCTATAAGACTGTAAATTACCACTATCAGTAATAAGTGGTGGTGGTGCCACTTAAGTGGTTCCAAATTTTTTTTGATATTACAGGCAGGTATTATACCCATGATTTATAAAGTGATCAACATTACTAGGGCAAGATAGAAGGGGCCAAGGATTATTATTTCCTGCTATCAGAAGGGGCTTTAGTGGTACCACCAGGTGGTGCCAAGTGCATGGGTCATATTTCAAGCAATCATTCGTCATCAATTATTGGTCATTAAGTTAAGGGTCTTAGGGAGAATCCCTTGTCAACGTTTCAAAAGGTCCCAGGGACTGGAATGGGCCAGTTATCTACTATGAACTTTGACTGTTTTGCATTTTATCCCAAAAACGCCATTAAAGATCAGCTATTATACGCCTAATCTTTGAAGTGTTCATCAAATAATTATTGGGGCAAGGTAGAGGGGCCCTAGGGCTATCATTTGCCACTTTCCGAAAGGGGCTGTAGTGGCACCACCAAGTGGTGCCAAGTGCGTGGGGCATATTTCCAGCATTCATATTTCATTCATTGTCGACCTCCTGAACAAACTAACACTGGGGGTGGGTAGGGGGCCTTAGGGGGTATCCCTTGACAGATTTCTGCAGGGTCCTAGGGGCTGGAAGGGTCCAGTTAGCTAACCTGAACTTTGATGTTTTTCATCATTGTACATTGGGAAACGGGAAAAGGGCAGCTATTATACGCCTTATCCTTGAAGTGTTCATCAAATGATTATTGGGGCAAGGTAGAGGGGCCCTAGGGCTATCATTTGCCACTTTCAGAATGGGGCTGTAGTGGCACCACCAAGTGGTGCCAAGTGCGTGGGGCATATTTCCAGCATTCATATTTTATTCATTGTCGGCCTCCTGAACAAACTAACACTGGGGGTGGGTAGGGGGCCTTAGGGGGTATCCCTTGACAGATTTCTGCAGGGTCCTAGGGGCTGGAAGGGTCCAGTTAGCTAACCTGAACTTTGATGTTTTTCATCATTGTACATTGGGAAACGGGAAAAGGGCAGCTATTATACGCCTTATCCTTGAAGTGTTCATCAAATGATTATTGGGGCAAGGTAGAGGGGCCCTAGGGCTATCATTTGCCACTTTCAGAATGGGGCTGTAGTGGCACCACCAAGTGGTGCCAAGTGCGTGGGGCATATTTCCAGCATTCATATTTTATTCATTGTCGGCCTCCTGAACAAACTAACACTGGGGGTGGGTAGGGGGCCTTAGGGGGTATCCCTTGACAGATTTCTGCAGGGTCCTAGGGGCTGGAAGGGTCCAGTTAGCTAACCTGAACTTTGATGTTTTTCATCATTGTACATTGGGAAACGGGAAAAGGGCAGCTATTATACGCCTTATCCTTGAAGTGTTCATCAAATGATTATTGGGGCAAGGTAGAGGGGCCCTAGGGCTATCATTTGCCACTTTCAGAATGGGGCTGTAGTGGCACCACCAAGTGGTGCCAAGTGCGTGGGGCATATTTCCAGCATTCATATTTTTATTCATTGTCGTCCTCCTGAACAAACTAACACTGGGGGTGGGTAGGGGGCCTTAGGGGGTATCCCTTGACAGATTTCTGCAGGGTCCTAAGGGCCGGAAGGGTCCAGTTAGCTAACCTGAACTTTGATGTTTTTCATCATTGTACATTGGGAAACGGGAAAAGGGCAGCTATTATACGCCTTATCCTTGAAGTGTTCATCAAATGATTATTGGGGCAAGGTAGAGGGGCCCTAGGGCTATCATTTGCCACTTTCAGAATGGGGCTGTAGTGGCACCACCAAGTGGTGCCAAGTGCGTGGGGCATATTTCCAGCATTCATATTTTATTCATTGTCGGCCTCCTGAACAAACTAACACTGGGGATGGGTAGGGGGCCTTAGGGGGTATCCCTTGACAGATTTCTGCAGGGTCCTAGGGGCTGGAAGGGTCCAGTTAGCTAACCTGAACTTTGATGTTTTTCATCATTGT
This sequence comes from Saccostrea cuccullata, assembly GCF_032062105.1. NCBI lineage: Eukaryota > Metazoa > Mollusca > Bivalvia > Ostreida > Ostreidae > Saccostrea > Saccostrea cuccullata. Next base: position 22,264 of record NW_026930434.1, on the reverse strand, counting down.
ACATTGGGAAACGGGAAAAGGGCAGCTATTATACGCCTTATCCTTGAAGTGTTCATCAAATGATTATTGGGGCAAGGTAGAGGGGCCCTAGGGCTATCATTTGCCACTTTCAGAATGGGGCTGTAGTGGCACCACCAAGTGGTGCCAAGTGCGTGGGGCATATTTCCAGCATTCATATTTTATTCATTGTCGGCCTCCTGAACAAACTAACACTGGGGGTGGGTAGGGGGCCTTAGGGGGTATCCCTTGACAGATTTCTGCAGGGTCCTAGGGACCGGAAGGGTCCAGTTAGCTAACCTGAACTTTGATGTTTTTCATCATTGTACATTGGGAAACGGGAAAAGGGCAGCTATTATACGCCTTATCCTTGAAGTGTTCATCAAATGATTATTGGGGCAAGGTAGAGGGGCCCTAGGGCTATCATTTGCCACTTTCAGAATGGGGCTGTAGTGGCACCACCAAGTGGTGCCAAGTGCGTGGGGCATATTTCCAGCATTCATATTTTATTCATTGTCGGCCTCCTGAACAAACTAACACTGGGGGTGGGTAGGGGGCCTTAGGGGGTATCCCTTGACAGATTTCTGCAGGGTCCTAGGGGCTGGAAGGGTCCAGTTAGCTAACCTGAACTTTGATGTTTTTCATCATTGTACATTGGGAAACGGGAAAAGGGCAGCTATTATACGCCTTATCCTTGAAGTGTTCATCAAATGATTATTGGGGCAAGGTAGAGGGGCCCTAGGGCTATCATTTGCTACTTTCAGAATGGGGCTGTAGTGGCACCACCAAGTGGTGCCAAGTGCGTGGGGCATACTTCCAGCATTCATATTTTATTCATTGTCGGCCTCCTGAACAAACTAACACTGGGGGTGGGTAGGGGGCCTTAGGGGGTATCCCTTGACAGATTTCTGCAGGGTCCTAGGGGCTGGAAGGGTCCAGTTAGCTAACCTGAACTTTGATGTTTTTCATCATTGTACATTGGGAAACGGGAAAAGGGCAGCTATTATACGCCTTATCCTTGAAGTGTTCATCAAATGATTATTGGGGCAAGGTAGAGGGGCCCTAGGGCTATCATTTGCCACTTTCAGAATGGGGCTGTAGTGGCACCACCAAGTGGTGCCAAGTGCGTGGGGCATATTTCCAGCAATCATATTTTATTCATTGTCGGCCTCCTGAACAAACTAACACTGGGGGTGGGTAGGGGGCCTTAGGGGGTATCCCTTGACAGATTTCTGCAGGGTCCTAGGGGCTGGAAGGGTCCAGTTAGCTAACCTGAACTTTGATGTTTTTCATCATTGTACATTGGGAAACGGGAAAAGGGCAGCTATTATACGCCTTATCCTTGAAGTGTTCATCAAATGATTATTGGGGCAAGGTAGAGGGGCCCTAGGGCTATCATTTGCCACTTTCAGAATGGGGCTGTAGTGGCACCACCAAGTGGTGCCAAGTGCGTGGGGCATATTTCCAGCATTCATATCTTATTCATTGTCGGCCTCCTGAACAAACTAACACTGGGGGTGGGTAGGGGGCCTTAGGGGGTATCCCTTGACAGATTTCTGCAGGGTCCTAGGGGCTGGAAGGGTCCAGTTAGCTAACCTGAACTTTGATGTTTTTCATCATTGTACATTGGGAAACGGGAAAAGGGCAGCTATTATACGCCTTATCCTTGAAGTGTTCATCAAATGATTATTGGGGCAAGGTAGAGGGGCCCTAGGGCTATCATTTGCCACTTTCAGAATGGGGCTGTAGTGGCACCACCAAGTGGTGCCAAGTGCGTGGGGCATATTTCCAGCATTCATATTTTATTCATTGTCGGCCTCCTGAACAAACTAACACTGGGGATGGGTAGGGGGCCTTAGGGGGTATCCCTTGACAGATTTCTGCAGGGTCCTAGGGGCTGGAAGGGTCCAGTTAGCTAACCTGAACTTTGATGTTTTTCATCATTGTACATTGGGAAACGGGAAAAGGGCAGCTATTATACGCCTTATCCTTGAAGTGTTCATCAAATGATTATTGGGGCAAGGTAGAGGGGCCCTAGGGCTATCATTTGCCACTTTCAGAATGGGGCTGTAGTGGCACCACCAAGTGGTGCCAAGTGCGTGGGGCATATTTCCAGCATTCATATTTTATTCATTGTCGGCCTCCTGAACAAACTAACACTGGGGGTGGGTAGGGGGCCTTAGGGGGTATCCCTTGACAGATTTCTGCAGGGTCCTAGGGGCTGGAAGGGTCCAGTTAGCTAACCTGAACTTTGATGTTTTTCATCATTGTACATTGGGAAACGGGAAAAGGGCAGCTATTATACGCCTTATCCTTGAAGTGTTCATCAAATGATTATTGGGGCAAGGTAGAGGGGCCCTAGGGCTATCATTTGCCACTTTCAGAATGGGGCTGTATTGTGGCACCACCAAGTGGTGCCAAGTGCGTGGGGCATATTTCCAGCATTCATATTTTATTCATTGTCGGCCTCCTGAACAAACTAACACTGGGGGTGGGTAGGGGGCCTTAGGGGGTATCCCTTGACAGATTTCTGCAGGGTCCTAGGGGCTGGAAGGGTCCAGTTAGCTAACCTGAACTTTGATGTTTTTCATCATTGTACATTGGGAAACGGGAAAAGGGCAGCTATTATACGCCTTATCCTTGAAGTGTTCATCAAATGATTATTGGGGCAAGGTAGAGGGGCCCTAGGGCTATCATTTGCCACTTTCAGAATGGGGCTGTAGTGGCACCACCAAGTGGTGCCAAGTGCGTGGGGCATATTTCCAGCATTCATATTTTATTCATTGTCGGCCTCCTGAACAAACTAACACTGGGGGTGGGTAGGGGGCCTTAGGGGGTATCCCTTGACAGATTTCTGCAGGGTCCTAGGGGCTGGAAGGGTCCAGTTAGCTAACCTGAACTTTGATGTTTTTCATCATTGTACATTGGGAAACGGGAAAAGGGCAGCTATTATACGCCTTATCCTTGAAGTGTTCATCAAATGATTATTGGGGCAAGGTAGAGGGGCCCTAGGGCTATCATTTGCCACTTTCAGAATGGGGCTGTAGTGGCACCACCAAGTGGTGCCAAGTGCGTGGGGCATATTTCCAGCATTCATATTTTATTCATTGTCGGCCTCCTGAACAAACTAACACTGGGGGTGGGTAGGGGGCCTTAGGGGGTCCCCGTTGACCGAAGTCTGCAGGGTCCTAGGGGCTGGAAGGGTCCAGTTAGCTAACCTGAACTTTGATGTTTTTCATCATTGTACATTGGGAAACGGGAAAAGGGCAGCTATTATACGCCTTATCCTTGAAGTGTTCATCAAATGATTATTGGGGCAAGGTAGAGGGGCCCTAGGGCTATCATTTGCCACTTTCAGAATGGGGCTGTAGTGGCACCACCAAGTGGTGCCAAGTGCGTGGGGCATATTTACAGCATTCATATTTTATTCATTGTCGGCCTCCGGAACAAACTAATACTGGGGGTGGGTAGGGGGCCTTAGGGGGTACCCCTTGACAGATTTCTGCAGGGTCCTAGGGGCTGGAAGGGTCCAGTTAGCTAACCTGAACTTTGATGTTTTTCATCATTGTACATTGGGAAACGGGAAAAGGGCAGCTATTATACGCCTTATCCTTGAAGTGTTCATCAAATGATTATTGGGGCAAGGTAGAGGGGCCCTAGGGCTATCATTTGCCACTTTCAGAATGGGGCTGTAGTGGCACCACCCAGTGGTGCCAAGTGCGTGGGGCATATTTCCAGCATTCATATTTTATTCATTGTCGGCCTCCTGAACAAACTAACACTGGGGGGGGGTAGGGGGCCTTAGGGGGTATCCCTTGACAGATTTCTGCAGGGTCCTAGGGGCTGGAAGGGTCCAGTTAGCTAACCTGAACTTTGATGTTTTTCATCATTGTACATTGGGAAACGGGAAAAGGGCAGCTATTATACGCCTTATCCTTGAAGTGTTCATCAAATGATTATTGGGGCAAGGTAGAGGGGCCCTAGGGCTATCATTTGCCACTTTCAGAATGGGGCTGTAGTGGCACCACCAAGTGGTGCCAAGTGCGTGGGGCATATTTCCAGCATTCATATTTTATTCATTGTCGGCCTCCTGAACAAACTAACACTGGGGGTGGGTAGGGGGCCTTAGGGGGTATCCCTTGACAGATTTCTGCAGGGTCCTAGGGGCTGGAAGGGTCCAGTTAGCTAACCTGAACTTTGATGTTTTTCATCATTGTACATTGGGAAACGGGAAAAGGGCAGCTATTATACGCCTTATCCTTGAAGTGTTCATCAAATGATTATTGGGGCAAGGTAGAGGGGCCCTAGGGCTATCATTTGCCACTTTCAGAATGGGGCTGTAGTGGCACCACCAAGTGGTGCCGAGTGCGTGGGGCATATTTCCAGCATTCAGATTTTATTCATTGTCGGCCTCCTGAACAAACTAACACTGGGGGTGGGTAGGGGGCCTTAGGGGGTATCCCTCGACAGATTTCTGCAGGGTCCTAGGGGCTGGAAGGGTCCAGTTAGCTAACCTGAACTTTGATGTTTTTCATCATTGTACATTGGGAAACGGGAAAAGGGCAGCTATTATACGCCTTATCCTTGAAGTGTTCATCAAATGATTATTGGGGCAAGGTAGAGGGGCCCTAGGGCTATCATTTGCCACTTTCAGAATGGGGCTGTAGTGGCACCACCAAGTGGTGCCAAGTGCGTGGGGCATATTTCCAGCATTCATATTTTATTCATTGTCGGCCTCCTGAACAAACTAACACTGGGGGTGGGTAGGGGGCCTTAGGGGGTATCCCTTGACAGATTTCTGCAGGGTCCTAGGGGCTGGAAGGGTCCAGTTAGCTAACCTGAACTTTGATGTTTTTCATCATTGTACATTGGGAAACGGGAAAAGGGCAGCTATTATACGCCTTATCCTTGAAGTGTTCATCAAATGATTATTGGGGCAAGGTAGAGGGGCCCTAGGGCTATCATTTGCCACTTTCAGAATGGGGCTGTAGTGGCACCACCAAGTGGTGCCAAGTGCGTGGGGCATATTTCCAGCATTCATATTTTATTCATTGTCGGCCTCCTGAACAAACTAACACTGGGGGTGGGTAGGGGGCCTTAGGGGGTATCCCTTGACAGATTTCTGCAGGGTCCTGAGGGCTGGAAGGGTCCAGTTAGCTAACCTGAACTTTGATGTTTTTCATCATTGTACATTGGGAAACGGGAAAAGGGCAGCTATTATACGCCTTATCCTTGAAGTGTTCATCAAATGATTATTGGGGCAAGGTAGAGGGGCCCTAGGGCTATCATTTGCCACTTTCAGAATGGGGCTGTAGTGGCACCACCAAGTGGTGCCAAGTGCGTGGGGCATATTTCCAGCATTCATATTTTATTCATTGTCGGCCTCCTGAACAAACTAACACTGGGGGTGGGTAGGGGGCCTTAGGGGGTATCCCTTGACAGATTTCTGCAGGGTCCTAGGGGCTGGAAGGGTCCAGTTAGCTAACCTGAACTTTGATGTTTTTCATCATTGTACATTGGGAAACGGGAAAAGGGCAGCTATTATACGCCTTATCCTTGAAGTGTTCATCAAATGATTATTGGGGCAAGGTAGAGGGGCCCTAGGGCTATCATTTGCCACTTTCAGAATGGGGCTGTAGTGGCACCACCAAGTGGTGCCAAGTGCGTGGGGCATATTTCCAGCATTCATATTTTATTCATTGTCGGCCTCCTGAACAAACTAACACTGGGGGTGGGTAGGGGGCCTTAGGGGGTATCCCTTGACAGATTTCTGCAGGGTCCTAGGGGCTGGAAGGGTCCAGTTAGCTAACCTGAACTTTGATGTTTTTCATCATTGTACATTGGGAAACGGGAAAAGGGCAGCTATTATACGCCTTATCCTTGAAGTGTTCATCAAATGATTATTGGGGCAAGGTAGAGGGGCCCTAGGGCTATCATTTGCCACTTTCAGAATGGGGCTGTAGTGGCACCACCAAGTGGTGCCAAGTGCGTGGGGCATATTTCCAGCATTCATATTTTATTCATTGTCGGCCTCCTGAACAAACTAACACTGGGGGTGGGTAGGGGGCCTTAGGGGGTATCCCTTGACAGATTTCTGCAGGGTCCTAGGGGCTGGAAGGGTCCAGTTAGCTAACCTGAACTTTGATGTTTTTCATCATTGTACATTGGGAAACGGGAAAAGGGCAGCTATTATACGCCTTATCCTTGAAGTGTTCATCAAATGATTATTGGGGCAAGGTAGAGGGGCCCTAGGGCTATCATTTGCCACTTTCAGAATGGGGCTGTAGTGGCACCACCAAGTGGTGCCAAGTGCGTGGGGCATATTTCCAGCATTCATATTTTATTCATTGTCGGCCTCCTGAACAAACTAACACTGGGGGTGGGTAGGGGGCCTTAGGGGGTATCCCTTGACAGATTTCTGCAGGGTCCTAGGGGCTGGAAGGGTCCAGTTAGCTAACCTGAACTTTGATGTTTTTCATCATTGTACATTGGGAAACGGGAAAAGGGCAGCTATTATACGCCTTATCCTTGAAGTGTTCATCAAATGATTATTGGGGCAAGGTAGAGGGGCCCTAGGGCTATCATTTGCCACTTTCAGAATGGGGCTGTAGTGGCACCACCAAGTGGTGCCAAGTGCGTGGGGCATATTTCCAGCATTCATATTTTATTCATTGTCGGCCTCCTGAACAAACTAACACTGGGGGTGGGTAGGGGGCCTTAGGGGGTATCCCTTGACAGATTTCTGCAGGGTCCTAGGGGCTGGAAGGGTCCAGTTAGCTAACCTGAACTTTGATGTTTTTCATCATTGTACATTGGGAAACGGGAAAAGGGCAGCTATTATACGCCTTATCCTTGAAGTGTTCATCAAATGATTATTGGGGCAAGGTAGAGGGGCCCTAGGGCTATCATTTGCCACTTTCAGAATGGGGCTGTAGTGGCACCACCAAGTGGTGCCAAGTGCGTGGGGCATATTTCCAGCATTCATATTTTATTCATTGTCGGCCTCCTGAACAAACTAACACTGGGGGTGGTTAGGGGGCCTTAGGGGGTACCCCTTGACAGATTTCTGCAGGGTCCTAGGGGCTGGAAGGGTCCAGTTAGCTAACCTGAACTTTGATGTTTTTCATCATTGTACATTGGGAAACGGGAAAAGGGCAGCTATTATACGCCTTATCCTTGAAGTGTTCATCAAATGATTATTGGGGCAAGGTAGAGGGGCCCTAGGGCTATCATTTGCCACTTTCAGAATGGGGCTGTAGTGGCACCACCAAGTGGTGCCAAGTGCGTGGGGCATATTTTTAGCATTCATATTTTATTCATTGTCGGCCTCCTGAACAAACTAACACTGGGGGTGGGTAGGGGGCCTTAGGGGGTATCCCTTGACAGATTTCTGCAGGGTCCTAGGGGCTGGAAGGGTCCAGTTAGCTAACCTGAACTTTGATGTTTTTCATCATTGTACATTGGGAAACGGGAAAAGGGCAGCTATTATACGCCTTATCCTTGAAGTGTTCATCAAATGATTATTGGGGCAAGGTAGAGGGGCCCTAGGGCTATCATTTGCCACTTTCAGAATGGGGCTGTAGTGGCACCACCAAGTGGTGCCAAGTGCGTGGGGCATATTTTTAGCATTCATATTTTATTCATTGTCGGCCTCCTGAACAAACTAACACTGGGGGTGGGTAGGGGGCCTTAGGGGGTATCCCTTGACAGATTTCTGCAGGGTCCTAGGGGCTGGAAGGGTCCAGTTAGCTAACCTGAACTTTGATGTTTTTCATCATTGTACATTGGGAAACGGGAAAAGGGCAGCTATTATACGCCTTATCCTTGAAGTGTTCATCAAATGATTATTGGGGCAAGGTAGAGGGGCCCTAGGGCTATCATTTGCCACTTTCAGAATGGGGCTGTAGTGGCACCACCAAGTGGTGCCAAGTGCGTGGGGCATATTTCCAGCATTCATATTTTATTCATTGTCGGCCTCCTGAACAAACTAACACTGGGGGTGGGTAGGGGGCCTTAGGGGGTTTCCCTCGACAGATTTCTGCAGGGTCCTAGGGGCTGGAAGGGTCCAGTTAGCTAACCTGAACTTTGATGTTTTTCATCATTGTACATTGGGAAACGGGAAAAGGGCAGCTATTATACGCCTTATCCTTGAAGTGTTCATCAAATGATTATTGGGGCAAGGTAGAGGGGCCCTAGGGCTATCATTTGCCACTTTCAGAATGGGGCTGTAGTGGCACCACCAAGTGGTGCCAAGTGCGTGGGGCATATTTCCAGCATTCATATTTTATTCATTGTCGGCCCCCTGAACAAACTAACACTGGGGGTGGGTCGGGGGCCTTAGGGGGTACCCCTTGACAGATTTCTGCAGGGTCCTAGGGGCTGGAAGGGTCCAGTTAGCTAACCTGAACTTTGATGTTTTTCATCATTGTACATTGGGAAACGGGAAAAGGGCAGCTATTATACGCCTTATCCTTGAAGTGTTCATCAAATGATTATTGGGGCAAGGTAGAGGGGCCCTAGGGCTATCATTTGCCACTTTCAGAATGGGGCTGTAGTGGCACCACCAAGTGGTGCCAAGTGCGTGGGGCATATTTCCAGCATTCATATTTTATTCATTGTCGGCCTCCTGAACAAACTAACACTGGGGGTGGGTAGGGGGCCTTCGGGGGTACCCCTTGACAGATTTCTGCAGGGTCCTAGGGGCTGGAAGGGTCCAGTTAGCTAACCTGAACTTTGATGTTTTTCATCATTGTACATTGGGAAACGGGAAAAGGGCAGCTATTATACGCCTTATCCTTGAAGTGTTCATCAAATGATTATTGGGGCAAGGTAGAGGGGCCCTAGGGCTATCATTTGCCACTTTCAGAATGGGGCTGTAGTGGCACCACCAAGTGGTGCCAAGTGCGTGGGGCATATTTCCAGCATTCATATTTTATTCATTGTCGGCCTCCTGAACAAACTAACACTGGGGGTGGGTAGGGGGCCTTAGGGGGTATCCCTTGACAGATTTCTGCAGGGTCCTAGGGGCTGGAAGGGTCCAGTTAGCTAACCTGAACTTTGATGTTTTTCATCATTGTACATTGGGAAACGGGAAAAGGGCAGCTATTATACGCCTTATCCTTGAAGTGTTCATCAAATGATTATTGGGGCAAGGTAGAGGGGCCCTAGGGCTATCATTTGCCACTTTCAGAATGGGGCTGTAGTGGCACCACCAAGTGGTGCCAAGTGCGTGGGGCATATTTCCAGCATTCATATTTTATTCAATGTCGGCCGCCGGTACAAACTAACACTGGGGGTGGGTAGGGGGCCTTAGGGGGTATCCCTTGACAGATTTCTGCAGGGTCCTAGGGGCTGGAAGGGTCCAGTTAGCTAACCTGAACTTTGATGTTTTTCATCATTGTACATTGGGAAACGGGAAAAGGGCAGCTATTATACGCCTTATCCTTGAAGTGTTCATCAAATGATTATTGGGGCAAGGTAGAGGGGCCCTAGGGCTATCATTTGCCACTTTCAGAATGGGGCTGTAGTGGCACCACCAAGTGGTGCCAAGTGCGTGGGGCATATTTCCAGCATTCATATTTTATTCATTGTCGGCCTCCTGAACAAACTAACACTGGGGATGGGAAGGGGGCCTTAGGGGGTATCCCTTGACAGATTTCTGCAGGGTCCTAGGGGCTGGAAGGGTCCAGTTAGCTAACCTGAACTTTGATGTTTTTCATCATTGTACATTGGGAAACGGGAAAAGGGCAGCTATTATACGCCTTATCCTTGAAGTGTTCATCAAATGATTATTGGGGCAAGGTAGAGGGGCCCTAGGGCTATCATTTGCCACTTTCAGAATGGGGCTGTAGTGGCACCACCAAGTGGTGCCAAGTGCGTGGGGCATATTTACAGCATTCATATTTTATTAATTGTCGGCCTCCTGAACAAACTAACACTGGGGGTGGGTAGGGGGCCGTAGGGGGTATCCCTTGACAGATTTCTGCAGGGTCCTAGGGGCTGGAAGGGTCCAGTTAGCTAACCTGAACTTTGATGTTTTTCATCATTGTACATTGGGAAACGGGAAAAGGGCAGCTATTATACGCCTTATCCTTGAAGTGTTCATCAAATGATTATTGGGGCAAGGTAGAGGGGCCCTAGGGCTATCATTTGCCACTTTCAGAATGGGGCTGTAGTGGCACCACCAAGTGGTGCCAAGTGCGTGGGGCATATTTCCAGCATTCATATTTTATTCATTGTCGGCCTCCTGAACAAACTAACACTGGGGGTGGGTAGGGGGCCTTAGGGGGTATCCCTTGACAGATTTCTGCAGGGTCCTAGGGGCTGGAAGGGTCCAGTTAGCTAACCTGAACTTTGATGTTTTTCATCATTGTACATTGGGAAACGGGAAAAGGGCAGCTATTATACGCCTTATCCTTGAAGTGTTCATCAAATGATTATTGGGGCAAGGTAGAGGGGCCCTAGGGCTATCATTTGCCACTTTCAGAATGGGGCTGTAGTGGCACCACCAAGTGGTGCCAAGTGCGTGGGGCATATTTCCAGCATTCATATTTTATTCATTGTCGGACTACAGAACAATCTAACACAGGGGAGGGGTAAGGGGCCGTAGGGGGTATCCCTTGACAGATTTCTGCAGGGTCCTAGGGGCTGGAAGGGTCCAGTTAGCTAACCTGAACTTTGATGTTTTTCATCATTGTACATTGGGAAACGGGAAAAGGGCAGCTATTATACGCCTTATCCTTGAAGTGTTCATCAAATGATTATTGGGGCAAGGTAGAGGGGCCCTAGGGCTATCATTTGCCACTTTCAGAATGGGGCTGTAGTGGCACCACCAAGTGGTGCCAAGTGCGTGGGGCATATTTCCAGCATTCATATTTTATTCATTGTCGGCCTCCTGAACAAACTAACACTGGGGGTGGGTAGGGGGCCTTAGGGGGTATCCCTTGACAGATTTCTGCAGGGTCCTAGGGGCTGGAAGGGTCCAGTTAGCTAACCTGAACTTTGATGTTTTTCATCATTGTACATTGGGAAACGGGAAAAGGGCAGCTATTATACGCCTTATCCTTGAAGTGTTCATCAAATGATTATTGGGGCAAGGTAGAGGGGCCCTAGGGCTATCATTTGCCACTTTCAGAATGGGGCTGTAGTGGCACCACCAAGTGGTGCCAAGTGCGTGGGGCATATTTCCAGCATTCATATTTTATTCATTGTGGGCCTCCTGAACAAACTAACACTGGGGAAGGGTAAGGGGCCTTAGGGGGTATCCCCTGACAGATTTCTGTAGGGTCCTAGGGGCTGGAAGGGTCCAGTTAGCTAACCTGAACTTTGATGTTTTTCATCATTGTACATTGGGAAACGGGAAAAGGGCAGCTATTATACGCCTTATCCTTGAAGTGTTCATCAAATGATTATTGGGGCAAGGTAGAGGGGCCCTAGGGCTATCATTTGCCACTTTCAGAATGGGGCTGTAGTGGCACCACCAAGTGGTGCCAAGTGCGTGGGGCATATTTCCAGCATTCATATTTTATTCATTGTCGGCCTCCTGAACAAACTAACACTGGGGGTGGGTAGGGGGCCTTAGGGGGTATCCCTTGACAGATTTCTGCAGGGTCCTAGGGGCTGGAAGGGTCCAGTTAGCTAACCTGAACTTTGATGTTTTTCATCATTGTACATTGGGAAACGGGAAAAGGGCAGCTATTATACGCCTTATCCTTGAAGTGTTCATCAAATGATTATTGGGGCAAGGTAGAGGGGCCCTAGGGCTATCATTTGCCACTTTCAGAATGGGGCTGTAGTGGCACCACCAAGTGGTGCCAAGTGCGTGGGGCATATTTCTAGCATTCATATTTTATTCATTGTCGGCCTCCTGAACAAACTAACACTGGGGGTGGGTAGGGGGCCTTAGGGGGTATCCCTTGACAGATTTCTGCAGGGTCCTAGGGGCTGGAAGGGTCCAGTTAGCTAACCTGAACTTTGATGTTTTTCATCATTGTACATTGGGAAACGGGAAAAGGGCAGCTATTATACGCCTTATCCTTGAAGTGTTCATCAAATGATTATTGGGGCAAGGTAGAGGGGCCCTAGGGCTATCATTTGCCACTTTCAGAATGGGGCTGTAGTGGCACCACCAAGTGGTGCCAAGTGCGTGGGGCATATTTCCAGCATTCATATTTTATTCTTTGTCGGCCTCCTGAACAAACTAACCCGGGGGGTGGGTTGGGGGCCTTAGGGGGTACCCCTTGACAGATTTCTGCAGGGTCCTAGGGGCTGGAAGGGTCCAGTTAGCTAACCTGAACTTTGATGTTTTTCATCATTGTACATTGGGAAACGGGAAAAGGGCAGCTATTATACGCCTTATCCTTGAAGTGTTCATCAAATGATTATTGGGGCAAGGTAGAGGGGCCCTAGGGCTATCATTTGCCACTTTCAGAATGGGGCTGTAGTGGCACCACCAAGTGGTGCCAAGTGCGTGGGGCATATTTCTAGCATTCATATTTTATTCATTGTCGGCCTCCTGAACAAACTAACACTGGGGGTGGGTAGGGGGCCTTAGGGGGTATCCCTTGACAGATTTCTGCAGGGTCCTAGGGGCTGGAAGGGTCCAGTTAGCTAACCTGAACTTTGATGTTTTTCATCATTGTACATTGGGAAACGGGAAAAGGGCAGCTATTATACGCCTTATCCTTGAAGTGTTCATCAAATGATTATTGGGGCAAGGTAGAGGGGCCCTAGGGCTATCATTTGCCACTTTCAGAATGGGGCTGTAGTGGCACCACCAAGTGGTGCCAAGTGCGTGGGGCATATTTCTAGCATTCATATTTTATTCATTGTCGGCCTCCTGAACAAACTAACACTGGGGGTGGTTCGGGGGCCTTAGGGGGTATCCCTTGACAGATTTCTGCAGGGTCCTAGGGGCTGGAAAGGGTCCAGTTAGCTAACCTGAACTTTGATGTTTTTCATCATTGTACATTGGGAAACGGGAAAAGGGCAGCTATTATACGCCTTATCCTTGAAGTGTTCATCAAATGATTATTGGGGCAAGGTAGAGGGGCCCTAGGGCTATCATTTGCCACTTTCAGAATGGGGCTGTAGTGGCACCACCAAGTGGTGCCAAGTGCGTGGGGCATATTTCTAGCATTCATATTTTATTCATTGTCGGCCTCCTGAACAAACTAACACTGGGGGTGGGTAGGGGGCCTTAGGGGGTACCCCTTGACAGATTTCTGCAGGGTCCTAGGGGCTGGATAGGGTCCAGTTAGCTAACCTGAACTTTGATGTTTTTCATCATTGTACATTGGGAAACGGGAAAAGGGCAGCTATTATACGCCTTATCCTTGAAGTGTTCATCAAATGATTATTGGGGCAAGGTAGAGGGGCCCTAGGGCTATCATTTGCCACTTTCAGAATGGGGCTGTAGTGGCACCACCAAGTGGTGCCAAGTGCGTGGGGCATATTTCTAGCATTCATATTTTATTCATTGTCGGCCTCCTGAACAAACTAACACTGGGGGTGGGTAGGGGGCCTTAGGGGGTACCCCTTGACAGATTTCTGCAGGGTCCTAGGGGCTGGAAAGGGCCAGTTAGCTAACCTGAACTTTGATGTTTTTCATCATTGTACATTGGGAAACGGGAAAAGGGCAGCTATTATACGCCTTATCCTTGAAGTGTTCATCAAATGATTATTGGGGCAAGGTAGAGGGGCCCTAGGGCTATCATTTGCCACTTTCAGAATGGGGCTGTAGTGGCACCACCAAGTGGTGCCAAGTGCGTGGGGCATATTTCTAGCATTCATATTTTATTCATTGTCGGCCTCCTGAACAAACTAACACTGGGGGTGGGTAGGGGGCCTTAGGGGGTACCCCTTGACAGATTTCTGCAGGGTCCTAGGGGCTGGAAAGGGCCAGTTAGCTAACCTGAACTTTGATGTTTTTCATCATTGTACATTGGGAAACGGGAAAAGGGCAGCTATTATACGCCTTATCCTTGAAGTGTTCATCAAATGATTATTGGGGCAAGGTAGAGGGGCCCTAGGGCTATCATTTGCCACTTTCAGAATGGGGCTGTAGTGGCACCACCAAGTGGTGCCAAGTGCGTGGGGCATATTTCTAGCATTCATATTTTATTCATTGTCGGCCTCCTGAACAAACTAACACTGGGGGTGGGTAGGGGGCCTTAGGGGGTACCCCTTGACAGATTTCTGCAGGGTCCTAGGGGCTGGAAAGGGCCAGTTAGCTAACCTGAACTTTGATGTTTTTCATCATTGTACATTGGGAAACGGGAAAAGGGCAGCTATTATACGCCTTATCCTTGAAGTGTTCATCAAATGATTATTGGGGCAAGGTAGAGGGGCCCTAGGGCTATCATTTGCCACTTTCAGAATGGGGCTGTAGTGGCACCACCAAGTGGTGCCAAGTGCGTGGGGCATATTTCTAGCATTCATATTTTATTCATTGTCGGCCTCCTGAACAAACTAACACTGGGGGTGGGTAGGGGGCCTTAGGGGGTACCCCTTGACAGATTTCTGCAGGGTCCTAGGGGCTGGAAAGGGCCAGTTAGCTAACCTGAACTTTGATGTTTTTCATCATTGTACATTGGGAAACGGGAAAAGGGCAGCTATTATACGCCTTATCCTTGAAGTGTTCATCAAATGATTATTGGGGCAAGGTAGAGGGGCCCTAGGGCTATCATTTGCCACTTTCAGAATGGGGCTGTAGTGGCACCACCAAGTGGTGCCAAGTGCGTGGGGCATATTTCTAGCATTCATATTTTATTCATTGTCGGCCTCCTGAACAAACTAACACTGGGGGTGGGTAGGGGGCCTTAGGGGGTACCCCTTGACAGATTTCTGCAGGGTCCTAGGGGCTGGAAAGGGCCAGTTAGCTAACCTGAACTTTGATGTTTTTCATCATTGTACATTGGGAAACGGGAAAAGGGCAGCTATTATACGCCTTATCCTTGAAGTGTTCATCAAATGATTATTGGGGCAAGGTAGAGGGGCCCTAGGGCTATCATTTGCCACTTTCAGAATGGGGCTGTAGTGGCACCACATGGTGGTGCCAAGTGCCTGGGGCATATTTCCAGCATTCATATTTTATTCATTGTCGGCCTCCAGAACAAACTAACCCGGGGGGTGGGTAGGGGGCCTTAGGGGGTATCCCTTGACAGATTTCTGCAGGGTCCTAGGGGCTGCAAGGGTCTAGTTATGTAACCTGAACTTTGATGTTTTTCATCCTTGTACATTGGGAAACGGTTGACAATACAACAAAATAAGATTATTTTAGTTTTATTTTATATCAATTTTTTATCCTAAACTGTACTACAAAATATTTTTTAAGCATATTGAATCGACTTTCAATTATTTTACGTCCATGTTGGATATCAAAAATATCGTCATATTATGCACAATTTTAATTTGTCAATTGCAATTTCATATTTTGTTTTGTTTTGATTGAAAAAAAATCGGTTTTCATACCCCAACACAATTATGAAAGACGTTCAAAGCCATTTATTGTTTACCAGTAACACGGGTACACAGTAATGACACCTATTGTCTTTTTCACTGACCACACTTCCTTGTTTATTTTGTGGCAGAGAGCGACCCGTGTCCGGCTGCATTTCATTTCCGGAATTTTCGGTAATTATCAACTTTTCATTTCCGACATTTTCGGTAATTACCAACTTTTCATTTCCGACATTTTTTAGTTTTCATTTCCGACATTAATTTGTTTTCATTTCCGACATTTTTTAAATATATATGTAGTACCTTATATATTAATAGATTTGATAACTTTACTTTTGAAAGAAATATAGGATTAAATAATAAATAAATCATTAAAATCCAATTTTGTAAATCTGTCAGTGACTTGGACATAAGTATGGTGCTGTCACTGACATTTAATTTAGTGCACATCAAATGTGGTGAAAAAGTTTCATGCTCATTGAACACGTTACCTAGACATAGTGGTACATGTATGCATATATGTATAGATGTTTTTTTTTTTAAATTTATTAATATTTTGGTATAAATACTTTTAAAATTCCATTTTCTTTTACTTAGAAAACATTGAATTGCCGCACAGGTAAATTCCGGAAATGAAAAGAAAATTATGTCGGAAATGAAAACAAAAAATGTCGGAAATGCTATGCAGATTTCCGGAAATGAAATGCAGCGCCGTGTCCACTCTGCAGCTGTTTGAAATAACATTTTCTCTTTGAATGAGAACCGATTTTTGTCAATCAAAAAAAAAGAAAATAAAATAAAGGTATCAAAAAATCTATTAACAGGTTAAGATTGTGCATAATGAGACGATTATTTTATTATCCATCACGGAAGTAAAATAATTAAAAGTAGTTTAAATATGCTTCAAAAAGACTTTGAGAGACACTTTAGCGTAGAGTTGTTTACATAAAATAAGCCAAATAAATCCAACTTTCGGGTGTACAATTAATCAATTTTTTTTTTTGTATATTCAATTTCAAAATTGAAAAAAAAAGTTTTTTGCAAAGATTAATTCCATGCAATTATTAAGATTAATTTATTTTTTCTCAAAGAAAATCAATCAATTTTAAAGACTAGAATTTTCCAAAATGCAGCATTACCCCTGCTGTGTTCCAAGTATTTTATGGATTAAACAGGTGTTTGTAAGGTAAATAAAAATAGATAAATAAATTATTAAATTGAAAAAATAATTGAATAATTCATGAAAAATTAGATATTATTTGAAGCAATGATTTATCAATTTTTCAGAGTTATTTTGAACAGAATTATAAAAGAACTCAGTAAATCTCCTAACAAATAAAACATACTACTATCTGTTTAAAATATTGTTAAAAATTCCTCAGGTAAGTAACTCTGTGTACTAAATTGATAATCCCACATCTTAGGTAACCGTACAGTGCTCTGGGAGTGTGTATACTTCTTTTTGCTTCAATGAACATATACAGGGGCGTACTGGGGCATATACTGGGGTTTACCGTAGTGGTCTGTAGGAAACCGTAGCCATACAGTCACATACTGTAGACCTACCGGGGCTTACTGTATGTAACTGTGGCATGCTGTGGATACATACAGTGGCATACAGAGATTTACTGTATATACAGAGCTGGCATACCGTACCATACTGTAGATATACTGTAGATTACTGTGAGAATGCTGTAGGATACAGAGAATGACATGGAATTTTTATACGGACAGGGGTTTTAAAAGCCAGTAGTGTTGGATGTATAATTTGTTTTTTATACCCCCTGATTGAAATATATCGGGAGAGGGGGGTATTGTTTTTCCTGTCTGTCCGTTTGTCTTTTTGTCTGTTATTCTGTCTGTTTTAATCTAGCTACTACTATAATATGGGTAGGATTTTTTTATTCAAAGTGATATTTCTTCTGACAATACCTTTCCTTGGGTACTACTAAATTTGACCTCTTGACCATGGCCTTAGTATTCGTCCTACTTTTACAAAAATACCATATCTTTGAGCAGAACTTTTGAATATGTAGAGTTAAAACTTTCGTACTTCACATGTGTTTTCATTGTGACAAGCCCTTTTAACTGATATAAACATTTTTGACCTTTGACGTTGAACTAATTATAAATGAGTTTAACCAACTTCTTAAGTCATAACTTTTGAAGATTTAGAACTAGGGCTTCCATACATCACTGGTGCATTCCTGTGACAAGACTTTCCTTTTGGGTACAAAAAAATTGACCTTGATCTTTGGAGTTTGACATTCAATTTAAAAACTTCAACCCATACCATACGTTGCCATAATCTGATAATCTGGGTCATCAGTGTCTCACAATCACATCTTCTTTACCATTGCATATAGTTATATTCTTAAGAGCTGAGACATTAAATCCCTTATAATTGAAGGGTCCACTGCTTACCCCTTCCCCCTCAATTTCATTTAAGCCAGGGGACATTAAATCGCATTTGTCTATCCGTCTGCCATTCTGTAAGTCTGTCAATCTCAGTTTATCCCTTTGACATAAAAACTTCAACATTGAACTTATTTTTTGAATGAAAGAGACATTACTTTAATGTTGCACATAAGTATGACTGCGACAAACCTTTCTATGTACACTATGATTTTTGACCTCGTGGCCTTGAAGTTTAACCAACTTTTTAAAAATAAATAAAACATTAAATTGGCCATACCTTTTGAATAAGAGATAGGACTTTTTATATTAACATGGATATTACCTGTGATGGTATTTTCGAAATACAACTAGATTAACATTCTTTTTTAAAACTTTAACCTTGATCATAACTTTTAAATTTTGACCTCATGACCTTGAATGTTGACATTTGACCTTCCTTTCATATTTTTTATTTTCCCATTGTAACTTTTGATTGACAAGAGATTATTTGACATATTCATTACCTGAGACAAGATAATTCTATGCTATGATTTCTGACCCCTTGACCTTCTCCGCCACCATCTTAAATGCAATGTTGCAGTTGATGAAACAGGAGTTGGTCAGCATGGTCAGGAAACCGATTTGTATGGATGTTAAAATAACAGAAGAAGTTGAGTTGCTTAAGAAGTCGGATGGTAATGACTGAGGGACGATGTCTGTATCAGATGATTGAGTACGTGCAGATCCATGTGGCAATGTCAATTTCTCCACGTGGCTGTGTACCATGTTTACGGAAGTGGACTTCTCGGTCTCTTGAGGCCTGGGTGATAGTGGACAGCGTTGCGCTAGTGACTTGCTTTCGAGCCGAAGATAATTCATTATTTATTTTGTTTGTTAAAAATATATATCATATCAAATTACTTAGTAAACAATCAAACAAAACATCTATTTTTTTCTTTTTTAGTATATTTATACGCCAGTGATATACATGCAGATTGACACCTGATCTTTCAGTAATAGAGAAATATACATACCATAGGGTATTACCATGAAATTAACAAGATTCACTTTTGTAGTGTTACCATGTAGAAAACAATTGGAAGTGGAAATATTGTAAGTTATATATGTTGTAAAAATGAAGAGTTTCTCTATTATCGTTTTTACACAATAAAACCCAAGTAGCCCCCTTAAAAGGTCTTAAGAGAAAAATGAGTTGCGTTTTCTTACTGCATGGAATTCCTATGAATCAGAAAGAATGAATTTTATTTTCTTATATCACTTTCATATTTTAGAAAAATACAGGGCTTAATTTGTATTGAAACTGTACCTTGTTCTTTGTTTGTAATAAGAAAAAATTCATATTCTTTCTTCAGTTTAATTAAACGCCATTAATTTTAAAGCAGATTGCGTTTTGGCCTTTCATATGTATTTCAATATACATGATTATCAAAACATCCATACATTGGACTTTCAAAAGATCTATTAAAACAGTTGGGAATGTAAATATTTCCGCTTGCTGTACCATAATACCATAATCAAAATACGTTTCAATTGTTAAATATATGCTTTTCAATTGTCAGACAGGAAAGGCAAAACTTATGCAAATTATTTTACTGCAAAACCAAGAGTTTCTCATCCTACAGTTATATACCTGTCATATGCAAAGTACTCTCAAACTTATGAGATTCGATGAAGTAGTAATATATGTGTTCATATTTATGTATAATAATTCTTTAAAAAGTCATTGAAAAGTCGGCAAATCAAAGATACAAGACCAAAAAGACAAGGAGTAGAAATATGAAGACAACTATATTTGCAACTCCGCAAATAACCGTAAGTATTTTTCTAATTACACTATAGAGAGCGAAACTGATATTAAATAAATATTGCATTCTTAATATTACAAATATTTATTTTTCCATATGGTGACAAATAGCTGATAAAAAGTTATGTACGTAGTTCTAAAAGATGCAAACATACTGCAAAAAGTTTGACTGTACCGAGACGCAGGGAACTATGGGTAGTATGAAAAAGTGCTGAATCATATAATTTTGGATGTTTCTGATGATGTACGAGGATATTCCGAATACGTATAGTATATAAGAGAGTTTGGAACAGCACTATGCTATTTGAAAATAGCTGCGGAAGAGGAAGGTTTGGTATTGGAATAAACCATGCATGTTCGAGTTTGATTAAACCTACCCGGTATTTCTTTTACTCTTAAAACACATTACAAACTAGAACAACAAATCAAACCTTGCTGCAAGCATATCGCTTTGTCAATAATTAAAATGTATTCAAGTTTTTTTTAAATTAATTCATGTAGTGCTTTGTATATTTCAGATACATATATGCAATGCATATCGGCAAAAACCATGTAAAAGGTAGTATATGCAAATATATAATTAAAAGAAATGTACCATGATATACCTTTATTATTTTACTTACATGCAAGAAGATTCAAGCTTAACTGTGGTATTGTCTATTCATTATTTTTTCAGTCTTGCATTCTTTACTGCATCTTCTTCTGAAATGTGGTGACGTGGAGGAAAATCCTGGCCCAAGAAATGTAAGTAACACAATTTTTTATGGTTTGCGTGTCTTAACATGAACAATACTTCTAATTGTCGTAATTCTAATTTTCTTTTTTTTATTATTATTTTTTTTTTTTTTGAAAAGATGCGATGGTCATTAAAACACGTAGAAAAAGTTGCTTATCATTATATATTTCTGACAAAAAAGACAATAATTTACAAAATAAATCGTCTTGTTAATGGAAATATATTTTTTTATTAAGTGGACCAATTTTACTTAACTTTAAAAATCAACTTAATTTGTCACTTAGGATTACGCTTACCGATGTAACGTCAAAAACAGAACGTCAGGACATCTCACAAACATATTACCTCTCTGTTCTTAATCTAAGAAGTTTCTATGTTTTTACACTTTAATTGTCATCAATTTTTCGGGTATCAGAATAATTTGTTAATGCCTTTATTCCTTTTTATAATGAAGCACTGTTTTCACCTTTTTTTGCAAATTATTGTCTATGACGTTGTTTCGGTTTTGACCAGGTTTGCTAATTATTTATTTCCGTGTAAGCAGTTTATCATCTACGGAAGCCTGTTTAGAACCTATCAAAAGAATTATTTGAATTCGATATTACGAATTGTCGAAATTGTTAGAACTAATTTAAATCGTTATAACAATTTTTTGAATTCGTTATATCGAATTTAATTTTTTTTATAACAAATTTGTTGAATTCGTTAAAACGATTTTTAAAAATTGTTATAACAGATTGAATTTGTTAAAGCGAATTCTTAAATTTGTGATAACTAATTAAATTCGTTAAAACAAATTCTAAAATTTGTTATGAAGAATCAAAATCGTTTCATCGAATTCGACTACTGGGGTCTATAGAGAAGTATTTATGAATTTGTTATAACCAATTCAACAAATTTGTTATAACTAATTCAATTTGTTATATCGAATTCAAAAATTGTAATTTAATTGATTATAACAAATTTTAGAAACTGTTTGAACGAATTTAATTCGTTAAGACGTTTTTTTTTTTTGAATTCGTTATAACGAATTTAAGATACCTGTTATAACAGATTTAATTCGTTCTAACGAATTTTAGGAAATTGTTATAATCAAGAAAAAATTCGTTTTAACAAATTCGACAAATCGTTAAATCGAATTCAAAATTGTTTTTCGATAGGTCCTAAATGGTCTTCCGTAATAATCCGATAAAGAGTTTTTTATATAACGCAAGTCATTTCTATCACATTCTCACACATACACAGGCAATTTTTGATATATTGTTGATTCCTCCAAGTCTGTGAATAAAAAAAAATATTTTTCTACTAGCACTATTTGTCTTTAGCATTCTATTTCAATACAAGAGAAACAGTTTATGAAATCACAATTCGGCATATGAAACGATATAATCATACTAAAATATAATATTTAAATTTCATTTTGTTTTCAGGACATTTAAAGTTCTATATATGCATGAGAATTGATCTTTTAGTGCGATTACATTTCTACACCATGACTTGTTCTGTGACCCCTTTTTAAGTTTATACTTTCAATAATTTTGAAATATATGATACAGAATTTAAATTATTCGGATTAATTAAATCATTCTATCGTATGCGTATTGGGTCATGATATCGCGTCCATTAAAAAAAGACACTATCCTACATGTACGCAATTCAATCTACATTGTTATCTTTATTTGTTTGGCATAATATACTTTCGAAAATCAATGTACAGTTTTCTCAATTACATGGGTAGATTTTTAAAGATTATTTAGATTTTAAAATTATAAGCGCCTTGGTCAGTACCAATGCATTTGAAGGTCAGTTGAAGTAGAGTTTTATAATATACATTTACCAATAAATATGTC